>NC_090713.1:18605512-18908543 GCF_040954835.1 Lepisosteus oculatus
AGTCACAGGCTGTTTCCTGTTCTCAGTCCGTGTGCAGATATCACCTTGCATTCCGTTTCATACACTTAGGAACTGTGTTGAAATTTCAAGTGTTTATTTTTAATTTAGTTTTCTGTCCACATAGTGGCATCACAGTTGATCATATGAATGTGAAGATGTCATACAGTATGTTATTTGATTCATGTCAGCAAATACATCAGTCTGGTAGTAGGTATTTTTCTTATGGGTAACATTGAAATTCATTTAGTTTAAAACACTGTCAGGTTATTTTTTCAGTTAATACTATTCAATTAGAAAAGACAAGGCTGAGTTTGTAACACTAAATTGAAAATGTTAAAAATGTTGTGAATGTGCAGTTCAGTCTGTGTGAAAGTTTGTCAGTGTTGTTATTGTGCAGTGAAGTATGTAAGAGTGTGTCAGTGTGGTTATTCTGCAGTAAAAAGTGTCAGGGTGTGTCAGTCTTGTTAATGTGCAGTACAGAGTGCATGGCTGTTGCTCGTGTACAAGACAGTACAGCCTGAGAGAATGTATCATTGTTGTCCATGTACAGTACAGTCTGAGACAGTGTGTGGTAATGTTCTGTACAGTCCAGTTCTATGAATAAGAGTAAAGACGATTCATCGGAACATTTTATTTCTTCCACTGCTGAGAAGTGCATGTTTTGTGCTCCAAATTATGCATTGCTTTGCACTGGCCTTGGTAACAAGGGGTTTCTGCATGGTGCCCCGACCATAAATATCAGTTTTTTGTAGTGTGTTCTCACGAGGCACCAGTTCTGTAGGGGTTTGGGCATTTACGGGGACAATTATTAATTGTAGCCGTAAATCACAAAATTATTCTTTTAATGGCTTTAGAATCCAACCTTGCGGTATAACTCAAACAACACACACACACAGGTACTAATACACGAGGATACATTTATTAATACATAGAATATGCATGTAAACCTAACAGATCTTATCGTGAGGGTTATCAGAATACAAAAGATATATATTCATTCAGTTACGAAGAGTTACACATATCAAGAGGACATACGTTCGGTATATCATTCATTTAGACCATTTCGTAATTGAACTTGGTTACAACTTCACTATACATTAGATATTCAAAAGAAGTACATAACTCTTAGGAATTAAATTGATATCAACTGGTTGGGATAAAAATTGAATTCTCGAGCTGTAATGCATTGAAGTTGAATACTCATCCAATCTCTGGGGATTCGGATCTCCTGCAGGCACAAAGAAGCAGTTGCAGGCTTGTTGCTGTCCAATCCACGCTCTCTGGCTCGGTGCCAGGCTGTGCTGTGCGGCTTGCGACGGTGCGCTGCTGATGCTCTCTGAAGACCGGCTAGTTAGTTTTGGCTGAAACTAGCAAGAGTTTGTGCACAGGAGAACAGATGACTGTGGGTCCCAGCAGGTCAGGAAGAGGACTGGTTCGTTCCTGATGAAGCGCTAGTTCTGAATACTGATTCAGCTGTCCACAGTTCTGACGTGTTCACGAGGCTTGCTGCTGGTGCTAACTTGGGGTGGATCCTTTGGTTACTCGTGACAACCTCCACTCTTGACTCTTAGAACAAAGGAAAGTTCTGGCACTCGGACCCACTGGCCGTTCCGTGGTTGTCCGGGCTGAGTCTCAGGATGGTCAGGAGGCGTGCTGCGAGAATGTCCTGCCCTTGGGAGCCTTCTGCTCCTGGGTTGTCCTGCCCTGGAATTCTCTCACACCCCTGGAATTCTCCTTAGAGATTCTCCTACTCATTTCTCCTTGGAATAGTTCTGGAACTCTGTGCTGCCTGTTTTTAGCTGGAGGAACTTCAGCTCGTTCATTGGCTGAAAGTTTCCTGGGCATCAACTTCAGCTCGTTCATTGGCTGAAAGTTTCCTGGGCATCAGAGTCCCATGTGGGTTACTTGGCCCTACCAGTCCCTGATTGGTTGATCAAGGTGAGATATGAGTAACTTACTACTGACACTTAGGAATGCAGTCCAGATGTCCATCTGGCACTCCCTAGACAGATAGGCACCAATGGATGACCATTGATCATGATAGCCAGGCTTAGCTAAGTGCATCCCATTTGGGAGCTGTCCCTTATCAAAAGAAAACATCTTTAAATCAGCCTGCATGAATAGTTTCTCTGTGGCTGCACCACAGAGATGAAGAGAGAGATGGGGCCTCATTTGGGAAAGCACAGCAACACTTAATTCTGTCTTATTAACAAGCATTGCCGCTACTTTTGTGAAGCTCAAGATGTGCAGTATTTGTAGAGACTGGGTCACAAAGCTATACATTAAGTGCTGTGGTAATTCCTGAGGCTGTTGTATTGTAGTTTTTAGTAGCGATCCTGTAAGGTGTCTGTCTAACCCTGTTGATGAGCTTTGACTTGTGACCACTGTTCCTCCTTCCTTATGCTTCCTTATTGTTTTGTATTCTGCATGCTGTTCTGATTTTTGTCACTGTTCCCTCGACAGATTAAATCAATTTGCCACTTCTGTGACTGAAGTTTCTGTGATTCAGGCACCAACTGCGTAATCCCTCTCAAAATCTGTTAGATCTCTCATGTTGCTTTAGAAACGCCCATATTAAAGGGTGGATTTCTAGACTGCTTCATCAGCAAAAATACATTGGTAATTCATATTGAATTTAAAATGAATGATGTGTTAAAGCCTTTTAGATGTCATGAATTTATTTCAATTTATAAGTGTTGTTTTCATTAGGTGTTTCCATTATTTTATCCTCCTTTTGTACAATAGCTGGTGCAGTACAAGCTTTCCTCTCTCTGACACGACGTGTTTGAATCATCAGTGTTATCTTATACATTAAAGTGGAACAAGTGCCCTAAAAACCATTTCACAAGAAGTCCTTCATTGTGGTGAGTCTGTCTTTTTGAGCCTCTCTTTCTTTCAGTGCTTCCTGATTAAAAACAACATTTAACTCAACGTTAGTTACTTTCTGTAAATGATTCTAATCTGCAGCCCAGTGCAGGTCTCCTGCTCTTAAGTCACACGGAACTGCTGAGATGATTCACAGCAAGTTCAGGTTTAAAATGGCGGAGAGCAGAAGTGCTGACTGTGGTATATAAGACAGTGTTTTTGTAAAAGTACTGAGAAGTTTTTACAAGTACTCAGAACCTTGACATGTTTGCATTTTGTTGTTTTTAAGCTTGTTGGTCAAAATACTATGAAGTAATAATATTTTATTATGTACACAAACTAGAAAAAGAAAAAAGAAAAAATTAGATAATATCATAATGAAATGGAGAAGTTATGATTGCATTCATTTTCAAACCCTTATTTCATTTTGGTTCACAAATTTTCCAGAACAGACTGCACTGATAGTTTTTGTGTGCAATAGGAGTCATTCACATGATTTCAGAAATAAATACTTTTGTCTCTGTAAGTCCCTCAGTCATGCAGTGAATATAAAGAAATTATTCAATCCTGGAGACTAAGGAGCTTTCAGAACAGATCACGGATACAGGTGTAGAAAGAAAAGAAAGGCTGCACACGGGTCTCTGTGGAACAGCACTGCCTGCATCCACCCAGTCACAGGCTGTTTCCTGTTCTCAATCCATGTGCAGAAATCACTCCTCTTCATACACTAAGGAACTGTGTTGAATTTTCAAGTGCTACTTTCTTAATCTCTATTAGATTAATAGTAAGAATGTAACTTTTTAAGACAGTTTCAAAGCACATTTTGACATCAAAGTCTTTCATATATCTGTGAATACATCAGACTTATACATAATTTTTTCAGTCCAGTTGTAGGGATAAGAGCAACACACGACTCATCAGACATTATTATATCATCCACTGCTCACAAGTTAAGATTTTGCACTCATTACAGTAGATGATTTATTCTATCTAACACAATTTATTTGAATTGTCACTGTTGCCTTAACTTTAAAGTAGGAAAAGTATACTCAAAACCATTTCACAGGAAGTCCTTCAGCACGATGTTTCTGAGTGTCTTTTTCAGCCTCTCTTTCCTACAGTGGTTTCCTATTTAATAATAATAATAATAATAATAATTGCTTACACTTATATAGCGCTTTTCTGGACACTCCACTCAAAGCGCTTTACAGGTAATGGGGACTCCCCTCCACCACCACCAGTGTGTAGCATCCACCTGGATGATGCGACGGCAGCCATAGTGCGCCAGAACGCTCACCACACATCAGCTATCAGTGGGGAGGAGAGCAGAGTAATGAAGCCAATTCATAGAGGGGGATTATTAGGAGGCCATGATTGGTAAGGGCCAATTGGAAATTTGGCCAGGACACATTCATTATTTGTTTCATGAAAGTAATAATGAAAGTTTCATTTCATTATTTGAAAATGAAACTTTAGTGAAATAGAAAGTATGTTCCTGATACGTCTCCATTAAGAGCCAAGCAGAAGAGACACAATTAGGTACAAGTAAAGAGGGAAAAAAATACTCCTGCATTAAAAACACACTGAAGTGCTGTAATTGTGGAAGGTGGCTGGTGGAGAGAGCAAGAGTTTGGACAAGAAAGCAGACTTTAGACCACTGACTGTAGAGTCCGAGAGCCTGAAAATATTTTAGAGTAAACTACACGAGCAGAAGGACTTCAGCGGTAACTTTACACCACCCTGGGTGAGTCTCTCAGCAATGAATATGTCAGAAAGAGGCACCGTTTCACCTCTCTTCTGTACTGGTACATCGTTGTCAAGTGGTAGTTTCTGACAAGGATCCTTGTCTGCAGCCGAGTGCAGGACTCCTGCTCTGAAGACACACAGAGCTGCCGAGATGGGTTCACAGTGTATTGAAGTTTAAAATGGCGGAAAGCGGAAGTGCTGACTGTGGTGGATAAAGTTGCATAGAGCGCTTTTCATGCAGTTCATTCTACAGGTACTAAGAATCTTGACATTTTTGCATTTTCGCAAAATGGGAAAGGATAATTAATATGATGAGAAAAATTACAAAGTCATGATTGCATACGTTTTCAAACCCTTACTGAGGAAACAAATTCATTTGGGTGTATACATTTACCAAAATGAGCTTACCTAATAGTTTTGTGGCCCTTGCTTGTAATAATAGTCATACACACAATTTCAGAAATAAATACTTTGTCTCTGTGAGATCCCTCAGTCAGACAGTGGATATAAAGAAAAGATTCAATCCTGGAGACTAAGGAGCTTTCAGAACTGCTCAGGGATACAGTTGTAGAAAGACACAGACAGGCTGCACACGGGTCTCTGTGGAACAACACTGTCTGCATCCACCCAGTCACAGGCTGTTTCCTGTTCTCAGCCCATGTGCAGACATCACCTTGCATTCCTCTTCATACACTAAGGAACTGTGTTGAAATTTCAAGTGCTACTTTCTCAATCGCTATTAGATTAATAGTAAGAATGTAACATTATCAGACAGTTTCAACGCACATTTTGACATCAGAGTCTTTCATATGTCTGTGAATACATCAGACTTATACATCATTTTTTCAGTCCAGTTGTAGGAATAAGAGCAACACACGATTCATCAGACATTATCATACCATCCACTGCTCACAAGTTAAGATTTTGCACTCATTACGTCAAGTTACGTCAAGTTATGTGTTACAAGGGGAATCTGAAAGGCAGCACTACCATAAATATCAGATTCGTGAAGCTCGTGATGAGCAGTATTTGATGACACTGGGTCACTGTGCTGTAGATTCTGTTCTGCTGTCATTTATGAGGCTTGTGTTTGTTGTTTTTGGAAGCTACTCTTTTAATAGACCATTAGCCCTGTAGGTAAGCTGTGAACAGTGACCATTGTTCCTCCTTCCTGATGCTGTTTCCCTTGTTTTGGTGTTCGTTCTGTATGCCATTATGGTTTTCATCATCGTTCTCCTGACACATTTAATCATTTCATCACTTCTCTGAGTGACTCACCTGCAATTTGGACACAAACTATTTAAGCCCTGTCAAAATTCGTTAGATCTCTCATGTCTCTTTAGAACCTCCCATATTAAACTGTTTTATAAGACTGCTTTTAAGGCAGAAAGGTTTTGTTGATTCATGTTGAACTGAACATGGAACATATGAAGAATCCATTTTAGCTGTCATTTAATTGTTCCAATTTACAAGTGCTTTTTAGCTGTCTTTCCATTAATTTGGTCATCTCCCAGGCATTTGCAGGTGCAGTAGATGATTTATTCTAACACAATTTATTTGAATTGTCACTTTTGCCTTAACTTTAAAGTAGGAAAAGTGAACTCAAAACCATTTCACAGGAAGTCCTTCAGCACAATGTTTCTGAGTGTCTTTTTCAGCCTCTCTTTCCTACAGTGGTTTCCTATTTGAAAATGAAACTTTAGTGAAATAGAAAGTATGTTCCTGATACGTCTCCATTAAGAGCCAAGCAGAAGAGACACAATTAGGTACAAGTAAAGAGGGAAAAAAATACTCCTGCATTAAAAACACACTGAAGTGCTGTAATTGTGGAAGGTGGCTGGTGGAGAGAGCAAGAGTTTGGACAAGAAAGCAGACTTTAGACCACTGACTGTAGAGTCCGAGAGCCTGAAAATATTTTAGAGTAAACTACACGAGCAGAAGGACTTCAGCGGTAACTTTACACCACCCTGGGTGAGTCTCTCAGCAATGAATATGTCAGAAAGAGGCACCGTTTCACCTCTCTTCTGTACTGGTACATCGTTGTCAAGTGGTAGTTTCTGACAAGGATCCTTGTCTGCAGCCGAGTGCAGGACTCCTGCTCTGAAGACACACAGAGCTGCCGAGATGGGTTCACAGTGTATTGAAGTTTAAAATGGCGGAAAGCGGAAGTGCTGACTGTGGTGGATAAAGTTGCATAGAGCGCTTTTCATGCAGTTCATTCTACAGGTACTAAGAATCTTGACATTTTTGCATTTTCGCAAAATGGGAAAGGATAATTAATATGATGAGAAAAATTACAAAGTCATGATTGCATACGTTTTCAAACCCTTACTGAGGAAACAAATTCATTTGGGTGTATACATTTACCAAAATGAGCTTACCTAATAGTTTTGTGGCCCTTGCTTGTAATAATAGTCATACACACAATTTCAGAAATAAATACTTTGTCTCTGTGAGATCCCTCAGTCAGACAGTGGATATAAAGAAAAGATTCAATCCTGGAGACTAAGGAGCTTTCAGAACTGCTCAGGGATACAGTTGTAGAAAGACACAGACAGGCTGCACACGGGTCTCTGTGGAACAACACTGTCTGCATCCACCCAGTCACAGGCTGTTTCCTGTTCTCAGCCCATGTGCAGACATCACCTTGCATTCCTCTTCATACACTAAGGAACTGTGTTGAAATTTCAAGTGCTACTTTCTCAATCGCTATTAGATTAATAGTAAGAATGTAACATTATCAGACAGTTTCAACGCACATTTTGACATCAGAGTCTTTCATATGTCTGTGAATACATCAGACTTATACATCATTTTTTCAGTCCAGTTGTAGGAATAAGAGCAACACACGATTCATCAGACATTATCATACCATCCACTGCTCACAAGTTAAGATTTTGCACTCATTACGTCAAGTTACGTCAAGTTATGTGTTACAAGGGGAATCTGAAAGGCAGCACTACCATAAATATCAGCTTCGTGAAGCTCGTGATGAGCAGTATTTGATGACACTGGGTCACTGTGCTGTAGATTCTGTTCTGCTGTCATTTATGAGGCTTGTGTTTGTTGTTTTTGGAAGCTACTCTTTTAATAGACCATTAGCCCTGTAGGTAAGCTGTGAACAGTGACCATTGTTCCTCCTTCCTGATGCTGTTTCCCTTGTTTTGGTGTTCGTTCTGTATGCCATTATGGTTTTCATCATCGTTCTCCTGACACATTTAATCATTTCATCACTTCTCTGAGTGACTCACCTGCAATTTGGACACAAACTATTTAAGCCCTGTCAAAATTCGTTAGATCTCTCATGTCTCTTTAGAACCTCCCATATTAAACTGTTTTATAAGACTGCTTTTAAGGCAGAAAGGTTTGTTGATTCATGTTGAACTGAACATGGAACATATGAAGAATCCATTCTAGCTGTCATTTAATTGTTCCAATTTACAAG
This sequence comes from Lepisosteus oculatus, assembly GCF_040954835.1. Taxonomy (NCBI): domain Eukaryota; kingdom Metazoa; phylum Chordata; class Actinopteri; order Semionotiformes; family Lepisosteidae; genus Lepisosteus; species Lepisosteus oculatus. The sequence goes on from NC_090713.1 coordinate 18,613,569, forward strand.
TGCTTTTTAGCTGTCTTTCCATTAATTTGGTCATCTCCCAGGCATTTGCAGGTGCAGTAGATGATTTATTCTAACACAATTTATTTGAATTGTCACTTTTGCCTTAACTTTAAAGTAGGAAAAGTGAACTCAAAACCATTTCACAGGAAGTCCTTCAGCACAATGTTTCTGAGTGTCTTTTTCAGCCTCTCTTTCCTACAGTGGTTTCCTATTTGAAAATGAAACTTTAGTGAAATAGAAAGTATGTTCCTGATACGTCTCCATTAAGAGCCAAGCAGAAGAGACACAATTAGGTACAAGTAAAGAGGGAAAAAAATACCCCTGCATTAAAAACACACTGAAGTGCTGTAATTGTGGAAGGTGGCTGGTGGAGAGAGCAAGAGTTTGGACAAGAAAGCAGACTTTAGACCACTGACTGTAGAGTCCGAGAGCCTGAAAATATTTTAGAGTAAACTACACGAGCAGAAGGACTTCAGCGGAAACTTTACACCACCCTGGGTGAGTCTCTCAGCAATGAATATGTCAGAAAGAGGCACCGTTTCACCTCTCTTCTGTACTGGTACAGCGTTGTCAAGTGGTAGTTTCTGACAAGGATCCTTGTCTGCAGCCGAGTGCAGGACTCCTGCTCTGAAGACACACAGAGCTGCCGAGATGGGTTCACAGTGTATTGAAGTTCAAAATGGCGGAAAGCGGAAGTGCTGACTGTGGTGGATAAAGTTGCATAGAGCGCTTTTCATGCAGTTCATTCTACAGGTACTAAGAATCTTGACATTTTTGCATTTTCGCAAAATGGGAAAGGATAATTAATATGATGAGAAAAATTACAAAGTCATGATTGCATACGTTTTCAAACCCTTACTGAGGAAACAAATTCATTTGGGTGTATACATTTACCAAAATGAGCTTACCTAATAGTTTTGTGGCCCTTGCTTGTAATAATAGTCATACACACAATTTCAGAAATAAATACTTTGTCTCTGTGAGATCCCTCAGTCAGACAGTGGATATAAAGAAAAGATTCAATCCTGGAGACTAAGGAGCTTTCAGAACTGCTCAGGGATACAGTTGTAGAAAGACACAGACAGGCTGCACACGGGTCTCTGTGGAACAACACTGTCTGCATCCACCCAGTCACAGGCTGTTTCCTGTTCTCAGCCCATGTGCAGACATCACCTTGCATTCCTCTTCATACACTAAGGAACTGTGTTGAAATTTCAAGTGCTACTTTCTCAATCGCTATTAGATTAATAGTAAGAATGTAACATTATCAGACAGTTTCAACGCACATTTTGACATCAGAGTCTTTCATATGTCTGTGAATACATCAGACTTATACATCATTTTTTCAGTCCAGTTGTAGGAATAAGAGCAACACACGATTCATCAGACATTATCATACCATCCACTGCTCACAAGTTAAGATTTTGCACTCATTACGTCAAGTTACGTCAAGTTATGTGTTACAAGGGGAATCTGAAAGGCAGCACTACCATAAATATCAGATTCGTGAAGCTCGTGATGAGCAGTATTTGATGACACTGGGTCACTGTGCTGTAGATTCTGTTCTGCTGTCATTTATGAGGCTTGTGTTTGTTGTTTTTGGAAGCTACTCTTTTAATAGACCATTAGCCCTGTAGGTAAGCTGTGAACAGTGACCATTGTTCCTCCTTCCTGATGCTGTTTCCCTTGTTTTGGTGTTCGTTCTGTATGCCATTATGGTTTTCATCATCGTTCTCCTGACACATTTAATCATTTCATCACTTCTCTGAGTGACTCACCTGCAATTTGGACACAAACTATTTAAGCCCTGTCAAAATTCGTTAGATCTCTCATGTCTCTTTAGAACCTCCCATATTAAACTGTTTTATAAGACTGCTTTTAAGGCAGAAAGGTTTGTTGATTCATGTTGAACTGAACATGGAACATATGAAGAATCCATTCTAGCTGTCATTTAATTGTTCCAATTTACAAGTGCTTTTTAGCTGTCTTTCCATTAATTTGGTCATCTCCCAGGCATTTGCAGGTGCAGTAGATGATTTATTCTAACACAATTTATTTGAATTGTCACTTTTGCCTTAACTTTAAAGTAGGAAAAGTGAACTCAAAACCATTTCACAGGAAGTCCTTCAGCACAATGTTTCTGAGTGTCTTTTTCAGCCTCTCTTTCCTACAGTGGTTTCCTATTTGAAAATGAAACTTTAGTGAAATAGAAAGTATGTTCCTGATACGTCTCCATTAAGAGCCAAGCAGAAGAGACACAATTAGGTACAAGTAAAGAGGGAAAAAAATACCCCTGCATTAAAAACACACTGAAGTGCTGTAATTGTGGAAGGTGGCTGGTGGAGAGAGCAAGAGTTTGGACAAGAAAGCAGACTTTAGACCACTGACTGTAGAGTCCGAGAGCCTGAAAATATTTTAGAGTAAACTACACGAGCAGAAGGACTTCAGCGGAAACTTTACACCACCCTGGGTGAGTCTCTCAGCAATGAATATGTCAGAAAGAGGCACCGTTTCACCTCTCTTCTGTACTGGTACAGCGTTGTCAAGTGGTAGTTTCTGACAAGGATCCTTGTCTGCAGCCGAGTGCAGGACTCCTGCTCTGAAGACACACAGAGCTGCCGAGATGGGTTCACAGTGTATTGAAGTTCAAAATGGCGGAAAGCGGAAGTGCTGACTGTGGTGGATAAAGTTGCATAGAGCGCTTTTCATGCAGTTCATTCTACAGGTACTAAGAATCTTGACATTTTTGCATTTTCGCAAAATGGGAAAGGATAATTAATATGATGAGAAAAATTACAAAGTCATGATTGCATACGTTTTCAAACCCTTACTGAGGAAACAAATTCATTTGGGTGTATACATTTACCAAAATGAGCTTACCTAATAGTTTTGTGGCCCTTGCTTGTAATAATAGTCATACACACAATTTCAGAAATAAATACTTTGTCTCTGTGAGATCCCTCAGTCAGACAGTGGATATAAAGAAAAGATTCAATCCTGGAGACTAAGGAGCTTTCAGAACTGCTCAGGGATACAGTTGTAGAAAGACACAGACAGGCTGCACACGGGTCTCTGTGGAACAACACTGTCTGCATCCACCCAGTCACAGGCTGTTTCCTGTTCTCAGCCCATGTGCAGACATCACCTTGCATTCCTCTTCATACACTAAGGAACTGTGTTGAAATTTCAAGTGCTACTTTCTCAATCGCTATTAGATTAATAGTAAGAATGTAACATTATCAGACAGTTTCAACGCACATTTTGACATCAGAGTCTTTCATATGTCTGTGAATACATCAGACTTATACATCATTTTTTCAGTCCAGTTGTAGGAATAAGAGCAACACACGATTCATCAGACATTATCATACCATCCACTGCTCACAAGTTAAGATTTTGCACTCATTACGTCAAGTTACGTCAAGTTATGTGTTACAAGGGGAATCTGAAAGGCAGCACTACCATAAATATCAGCTTCGTGAAGCTCGTGATGAGCAGTATTTGATGACACTGGGTCACTGTGCTGTAGATTCTGTTCTGCTGTCATTTATGAGGCTTGTGTTTGTTGTTTTTGGAAGCTACTCTTTTAATAGACCATTAGCCCTGTAGGTAAGCTGTGAACAGTGACCATTGTTCCTCCTTCCTGATGCTGTTTCCCTTGTTTTGGTGTTCGTTCTGTATGCCATTATGGTTTTCATCATCGTTCTCCTGACACATTTAATCATTTCATCACTTCTCTGAGTGACTCACCTGCAATTTGGACACAAACTATTTAAGCCCTGTCAAAATTCGTTAGATCTCTCATGTCTCTTTAGAACCTCCCATATTAAACTGTTTTATAAGACTGCTTTTAAGGCAGAAAGGTTTGTTGATTCATGTTGAACTGAACATGGAACATATGAAGAATCCATTCTAGCTGTCATTTAATTGTTCCAATTTACAAGTGCTTTTTAGCTGTCTTTCCATTAATTTGGTCATCTCCCAGGCATTTGCAGGTGCAGTAGATGATTTATTCTAACACAATTTATTTGAATTGTCACTTTTGCCTTAACTTTAAAGTAGGAAAAGTGAACTCAAAACCATTTCACAGGAAGTCCTTCAGCACAATGTTTCTGAGTGTCTTTTTCAGCCTCTCTTTCCTACAGTGGTTTCCTATTTGAAAATGAAACTTTAGTGAAATAGAAAGTATGTTCCTGATACGTCTCCATTAAGAGCCAAGCAGAAGAGACACAATTAGGTACAAGTAAAGAGGGAAAAAAATACCCCTGCATTAAAAACACACTGAAGTGCTGTAATTGTGGAAGGTGGCTGGTGGAGAGAGCAAGAGTTTGGACAAGAAAGCAGACTTTAGACCACTGACTGTAGAGTCCGAGAGCCTGAAAATATTTTAGAGTAAACTACACGAGCAGAAGGACTTCAGCGGAAACTTTACACCACCCTGGGTGAGTCTCTCAGCAATGAATATGTCAGAAAGAGGCACCGTTTCACCTCTCTTCTGTACTGGTACAGCGTTGTCAAGTGGTAGTTTCTGACAAGGATTCCTGTCTGCAGCCGAGTGCAGGACTCCTGCTCTGAAGACACACAGAGCTGCCGAGATGGGTTCACAGTGTATTGAAGTTCAAAATGGCGGAAAGCGGAAGTGCTGACTGTGGTGGATAAAGTTGCATAGAGCGCTTTTCATGCAGTTCATTCTACAGGTACTAAGAATCTTGACATTTTTGCATTTTCGCAAAATGGGAAAGGATAATTAATATGATGAGAAAAATTACAAAGTCATGATTGCATACGTTTTCAAACCCTTACTGAGGAAACAAATTCATTTGGGTGTATACATTTACCAAAATGAGCTTACCTAATAGTTTTGTGGCCCTTGTTTGTAATAATAGTCATACACACAATTTCAGAAATAAATACTTTGTCTCTGTGAGATCCCTCAGTCAGACAGTGGATATAAAGAAAAGATTCAATCCTGGAGACTAAGGAGCTTTCAGAACTGCTCAGGGATACAGTTGTAGAAAGACACAGACAGGCTGCACACGGGTCTCTGTGGAACAACACTGTCTGCATCCACCCAGTCACAGGCTGTTTCCTGTTCTCAGCCCATGTGCAGACATCACCTTGCACTCCTCTTCATACACTAAGGAACTGTGTTGAAATTTCAAGTGCTACTTTCTCAATCGCTATTAGATTAATAGTAAGAATGTAACATTATCAGACAGTTTCAACGCACATTTTGACGTCAGAGTCTTTCATATGTCTGTGAATACATCAGACTTATACATCATTTTTTCAGTCCAGTTGTAGGAATAAGAGCAACACACGATTCATCAGACATTATCATACCATCCACTGCTCACAAGTTAAGATTTTGCACTCATTACGTCAAGTTACGTCAAGTTATGTGTTACAAGGGGAATCTGAAAGGCAGCACTACCATAAATATCAGCTTCGTGAAGCTCGTGATGAGCAGTATTTGATGACACTGGGTCACTGTGCTGTAGATTCTGTTCTGCTGTCATTTATGAGGCTTGTGTTTGTTGTTTTTGGAAGCTACTCTTTTAATAGACCATTAGCCCTGTAGGTAAGCTGTGAACAGTGACCATTGTTCCTCCTTCCTGATGCTGTTTCCCTTGTTTTGGTGTTCGTTCTGTATGCCATTATGGTTTTCATCATCGTTCTCCTGACACATTTAATCATTTCATCACTTCTCTGAGTGACTCACCTGCAATTTGGACACAAACTATTTAAGCCCTGTCAAAATTCGTTAGATCTCTCATGTCTCTTTAGAACCTCCCATATTAAACTGTTTTATAAGACTGCTTTTAAGGCAGAAACGTTTTGTTGATTCATGTTGAACTGAACATGGAACATATGAAGAATCCATTCTAGCTGTCATTTAATTGTTCCAATTTACAAGTGCTTTTTAGCTGTCTTTCCATTAATTTGGTCATCTCCCAGGCATTTGCAGGTGCAGTAGATGATTTATTCTAACACAATTTATTTGAATTGTCACTTTTGCCTTAACTTTAAAGTAGGAAAAGTGAACTCAAAACCATTTCACAGGAAGTCCTTCAGCACAATGTTTCTGAGTGTCTTTTTCAGCCTCTCTTTCCTACAGTGGTTTCCTATTTGAAAATGAAACTTTAGTGAAATAGAAAGTATGTTCCTGATACGTCTCCATTAAGAGCCAAGCAGAAGAGACACAATTAGGTACAAGTAAAGAGGGAAAAAAATACCCCTGCATTAAAAACACACTGAAGTGCTGTAATTGTGGAAGGTGGCTGGTGGAGAGAGCAAGAGTTTGGACAAGAAAGCAGACTTTAGACCACTGACTGTAGAGTCTGAGAGCCTGAAAATATTTTAGAGTAAACTACACGAGCAGAAGGACTTCAGCGGAAACTTTACACCACCCTGGGTGAGTCTCTCAGCAATGAATATGTCAGAAAGAGGCACCGTTTCACCTCTCTTCTGTACTGGTACAGCGTTGTCAAGTGGTAGTTTCTGACAAGGATCCTTGTCTGCAGCCGAGTGCAGGACTCCTGCTCTGAAGACACACAGAGCTGCCGAGATGGGTTCACAGTGTATTGAAGTTCAAAATGGCGGAAAGCGGAAGTGCTGACTGTGGTGGATAAAGTTGCATAGAGCGCTTTTCATGCAGTTCATTCTACAGGTACTAAGAATCTTGACATTTTTGCATTTTTGCAAAATGGGAAAGGATAATTAATATGATGAGAAAAATTACAAAGTCATGATTGCATACGTTTTCAAACCCTTACTGAGGAAACAAATTCATTTGGGTGTATACATTTACCAAAATGAGCTTACCTAATAGTTTTGTGGCCCTTGTTTGTAATAATAGTCATACACACAATTTCAGAAATAAATACTTTGTCTCTGTGAGATCCCTCAGTCAGACAGTGGATATAAAGAAAAGATTCAATCCTGGAGACTAAGGAGCTTTCAGAACTGCTCAGGGATACAGTTGTAGAAAGACACAGACAGGCTGCACACGGGTCTCTGTGGAACAACACTGTCTGCATCCACCCAGTCACAGGCTGTTTCCTGTTCTCAGCCCATGTGCAGACATCACCTTGCACTCCTCTTCATACACTAAGGAACTGTGTTGAAATTTCAAGTGCTACTTTCTCAATCGCTATTAGATTAATAGTAAGAATGTAACATTATCAGACAGTTTCAACGCACATTTTGACGTCAGAGTCTTTCATATGTCTGTGAATACATCAGACTTATACATCATTTTTTCAGTCCAGTTGTAGGAATAAGAGCAACACACGATTCATCAGACATTATCATACCATCCACTGCTCACAAGTTAAGATTTTGCACTCATTACGTCAAGTTACGTCAAGTTATGTGTTACAAGGGGAATCTGAAAGGCAGCACTACCATAAATATCAGCTTCGTGAAGCTCGTGATGAGCAGTATTTGATGACACTGGGTCACTGTGCTGTAGATTCTGTTCTGCTGTCATTTATGAGGCTTGTGTTTGTTGTTTTTGGAAGCTACTCTTTTAATAGACCATTAGCCCTGTAGGTAAGCTGTGAACAGTGACCATTGTTCCTCCTTCCTGATGCTGTTTCCCTTGTTTTGGTGTTCGTTCTGTATGCCATTATGGTTTTCATCATCGTTCTCCTGACACATTTAATCATTTCATCACTTCTCTGAGTGACTCACCTGCAATTTGGACACAAACTATTTAAGCCCTGTCAAAATTCGTTAGATCTCTCATGTCTCTTTAGAACCTCCCATATTAAACTGTTTTATAAGACTGCTTTTAAGGCAGAAACGTTTTGTTGATTCATGTTGAACTGAACATGGAACATATGAAGAATCCATTCTAGCTGTCATTTAATTGTTCCAATTTACAAGTGCTTTTTAGCTGTCTTTCCATTAATTTGGTCATCTCCCAGGCATTTGCAGGTGCAGTAGATGATTTATTCTAACACAATTTATTTGAATTGTCACTTTTGCCTTAACTTTAAAGTAGGAAAAGTGAACTCAAAACCATTTCACAGGAAGTCCTTCAGCACAATGTTTCTGAGTGTCTTTTTCAGCCTCTCTTTCCTACAGTGGTTTCCTATTTGAAAATGAAACTTTAGTGAAATAGAAAGTATGTTCCTGATACGTCTCCATTAAGAGCCAAGCAGAAGAGACACAATTAGGTACAAGTAAAGAGGGAAAAAAATACCCCTGCATTAAAAACACACTGAAGTGCTGTAATTGTGGAAGGTGGCTGGTGGAGAGAGCAAGAGTTTGGACAAGAAAGCAGACTTTAGACCACTGACTGTAGAGTCTGAGAGCCTGAAAATATTTTAGAGTAAACTACACGAGCAGAAGGACTTCAGCGGAAACTTTACACCACCCTGGGTGAGTCTCTCAGCAATGAATATGTCAGAAAGAGGCACCGTTTCACCTCTCTTCTGTACTGGTACAGCGTTGTCAAGTGGTAGTTTCTGACAAGGATCCTTGTCTGCAGCCGAGTGCAGGACTCCTGCTCTGAAGACACACAGAGCTGCCGAGATGGGTTCACAGTGTATTGAAGTTCAAAATGGCGGAAAGCGGAAGTGCTGACTGTGGTGGATAAAGTTGCATAGAGCGCTTTTCATGCAGTTCATTCTACAGGTACTAAGAATCTTGACATTTTTGCATTTTTGCAAAATGGGAAAGGATAATTAATATGATGAGAAAAATTACAAAGTCATGATTGCATACGTTTTCAAACCCTTACTGAGGAAACAAATTCATTTGGGTGTATACATTTACCAAAATGAGCTTACCTAATAGTTTTGTGGCCCTTGTTTGTAATAATAGTCATACACACAATTTCAGAAATAAATACTTTGTCTCTGTGAGATCCCTCAGTCAGACAGTGGATATAAAGAAAAGATTCAATCCTGGAGACTAAGGAGCTTTCAGAACTGCTCAGGGATACAGTTGTAGAAAGACACAGACAGGCTGCACACGGGTCTCTGTGGAACAACACTGTCTGCATCCACCCAGTCACAGGCTGTTTCCTGTTCTCAGCCCATGTGCAGACATCACCTTGCACTCCTCTTCATACACTAGGGAACTGTGTTGAAATTTCAAGTGCTACTTTCTCAATCGCTATTAGATTAATAGTAAGAATGTAACATTATCAGACAGTTTCAACGCACATTTTGACGTCAGAGTCTTTCATATGTCTGTGAATACATCAGACTTATACATCATTTTTTCAGTCCAGTTGTAGGAATAAGAGCAACACACGATTCATCAGACATTATCATACCAACCACTGCTCACAAGTTAAGATTTTGCACTCATTACGTCAAGTTACGTCAAGTTATGTGTTACAAGGGGAATCTGAAAGGCAGCACTACCATAAATATCAGCTTCGTGAAGCTCGTGATGAGCAGTATTTGATGACACTGGGTCACTGTGCTGTAGATTCTGTTCTGCTGTCATTTATGAGGCTTGTGTTTGTTGTTTTTGGAAGCTACTCTTTTAATAGACCATTAGCCCTGTAGGTAAGCTGTGAACAGTGACCATTGTTCCTCCTTCCTGATGCTGTTTCCCTTGTTTTGGTGTTCGTTCTGTATGCCATTATGGTTTTCATCATCGTTCTCCTGACACATTTAATCATTTCATCACTTCTCTGAGTGACTCACCTGCAATTTGGACACAAACTATTTAAGCCCTGTCAAAATTCGTTAGATCTCTCATGTCTCTTTAGAACCTCCCATATTAAACTGTTTTATAAGACTGCTTTTAAGGCAGAAACGTTTTGTTGATTCATGTTGAACTGAACATGGAACATATGAAGAATCCATTTTAGCTGTCATTTAATTGTTCCAATTTACAAGTGCTTTTTAGCTGTCTTTCCATTAATTTGGTCATCTCCCAGGCATTTGCAGGTGCAGTAGATGATTTATTCTAACACAATTTATTTGAATTGTCACTTTTGCCTTAACTTTAAAGTAGGAAAAGTGAACTCAAAACCATTTCACAGGAAGTCCTTCAGCACGATGTTTCTGAGTGTCTTTTTCAGCCTCTCTTTCCTACAGTGGTTTCCTATTTGAAAATGAAACTTTAGTGAAATAGAAAGTATGTTCCTGATACGTCTCCATTAAGAGCCAAGCAGAAGAGACACAATTAGGTACAAGTAAAGAGGGAAAAAAATACCCCTGCATTAAAAACACACTGAAGTGCTGTAATTGTGGAAGGTGGCTGGTGGAGAGAGCAAGAGTTTGGACAAGAAAGCAGACTTTAGACCACTGACTGTAGAGTCCGAGAGCCTGAAAATATTTTAGAGTAAACTACACGAGAAGAAGGACTTCAGCGGAAACTTTACACCACCCTGGGTGAGTCTCTCAGCAATGAATATGTCAGAAAGAGGCACCGTTTCACCTCTCTTCTGTACTGGTACAGCGTTGTCAAGTGGTAGTTTCTGACAAGGATCCTTGTCTGCAGCCGAGTGCAGGACTCCTGCTCTGAAGACACACAGAGCTGCCGAGATGGGTTCACAGTGTATTGAAGTTCAAAATGGCGGAAAGCGGAAGTGCTGACTGTGGTGGATAAAGTTGCATAGAGCGCTTTTCATGCAGTTCATTCTACAGGTACTAAGAATCTTGACATTTTTGCATTTTCGCAAAATAGGAAAGGATAATTAATATGATGAGAAAAATTACAAAGTCATGATTGCATACGTTTTCAAACCCTTACTGAGGAAACAAATTCATTTGGGTGTATACATTTACCAAAATGAGCTTACCTAATAGTTTTGTGGCCCTTGTTTGTAATAATAGTCATACACACAATTTCAGAAATAAATACTTTGTCTCTGTGAGATCCCTCAGTCAGACAGTGGATATAAAGAAAAGATTCAATCCTGGAGACTAAGGAGCTTTCAGAACTGCTCAGGGATACAGTTGTAGAAAGACACAGACAGGCTGCACACGGGTCTCTGTGGAACAACACTGTCTGCATCCACCCAGTCACAGGCTGTTTCCTGTTCTCAGCCCATGTGCAGACATCACCTTGCACTCCTCTTCATACACTAAGGAACTGTGTTGAAATTTCAAGTGCTACTTTCTCAATCGCTATTAGATTAATAGTAAGAATGTAACATTATCAGACAGTTTCAACGCACATTTTGACGTCAGAGTCTTTCATATGTCTGTGAATACATCAGACTTATACATCATTTTTTCAGTCCAGTTGTAGGAATAAGAGCAACACACGATTCATCAGACATTATCATACCATCCACTGCTCACAAGTTAAGATTTTGCACTCATTACGTCAAGTTACGTCAAGTTATGTGTTACAAGGGGAATCTGAAAGGCAGCACTACCATAAATATCAGCTTCGTGAAGCTCGTGATGAGCAGTATTTGATGACACTGGGTCACTGTGCTGTAGATTCTGTTCTGCTGTCATTTATGAGGCTTGTGTTTGTTGTTTTTGGAAGCTACTCTTTTAATAGACCATTAGCCCTGTAGGTAAGCTGTGAACAGTGACCATTGTTCCTCCTTCCTGATGCTGTTTCCCTTGTTTTGGTGTTCGTTCTGTATGCCATTATGGTTTTCATCATCGTTCTCCTGACACATTTAATCATTTCATCACTTCTCTGAGTGACTCACCTGCAATTTGGACACAAACTATTTAAGCCCTGTCAAAATTCGTTAGATCTCTCATGTCTCTTTAGAACCTCCCATATTAAACTGTTTTATAAGACTGCTTTTAAGGCAGAAACGTTTTGTTGATTCATGTTGAACTGAACATGGAACATATGAAGAATCCATTTTAGCTGTCATTTAATTGTTCCAATTTACAAGTGCTTTTTAGCTGTCTTTCCATTAATTTGGTCATCTCCCAGGCATTTGCAGGTGCAGTAGATGATTTATTCTAACACAATTTATTTGAATTGTCACTTTTGCCTTAACTTTAAAGTAGGAAAAGAGAACTCAAAACCATTTCACAGGAAGTCCTTCAGCACGATGTTTCTGAGTGTCTTTTTCAGCCTCTCTTTCCTACAGTGGTTTCCTATTTGAAAATGAAACTTTAGTGAAATAGAAAGTATGTTCCTGATACATCTCCATTAAGAGCCAAGCAGAAGAGACACAATTAGGTACAAGTAAAGAGGGAAAAAAATACTCCTGCATTAAAAACACACTGAAGTGCTGTAATTGTGGAAGGTGGCTGGTGGAGAGAGCAAGAGTTTGGACAAGAAAGCAGACTTTAGACCACTGACTGTAGAGTCCGAGAGCCTGAAAATATTTTAGAGTAAACTACACGAGCAGAAGGACTTCAGCGGAAACTTTACACCACCCTGGGTGAGTCTCTCAGCAATGAATATGTCAGAAAGAGGCACCGTTTCACCTCTCTTCTGTACTGGTACAGCGTTGTCAAGTGGTAGTTTCTGACAAGGATCCTTGTCTGCAGCCGAGTGCAGGACTCCGGCTCTGAAGACACACAGAGCTGCCGAGATGGGTTCACAGTGTATTGAAGTTCAAAATGGCGGAAAGCGGAAGTGCTGACTGTGGTGGATAAAGTTGCATAGAGCGCTTTTCATGCAGTTCATTCTACAGGTACTAAGAATCTTGACATTTTTGCATTTTCGCAAAATGGGAAAGGATAATTAATATGATGAGAAAAATTACAAAGTCATGATTGCATACGTTTTCAAACCCTTACTGAGGAAACAAATTCATTTGGGTGTATAAATTTACCAAAATGAGCTCACCTAATAGTTTTGTGGCCCTTGTTTGTAATAATAGTCATACACACAATTTCAGAAATAAATACTTTGTCTCTGTGAGATCCCTCAGTCAGACAGTGGATATAAAGAAAAGATTCAATCCTGGAGACTAAGGAGCTTTCAGAACTGCTCAGGGATACAGTTGTAGAAAGACACAGACAGGCTGCACACGGGTCTCTGTGGAACAACACTGTCTGCATCCACCCAGTCACAGGCTGTTTCCTGTTCTCAGCCCATGTGCAGACATCACCTTGCATTCCTCTTCATACACTAAGGAACTGTGTTGAAATTTCAAGTGCTACTTTCTCAATCGCTATTAGATTAATAGTAAGAATGTAACATTATCAGACAGTTTCAACGCACATTTTGACGTCAGAGTCTTTCATATGTCTGTGAATACATCAGACTTATACATCATTTTTTCAGTCCAGTTGTAGGAATAAGAGCAACACACGATTCATCAGACATTATCATACCATCCACTGCTCACAAGTTAAGATTTTGCACTCATTACGTCAAGTTACGTCAAGTTATGTGTTACAAGGGGAATCTGAAAGGCAGCACTACCATAAATATCAGCTTCGTGAAGCTCGTGATGAGCAGTATTTGATGACACTGGGTCACTGTGCTGTAGATTCTGTTCTGCTGTCATTTATGAGGCTTGTGTTTGTTGTTTTTGGAAGCTACTCTTTTAATAGACCATTAGCCCTGTAGGTAAGCTGTGAACAGTGACCATTGTTCCTCCTTCCTGATGCTGTTTCCCTTGTTTTGGTGTTCGTTCTGTATGCCATTATGGTTTTCATCATCGTTCTCCTGACACATTTAATCATTTCATCACTTCTCTGAGTGACTCACCTGCAATTTGGACACAAACTATTTAAGCCCTGTCAAAATTCGTTAGATCTCTCATGTCTCTTTAGAACCTCCCATATTAAACTGTTTTATAAGACTGCTTTTAAGGCAGAAACGTTTTGTTGATTCATGTTGAACTGAACATGGAACATATGAAGAATCCATTTTAGCTGTCATTTAATTGTTCCAATTTACAAGTGCTTTTTAGCTGTCTTTCCATTAATTTGGTCATCTCCCAGGCATTTGCAGGTGCAGTAGATGATTTATTCTAACACAATTTATTTGAATTGTCACTTTTGCCTTAACTTTAAAGTAGGAAAAGAGAACTCAAAACCATTTCACAGGAAGTCCTTCAGCACGATGTTTCTGAGTGTCTTTTTCAGCCTCTCTTTCCTACAGTGGTTTCCTATTTGAAAATGAAACTTTAGTGAAATAGAAAGTATGTTCCTGATACGTCTCCATTAAGAGCCAAGCAGAAGAGACACAATTAGGTACAAGTAAAGAGGGAAAAAAATACTCCTGCATTAAAAACACACTGAAGTGCTGTAATTGTGGAAGGTGGCTGGTGGAGAGAGCAAGAGTTTGGACAAGAAAGCAGACTTTAGACCACTGACTGTAGAGTCCGAGAGCCTGAAAATATTTTAGAGTAAACTACACGAGAAGAAGGACTTCAGCGGAAACTTTACACCACCCTGGGTGAGTCTCTCAGCAATGAATATGTCAGAAAGAGGCACCGTTTCACCTCTCTTCTGTACTGGTACAGCGTTGTCAAGTGGTAGTTTCTGACAAGGATCCTTGTCTGCAGCCGAGTGCAGGACTCCGGCTCTGAAGACACACAGAGCTACCGAGATGGGTTCACAGTGTATTGAAGTTCAAAATGGCGGAAAGCGGAAGTGCTGACTGTGGTGGATAAAGTTGCATAGAGCGCTTTTCATGCAGTTCATTCTACAGGTACTAAGAATCTTGACATTTTTGCATTTTCGCAAAATGGGAAAGGGTAATTAATATGATGAGAAAAATTACAAAGTCATGATTGCATACGTTTTCAAACCCTTACTGAGGAAACAAATTCATTTGGGTGTATAAATTTACCAAAATGAGCTCACCTAATAGTTTTGTGGCCCTTGTTTGTAATAATAGTCATACACACAATTTCAGAAATAAATACTTTGTCTCTGTGAGATCCCTCAGTCAGACAGTGGATATAAAGAAAAGATTCAATCCTGGAGACTAAGGAGCTTTCAGAACTGCTCAGGGATACAGTTGTAGAAAGACACAGACAGGCTGCACACGGGTCTCTGTGGAACAACACTGTCTGCATCCACCCAGTCACAGGCTGTTTCCTGTTCTCAGCCCATGTGCAGACATCACCTTGCATTCCTCTTCATACACTAAGGAACTGTGTTGAAATTTCAAGTGCTACTTTCTCAATCGCTATTAGATTAATAGTAAGAATGTAACATTATCAGACAGTTTCAATGCACATTTTGACATCAGAGTCTTTCATGTCTGTGAATACATCAGACTTATACCACATTTTTTCAGTCCAGTTGTAGGAATAAGAGCAACACACGATTCATCAGACATTATCATACCATCCACTGCTCACAAGTTAAGATTTTGCACTCATTACGTCAAGTTACGTCAAGTTATGTGTTACAAGGGGAATCTGAAAGGCAGCACTACCATAAATATCAGCTTCGTGAAGCTCGTGATGAGCAGTATTTGATGACACTGGGTCACTGTGCTGTAGATTCTGTTCTGCTGTCATTTATGAGGCTTGTATTTGTTGTTTTTGGAAGGTACTCTTTTAATAGACCATTAGCCCTGTAGGTACTGTAAGCTGTGAACAGTGACCATTGTTCCTCCTTCCTGATGCTGTTTCCCTTGTTTTGGTGTTCGTTCTGTATGCCATTATGGTTTTCATCATCATTCTCCTGACACATTTAATCATTTCATCACTTCTCTGAGTGACTCACCTGCAATTTGGACACAAACTATTTAAGCCCTGTCAAAATTCGTTAGATCTCTCATGTCTCTTTAGAACCTCCCATATTAAACTGTTTTATAAGACTGCTTTTAAGGCAGAAACGTTTTGTTGATTCATGTTGAACTGAACATGGAACATATGAAGAATCCATTTTAGCTGTCATTTAATTGTTTCAATTTACAAGTGCTTTTTAGCTGTCTTTCCATTAATTTGGTCATCTCCCAGGCATTTGCAGGTGCAGTAGATGATTTATTCTATCTAACACAATTTGTTTGAATTGTCACTTTTGCCTTAACTTTAAAGTAGGAAAAGTGTACTCAAAACCATTTCACAGGAAGTCCTTCAGCACGATGTTTCTGAGTGTCTTTTTCAGCCTCTCTTTCCTACAGTGGTTTGCTATTTGAAAATGAAACTTTAGTGAAATAGAAAGTATGTTCCTGATACGTCTCCATTAAGAGCCAAGCAGAAGAGACACAATTAGGTACAAGTAAAGAGGGAAAAAAATACTCCTGCATTAAAAACACACTGAAGTGCTGTAATTGTGGAAGGTGGCTGGTGGAAAGAGCAAGAGTTTGGACAAGAAAGCAGACTTTAGACCACTGACTGTAGAGTCCGAGAGCCTGAAAATATTTTAGAGTAAACTACACGAGAAGAAGGACTTCAGCGGAAACTTTACACCACCCTGGGTGAGTCTCTCAGCAATGAATATGTCAGAAAGAGGCACCGTTTCACCTCTCTTCTGTACTGGTACAGCGTTGTCAAGTGGTAGTTTCTGACAAGGATCCTTGTCTGCAGCCGAGTGCAGGACTCCGGCTCTGAAGACACACAGAGCTGCCGAGATGGGTTCACAGTGTATTGAAGTTCAAAATGGCGGAAAGCGGAAGTGCTGACTTTGGTGGATAAAGTTGCATAGAGCGCTTTTCATGCAGTTCATTCTACAGGTACTAAGAATCTTGACATTTTTGCATTTTCGCAAAATGGGAAAGGGTAATTAATATGATGAGAAAAATTACAAAGTCATGATTGCATACGTTTTCAAACCCTTACTGAGGAAACAAATTCATTTGGGTGTATAAATTTACCAAAATGAGCTCACCTAATAGTTTTGTGGCCCTTGTTTGTAATAATAGTCATACACACAATTTCAGAAATAAATACTTTGTCTCTGTGAGATCCCTCAGTCAGACAGTGGATATAAAGAAAAGATTCAATCCTGGAGACTAAGGAGCTTTCAGAACTGCTCAGGGATACAGTTGTAGAAAGACACAGACAGGCTGCACACGGGTCTCTGTGGAACAACACTGTCTGCATCCACCCAGTCACAGGCTGTTTCCTGTTCTCAGCCCATGTGCAGACATCACCTTGCATTCCTCTTCATACACTAAGGAACTGTGTTGAAATTTCAAGTGCTACTTTCTCAATCGCTATTAGATTAATAGTAAGAATGTAACATTATCAGACAGTTTCAATGCACATTTTGACATCAGAGTCTTTCATATGTCTGTGAATACATCAGACTTATACCACATTTTTTCAGTCCAGTTGTAGGAATAAGAGCAACACACGATTCATCAGACATTATCATACCATCCACTGCTCACAAGTTAAGATTTTGCACTCATTACGTCAAGTTACGTCAAGTTATGTGTTACAAGGGGAATCTGAAAGGCAGCACTACCATAAATATCAGCTTCGTGAAGCTCGTGATGAGCAGTATTTGATGACACTGGGTCACTGTGCTGTAGATTCTGTTCTGCTGTCATTTATGAGGCTTGTATTTGTTGTTTTTGGAAGGTACTCTTTTAATAGACCATTAGCCCTGTAGGTACTGTAAGCTGTGAACAGTGACCATTGTTCCTCCTTCCTGATGCTGTTTCCCTTGTTTTGGTGTTCGTTCTGTATGCCATTATGGTTTTCATCATCATTCTCCTGACACATTTAATCATTTCATCACTTCTCTGAGTGACTCACCTGCAATTTGGACACAAACTATTTAAGCCCTGTCAAAATTCGTTAGATCTCTCATGTCTCTTTAGAACCTCCCATATTAAACTGTTTTATAAGACTGCTTTTAAGGCAGAAACGTTTTGTTGATTCATGTTGAACTGAACATGGAACATATGAAGAATCCATTTTAGCTGTCATTTAATTGTTTCAATTTACAAGTGCTTTTTAGCTGTCTTTCCATTAATTTGGTCATCTCCCAGGCATTTGCAGGTGCAGTAGATGATTTATTCTATCTAACACAATTTGTTTGAATTGTCACTTTTGCCTTAACTTTAAAGTAGGAAAAGTGTACTCAAAACCATTTCACAGGAAGTCCTTCAGCACGATGTTTCTGAGTGTCTTTTTCAGCCTCTCTTTCCTACAGTGGTTTGCTATTTGAAAATGAAACTTTAGTGAAATAGAAAGTATGTTCCTGATACGTCTCCATTAAGAGCCAAGCAGAAGAGACACAATTAGGTACAAGTAAAGAGGGAAAAAAATACTCCTGCATTAAAAACACACTGAAGTGCTGTAATTGTGGAAGGTGGCTGGTGGAGAGAGCAAGAGTTTGGACAAGAAAGCAGACTTTAGACCACTGACTGTAGAGTCCGAGAGCCTGAAAATATTTTAGAGTAAACTACACGAGCAGAAGGACTTCAGCGGAAACTTTACACCACCCTGGGTGAGTCTCTCAGCAATGAATATGTCAGAAAGAGGCACCGTTTCACCTCTCTTCTGTACTGGTACAGTGTTGTCAAGTGGTAGTTTCTGACAAGGATCCTTGTCTGCAGCCGAGTGCAGGACTCCGGCTCTGAAGACACACAGAGCTGCCGAGATGGGTTCACAGTGTATTGAAGTTCAAAATGGCGGAAAGCGGAAGTGCTGACTGTGGTGGATAAAGTTGCATAGAGCGCTTTTCATGCAGTTCATTCTACAGGTACTAAGAATCTTGACATTTTTGCATTTTCGCAAAATGGGAAAGGATAATTAATATGATGAGAAAAATTACAAAGTCATGATTGCATACGTTTTCAAACCCTTACTGAGGAAACAAATTCATTTGGGTGTATAAATTTACCAAAATGAGCTCACCTAATAGTTTTGTGGCCCTTGTTTGTAATAATAGTCATACACACAATTTCAGAAATAAATACTTTGTCTCTGTGAGATCCCTCAGTCAGACAGTGGATATAAAGAAAAGATTCAATCCTGGAGACTAAGGAGCTTTCAGAACTGCTCAGGGATACAGTTGTAGAAAGACACAGACAGGCTGCACACGGGTCTCTGTGGAACAACACTGTCTGCATCCACCCAGTCACAGGCTGTTTCCTGTTCTCAGCCCATGTGCAGACATCACCTTGCATTCCTCTTCATACACTAAGGAACTGTGTTGAAATTTCAAGTGCTACTTTCTCAATCGCTATTAGATTAATAGTAAGAATGTAACATTATCAGACAGTTTCAACGCACATTTTGACATCAGAGTCTTTCATATGTCTGTGAATACATCAGACTTATACATCATTTTTTCAGTCCAGTTGTAGGAATAAGAGCAACACACGATTCATCAGATATTATCATACCATCCACTGCTCACAAGTTAAGATTTTGCACTCATTACGTCAAGTTACGTCAAGTTATGTGTTACAAGGGGAATCTGAAAGGCAGCACTACCATAAATATCAGCTTCGTGAAGCTCGTGATGAGCAGTATTTGATGACACTGGGTCACTGTGCTGTAGATTCTGTTCTGCTGTCATTTATGAGACTTGTGTTTGTTGTTTTTGGAAGCTACTCTTTTAATAGACCATTAGCCCTGTAGATAAGCTGTGAACAGTGACCATTGTTCCTCCTTCCTGATGCTGTTTCCCTTGTTTTGGTGTTCGTTCTGTATGCCATTATGGTTTTCATCATCGTTCTCCTGACACATTTAATCATTTCATCACTTCTCTGAGTGACTCACCTGCAATTTGGACACAAACTATTTAAGCCCTGTCAAAATTCGTTAGATCTCTCATGTCTCTTTAGAACCTCCCATATTAAACTGTTTTATAAGACTGCTTTTAAGGCAGAAACGTTTTGTTGATTCATGTTGAACTGAACATGGAACATATGAAGAATCCATTTTAGCTGTCATTTAATTGTTCCAATTTAGAAGTGCTTTTTAGCTATCTTTCCATTAATTTGGTCATCTCCCAGGCATTTGCAGGTGCAGTAGATGATTTATTCTAACAATTTATTTGAATTGTCACTTTTGCCTTAACTTTAAAGTAGGAAAAGAGAACTCAAAACCATTTCACAGGAAGTCCTTCAGCACGATGTTTCTGAGTGTCTTTTTCAGCCTCTCTTTCCTACAGTGGTTTCCTATTTGAAAATGAAACTTTAGTGAAATAGAAAGTATGTTCCTGATACGTCTCCATTAAGAGCCAAGCAGAAGAGACACAATTAGGTACAAGTAAAGAGGGAAAAAAATACTCCTGCATTAAAAACACACTGAAGTGCTGTAATTGTGGAAGGTGGCTGGTGGAGAGAGCAAGAGTTTGGACAAGAAAGCAGACTTTAGACCACTGACTGTAGAGTCCGAGAGCCTGAAAATATTTTAGAGTAAACTACACGAGCAGAAGGACTTCAGCGGAAACTTTACACCACCCTGGGTGAGTCTCTCAGCAATGAATATGTCAGAAAGAGGCACCATTTCACCTCTCTTCTGTACTGGTACAGCGTTGTCAAGTGGTAGTTTCTGACAAGGATCCTTGTCTGCAGCCGAGTGCAGGACTCCTGCTCTGAAGACACACAGAGCTGCCGAGATGGGTTCACAGTGTATTGAAGTTCAAAATGGCGGAAAGCGGAAGTGCTGACTGTGGTGGATAAAGTTGCATAGAGCGCTTTTCATGCAGTTCATTCTACAGGTACTAAGAATCTTGACATTTTTGCATTTTCGCAAAATGGGAAAGGGTAATTAATATGATGAGAAAAATTACAAAGTCATGATTGCATACGTTTTCAAACCCTTACTGAGGAAACAAATTCATTTGGGTGTATAAATTTACCAAAATGAGCTCACCTAATAGTTTTGTGGCCCTTGTTTGTAATAATAGTCATACACACAATTTCAGAAATAAATACTTTGTCTCTGTGAGATCCCTCAGTCAGACAGTGGATATAAAGAAAAGATTCAATCCTGGAGACTAAGGAGCTTTCAGAACTGCTCAGGGATACAGTTGTAGAAAGAAACAGACAGGCTGCACACGGGTCTCTGTGGAACAACACTGTCTGCATCCACCCAGTCACAGGCTGTTTCCTGTTCTCAGCCCATGTGCAGACATCACCTTGCATTCCTCTTCATACACTAAGGAACTGTGTTGAAATTTCAAGTGCTACTTTCTCAATCGCTATTAGATTAATAGTAAGAATGTAACATTATCAGACAGTTTCAATGCACATTTTGACATCAGAGTCTTTCATATGTCTGTGAATACATCAGACTTATACCACATTTTTTCAGTCCAGTTGTAGGAATAAGAGCAACACACGATTCATCAGACATTATCATACCATCCACTGCTCACAAGTTAAGATTTTGCACTCATTACGTCAAGTTACGTCAAGTTATGTGTTACAAGGGGAATCTGAAAGGCAGCACTACCATAAATATCAGCTTCGTGAAGCTCGTGATGAGCAGTATTTGATGACACTGGGTCACTGTGCTGTAGATTCTGTTCTGCTGTCATTTATGAGGCTTGTATTTGTTGTTTTTGGAAGGTACTCTTTTAATAGACCATTAGCCCTGTAGGTACTGTAAGCTGTGAACAGTGACCATTGTTCCTCCTTCCTGATGCTGTTTCCCTTGTTTTGGTGTTCGTTCTGTATGCCATTATGGTTTTCATCATCATTCTCCTGACACATTTAATCATTTCATCACTTCTCTGAGTGACTCACCTGCAATTTGGACACAACCTATTTAAGCCCTGTCAAAATTCGTTAGATCTCTCATGTCTCTTTAGAACCTCCCATATTAAACTGTTTTATAAGACTGCTTTTAAGGCAGAAACGTTTTGTTGATTCATGTTGAACTGAACATGGAACATATGAAGAATCCATTTTAGCTGTCATTTAATTGTTTCAATTTACAAGTGCTTTTTAGCTGTCTTTCCATTAATTTGGTCATCTCCCAGGCATTTGCAGGTGCAGTAGATGATTTATTCTATCTAACACAATTTATTTGAATTGTCACTTTTGCCTTAACTTTAAAGTAGGAAAAGTGTACTCAAAACCATTTCACAGGAAGTCCTTCAGCACGATGTTTCTGAGTGTCTTTTTCAGCCTCTCTTTCCTACAGTGGTTTCCTATTTGAAAATGAAACTTTAGTGAAATGGAAAGTATGTTCCTGATACGTCTCCATTAAGAGCCAAGCAGAAGAGACACAATTAGGTACAAGTAAAGAGGGAAAAAAATACTCCTGCATTAAAAACACACTGAAGTGCTGTAATTGTGGAAGGTGGCTGGTGGAGAGAGCAAGAGTTTGGACAAGAAAGCAGACTTTAGACCACTGACTGTAGAGTCCGAGAGCCTGAAAATATTTTAGAGTAAACTACACGAGCAGAAGGACTTCAGCGGAAACTTTACACCACCCTGGGTGAGTCTCTCAGCAATGAATATGTCAGAAAGAGGCACCGTTTCACCTCTCTTCTGTACTGGTACAGTGTTGTCAAGTGGTAGTTTCTGACAAGGATCCTTGTCTGCAGCCGAGTGCAGGACCCCTGCTCTGAAGACACACAGAGCTGCCGAGATGGGTTCACAGTGTATTGAAGTTCAAAATGGCGGAAAGCGGAAGTGCTGACTGTGGTGGATAAAGTTGCATAGAGCGCTTTTCATGCAGTTCATTCTACAGGTACTAAGAATCTTGACATTTTTGCATTTTCGCAAAATGGGAAAGGATAATTAATATGATGAGAAAAATTACAAAGTCATGATTGCATACGTTTTCAAACCCTTACTGAGGAAACAAATTCATTTGGGTGTATAAATTTACCAAAATGAGCTCACCTAATAGTTTTGTGGCCCTTGTTTGTAATAATAGTCATACACACAATTTCAGAAATAAATACTTTGTCTCTGTGAGATCCCTCAGTCAGACAGTGGATATAAAGAAAAGATTCAATCCTGGAGACTAAGGAGCTTTCAGAACTGCTCAGGGATACAGTTGTAGAAAGACACAGACAGGCTGCACAGGGGTCTCTGTGGAACAGCACTGTCTGCATCCACCCAGTCACAGGCTGTTTCCTGTTCTCAGCCCATGTGCAGACATCACCTTGCATTCCTCTTCATACACTAAGGAACTGTGTTGAAATTTCAAGTGCTACTTTCTCAATCGCTATTAGATTAATAGTAAGAATGTAGCATTATAAGACAGTTTCAACGCACATTTTGACATCAGAGTCTTTCATATGTCTGTGAATACATCAGACTTATACATCATTTTTTCAGTCCAGTTGTAGGAATAAGAGCAACACCCGACTCATCATACATTATCATATCATCCACTGCTCACAAGTTAAGATTTTGCACTCATTACGTCAAGTTACGTCAAGTTATGTGTTACAAGGGGAATCTGCAGCACTACCATAAATATCAGCTTCATGAAGCTCATGATGAGCAGTATTTGATGACACTGGGTCACTGTGCTGTAGAGTCTGTTCTGCTGTCATTTATGAGGCTTTTGTTTGTTGTTTTTGGAAGCTACTCTTTTAATAGACCATTAGACCTGAAGGTAAGCTTTAAATAGTGAACATTGTTCCTCCTTCCTGATGCTGTTTCCCTTGTTTTGGTGTTAGTTTTGTATGCCATTATGGTTTTCATCACCGTTCTCCTGACACATTTAATCATTTCATCACTTCTCTGAGTGACGCACCTGCAATATGGACACAAACTATCTGAGCCCTGTCAAAATTCATTAGCTATCTCATGTCTCTTTAGAACCTCCCATATTAAAGTGTTTTATAAGACTGTTTTTAAGGCAGAAACGTATTGTTGATTCATGTTGAACTTAACATGGAACATATGAAGAATCCATTTTATCCATTTAATTGTTTCAAGTGCTTTTTAGCTATGTCTTTCCAATATTTTGGTCATCCCCCAGACATTTGCAGGTGCAGTAGATGATTTCTTCTATCTAACACAACGAAACTTTAGTGAAATAGAAAGTATGTTCCTGATTCTTCTCCATTAAGAGTCAAGCAGAAGAGACACAATCAGGTACAAGTAAAGAGAGAAAAAATACTCCTGCATTAAAAACACACTAAGTGCTGTAATTGTGGAAGGCTGCTGGTGGAGAGAGCAAGTGGTTGGACCAGAAAGCAGACTTTAGACCACTGACTGTAGAGTCCGAGAGCCTGAAAACACTTTAGAGTAAACTGCACGAGAAGAAGGACTTCAGGGGAAACTGTACACCACCCTGGGTGAGTCTCTCAGCAATGAATATGTCAGAAAGAGGCACCGTTTCACCTCTCTTCTGTACTGGTACAGCGTTGTCAAGTGGTAGTTTCTGACAAGGATCCTTGTCTGCAGCCGAGTGCAGGACTCCTGCTCTGAAGACACAGAGAGCTACCAAGATGGGTTCACAGTGTATTGAAGTTTAAAATGGCAGAAAGCAGAAGTGCTGATTGTGGTGGAGAAGATTGCAGAGAGTGCTTTTCAGAAAAGGGACATGCTGCACACTGCTCTCTGTGGAACAGCACTGCCTGCATCCACCCAGTCACAGGCTGTTTCCTGTTCTCAGTCCATGTGCAGACATCACCTTGCATTCTTCTTCAAACACTTAGGAACCTGGGAACATCATTTTGATAATATGTATTTTGTTGTATGTTGTATATATGTGTCAGTGTTGTTAATGTACAGTACAGTGTGTGAGTGTGTCAGTGTTGTTATTGTGCAGTACAGTGTGTGAGAGTGTGTCAGTGCTGTTAATGTGCAGTACAGTATAAGAGTGTGTCAGTGTTGTTAATGTGCAGTACAGTGCGTAAGTGTGTCAGTGTTGTTATTGTGCAGTAGTCTGTGAGAGTGAATCAGTGTTTTATAATTGCTATCAGAATAATGCTAGGAATGTAACATTATAAAACAGTTTTCTGCCCACATGGTGAAAAAGCTGGTGATATGAATGTGAATACAGTATATTATATTTGATATATGTCAGAATATACATCATTTTGATAATATGTATTTTGTTGTATGTTGTATATATGTGTCAGTGTTGTTAATGTACAGTACAGTATGTGAGTGTGTCAGTGTTGTTATTGTGCAGTACAGTGTGTGAGAGTGTGTCAGTGCTGTTAATGTGCAGTACAGTATAAGAGTGTGTCAGTGTTGTTAATGTACAGTATAGTGTGTGAGTGTGTCAGTGTTGTTATTGTGCAGTACAGTGTGTGAGAGTGTGTCAGTGCTGTTCATGTGCAATACAGTGTGTGAGAGTGTCAGTGTTGTTAATGTGCAGTAGAGTGTGTGAGAGTGTGGCAGTGTTGTTAATGTGCAGTACAGTGTGTGAGAGTGTGTCAGTGTTGTTATTGTGCAGTAGTCTGTGAGAGTGAATCAGTGTTGTTGTGCAGTACAGTGTTTGAGAGTGTGTCAGCGAAGTTATTTAAGTGTGCAATAGTGCTGTTGCAGTGTTAGATTAGAAGAGAGGATACTAAACAAACTATTGTGAAATAATGTGAATCCCTATTGTTGTACTCATAGTCAGCTCAACTGATCATGTCGGTCATTAAGGTAATTTTATACAGTACAGTAGGTTAGCCACTGTAGGTTTGAATACTTATGCAATCAAAACTTTTCTTTCATAATTATTATCTATTTCCTTCTTTGTTTCTGATTTTTACTTTGAATGTAGTAAGTAGGTTATGAATATATCAAACATCAATTACTGCTATAAAGTAAAAATATATGAAAACTGCAAGGGTCTGATTACTTTTCCAAGGCACTATGTATTTTGGTTTCATTTCATTAAGTATTTAAATGAATATTGTGGTACAATACAGGAAGTGTCTGGTGTGTGTGTGTGTGGGGGGGGGCACATTAAGGAAGACGCCTTGCCATGGAAACCACATAAGTGAATGAATGGCAAGTGTAGAAGGGTTTTAAAGGGGGGAAAGTTCCAGCAGGACCTCGGTTTTGTTGTCGCTGCATTGGTGAGAAAACAAATGCGGAGGCTCTGCTGTGAGAGAGCCAGGCTGAAGCATGATAGTAGCGGGTGTGAGACGCTACTAGTCAGGGCAACGTTAGAAGGGCATGCTGCCATTTACAGGATGGGTGAGCAAAGACTTGATTGGCCGCTGTAGAAACCCTGTGGGGGGGTGGAGAAGAACGACAATCCCAGAGGGGATTGTGAGAGGAATAGCCTGCGAGGAAGAGTGAAAACGTCAGTCTGCAAGGAGACTGACAGAAGAAACAGAGCTTATGAGATCATCGAAAGATTTAAAGGAACAGCATCCTGCTAGGGTGTTAGAGCAGGGCTGTCGTGTCCGCTGTATGAGTGAGTTGTGAGTTAGTGTGTGTGGACCAGATTGGGTTGTGCGGCAGAGGGACCCTCCCCCTGCCAACAAATTGGTATCAGGGAAGTGAGTGGGGTCTATCTAGCTGTACCCTCTGGGAGATAGCGGAGTGGTGGCTGGGCACAGTGATGTGTGCTGACAGCTGCAGGGTGTAACGCAGTGGTGGCTGGGCACACTGAGGTGTGCTGGCAGCTGTGAGTTCACAACCTAAGGACGTGAGAGTGAGGCGCCAGAAAGGTTGTGAGTGTGTGTGTTAGAGGGACAGTGTGTTGTGTCTCGGCACAGTCTGTAGTGCGGAAGAAGACTCGGTGATGTAGCATGTGTCTGTGTAACCCAACCTGGTGGCGTCGGGAGCGGATGTCAAGGCTGGGGGTTGGACCTGGGAGTCTGAGGCACAGGTTGTGAGTGAAACAGTGGCATAATGGAGTAGGAGCAGGAGGTTCCTAACAGTGAGGACAACAGGATGAACTGGTGAACTTGAGACTCTGAAGGCAAAGGGGCCAGAAGTAACGGAATGTGGAGTCACGTATCATGTTACTCCGATGAGGGGGTCAGTATGATCAACACTCGCAGAGGAGAGTGCATCTAAAATAAAGAAAAGAAACCTAAAAGACCTTATAAAGGGGTGTGACAGGGGAGAATGGAAGTGTGACCACGCCCAATGCAGTGTCAACTACCCCCATGGCACCACAATATTCAAACAGAGGTCATGGGTACAAGGTCTATATTAGGACATCCTCCTCCTCCATCCTACAAAACTCCATACTCCTTTCAGCAAAATGCCGTGCTTCTTCGCTCCTAAATCACATTTTAATTTTTGGTCGCTATGATCCAATTAAACCCACTTCTGCTCTTTCCCCTATTTATATTACTTAACATTAAAAAAAGAAAAACCTGCTGATAGTCATCCCAGGACAATTTGAGCCCTGATTAGTACTGATCATTCAAGATTACCTTATTTTATACTAGCTCAGGTTAAAATATGGAGGCTGTAAACATGAAGATTGAGTATTTTTATTGCTTAAAGATTTGTTTTGCATAAATATTTATTTGTGGAAAACTTCTTTATACACAGCATTTTTGGTTTTGCCCAGCAAGAGGAACAACTGTGGGATGACGCTTGGAGATGGGGAAACTTTAGTATCTTTCAGACACCTCCATTGCTAATATAGGTATCTGCCTATTTGAAACTTTGTGACCTCATCATTGTTGCTTTCTTTGTTTTAGATTCCTTAAACTGCTATGTCAACGCCTTTGTTGACATGTTTACACACATACTTGATGGATTTGACTGAGCTGCAGTATTCAACGTTGATGTGAGCCTTGAAAGTTTTTGAGAGAAGTGGATTGTAGGGAACAACCCACCTGTTGTCCACAAATACTTTCTGACCATTAATCATGATGATTGACTCATGGCCACCATCTTCTGGCTTCCTTCTCTTGTACAATGGATAGCCTTTCTGGTTCTTGTAAGAACTTTCTTGGATACTTCTTGGTGCATTTTCAATCTTACTTGTATGGTGAGTTATGATTCAAAGGACCACAGGGCCTATGAATCATGTTTCTCACTTCAACGTCAAACAGAACTTTGTCATCATGAGGATCTGGAATTTCAGCTGAAATAATTCTGTCAACATCTTTGGGTGAATTGTTGACCAGCCACAAGTATGCATGTACAGTATCACCCTGCAACTCACACCTGGCAACCCACTGAAGCTCAGCAGGTGTGAGCCTGGTCGGTACCTGGAAGGGAGACCTCCTGGGAAAAACTAAGGTTGCTGCTGGAAGAGGTGTTAGTGGGGTCAGCAGGGGGTGCTCACCCTGTGGCTCATGTGGGTCCTAATGCCCCAGTATAGTGACGGGGACACTATACTGTAAACAGGCGCCGTCCTTCGGATGAGATGTAAAACCGAGGTCCTGACTCTCTGTGGTCATTAAAAATCCCAGGGCGTTTCTCAAAAAGAGTAGGGGTGTAACCCGGCGTCCTGGCCAAATTTCCCATCGGCCTTTATCAATCATGGCCTCCTAACAATCCCCCTCTATTAATTGGCTTCATTACTCTGCTCTCCTCCCCACTGATAGCTGATGTGTGGTGAGCGTTCTGGCGCACTATGGCTGCCGTCGCATCATCCAGGTGGATGCTGCACATTGGTGGTGGTGGAGGGGAGTCCCCATTACCTGTAAAGCGCTTTGAGTGGAGTGTCCAGAAAAGCGCTATATAAGTGTAAGCAATTCTTCTTATTATTATTATTATTATCATCTTCAATCACCAAAGATTTTGCTGTTTGTCAAAAAATCGATGAGGGACACCACCTTTCTCTGAATAACCCATGTAATAAGTTCATGTCTTTGGATTGCCTTTTGGCCAGGGAAAAGTTCTCTCTGTACCTCCTGCCATGTAGGGTTGAATGTGAAAGTAAAAAAGGTCAGGTCTGCCATACTTTGTGACATAAGTCATCTTGAGTCTTTTCATGCATGTATCTTGGTCCTCCTGTGAACGTGGAAGGTAATATCACCCTTTTTCCAATGTTGACGTCTCCATCACTGGTGATGGCATCTCTTAGACCCTGGTATGTCTCGGCTCAAAGTTGACTGATTTTGGCAAATGAACAAAAGACACTCACTTTCAATTTTTGAGATCATGACAACAATGTACTGGTGGAATAGCTCTCTGCACTTCAAAATGTGATTGGAACTGTTTGATCTCGCCATAATCTGGTTAACATACTGTAGTAATCACTTGCAGTTACTTTCTTTCCTGATGAGAGAGACAGAATGTTGATGAAGTAGCCATCTTGTCCTTTCCAAAATATTATTGGGTACTGGGGCACATCATAAGAATGATGTGTTTCCGGAATTCTCTGGCAGGTATCATCTCTCTGATGAAGGATGTCATGTTTTCCTGCATCTTGATCATCCAAAAGGGTTGCAACTTCATCTGTGTTAGGGGCATTGAATCTGCTCTTATGCTCACCAGCTGGTGTTTTGTCTGCTCTAATGATGACTTTGTGATCTCTGAGTGCAGTATCTTGCAGCACCGACTTGAAACTTCTGACTAAATTGTTGTGCTACTGGAGCATGTTTTTTAGGCTCTGAATGACTTCCAGTTGAACATCAGGCATAAGATGGCACCTGCGATCCATTGGTTCTTGCTCATCGCCCATGAAGTAAATTTGAACAAATTTAGTAAATTCTTCTTCAACAGGTAAAAGCGAACCAATTCTGTGATACACATGTCCCTAGATTTTGAGTCCTGGCTCATTTACTTCTTTTGAAGCACCAAATAATGTCATTCGGAAACATGAATTGTACTTTCTGATATTTGAAAGGAAGTGCCTGGACTTTTCTGTGTCACCTTCCATCTGTAAGAGAAGAGGCTCTGGTGGTTGCTCTATTGGCAAAAAGGTTCACATTTCCATTATTGCAGCAAAGACCTGGTGGCTCATCTTTACACTTTTTCGCACTGCAGTGATTGCACACAACACTCATAGTCCCAATTTCAACAGCTTTGTGTTGTGAGATGTTAAGTTATTAATGTAATCAAAAGCCGCATTGTGAAGGTCAAACTGTGTTTGTGTTTGAGCTGCTTTTCTTGCTTGGTCTACCTGTTGCCTTGTTCTTTGATCATCTGTTTCAGCTTGGCGAGCTGCAGCTGTTTGAGCTCTTGTACCTGTAACCTTGCTTCTCTTTGCTCTTCTGTTTCTGATAAAAATGCAGCCATTCAAAGTGCGCGGTACAGACACGTACCGGAGGTAATTGGCTACGGCGTCGTGCATCGTGACGCGCGATGACGCAAAATACCGCGGTGCGTGATTGGTTGACCGACAGGGGCACTCGTGGTCTGTTGGTCTGTCGTAGAAAGACTTACTGTAAACGTCTTTACTGTGCCCGTTGTAGATATTGAATTTTACCACTGAAGGGAAATCTTAGTAGCTGAGCATAAAAAGAATAGGAGCATACTGTAACGCGTGTGAAGGCCATAAACGATATTAATTTTGGAACATAAACATACAGTATATAGCTGGTCTTGGTACTTTAAAGAAAAAAATACACACCAGTATTCCATTTCTCCCTAAACATTGTAAGCTTCGAAGTCTTTAATTAACGCGATACCGGAGTCAACAAGCATACTTTTAGAATTTGATTTAAAGGGAATATAATATGGAATCGCGTATCTAAAGAATTTAATAACGGTATGATTATATCCGTGTACTGCGGCAGGGCTGTGTAGGGCTGTTTTGCCTGCCTGTTCATGTGAGCTGTCTTGTAGCCTACTGGTCTAGGTGTGTGACTACCAACTGGCAGGTTGTGTGTTTGAATCCAGCTGGTGCTGGACTCTTATTTTAACAAACATTTCTTCGAAAAAATATGTAAGCGATATTATGGACAATCAATTGACTTTTATATTTCAAAATATCGCAACATGATCGATATTTGCGATATTTTGAACATATCTTCCCTTCTGACAGCGGTTCCTGCTTCTATTGTGTGTGTGTGTGCAACAGAGTAAATTTTTATAGAGAAATGGAGGCTGGACAGTATGCGTTACAATATAAACATTTATATTGATTTAAATCATGTTCTGGTTTAAATCGCAAACGCGTGTTTAATTATGTGTTTTTTAATCATAATCAGGCTAATGCATTTCTACATTTTCTGTATGAACCAGCTTAGAGGTTCATACAGAAAGACAGCTTGTGTTTAAATTGAGTGTAAGGTAATTTATGCTTCTAAAGTCATGGTCAGTATTTATTATTGTACTGTGCTGTAAACGTTTTCTGTGCCTAGTCACATTATTTTATTGCATTTTTATTGCGTTATTAAATCCGGTGGCGCTGTGTGTTAGTTTCCTGACTCCCATTATTTAAACTGCGACACTGATCATTCATCTCTAAATAAACTTTATTTTATATAGCGTTTTAAGCAAATAGGTAATTAGATTGCTCATAAACCTAATCGCTTTTTCTACATAAACACAGCGTGATTGCTCTCTGAAAATGCTTTTCCTTTATTTTTAAAGTAGGCTCAGATTTTCAACTATAGATCGTATTATTATAAACTTTCTTGGAAAAATTTATTTTATGTAAACCATGTTTGCTATTAATTCATTTAGGGCTAAAATACGTTCATTGTCTTCCAATCGAGTCGAGTTGACATTGGAAGCCTGCCACACCCGGACTGTTAAACCAACGCATTAGCACGTCAAAGCCCATTGAGCCAGTATTGGCTTTAGTATTCCCCCCTTCTCCCCTCAATTCAATTCAATTCAAGGTGTTTTATCGTTTATGGCTTTCACACGCGTTACAGTATGCTCCTATTTTTTTATGCTCAGCTACTAAGATTTCCCTTCAGTGGTAAAATTAGATATGAATATTCAACACTTAAACGGGCACAGTTAAGACATTAAATATACATATACATACTGTATACAGTACAGTTTGCATACGGTAATATGTTTATGTTACGCGATTAAAAAATAAATAAATAAAAATGAAAAGTCCAGCACCAGCTGGATTCGAAAACACAACCTACCAGTTGATAGTCACGCACCTAGACCAGTAGGCTACAAGACAGCTCACATGAATAGGCAGGCGAAACAGCCCTACACAGCCCTGTCGCAGTACACGAATTCTTTAGATACGCGATTCCATATTATATTAGCAGAAAAGCTTAAAACTACCACTTTTTCACACGCTATTTCACATGCTAGTTAAATACTTCGATGCTTAAAATCGTTAGGGAGAAATGGAATACCGTTGTGTATTTTTCCTTTAAAGTGCCGATTCCTGGAATCTGACATGCTGACACCCCTCTGAAGTAGTTCCATAAAATCTGGTATACGGAAAAGAAAGCGTTGATAAATACAAGTGTCTTTTAATACACTCTTTGCTGTGCTCTTGAGGATCCTTGTGATATTTTAAGCTCTAGTTCAATGATAGGTGTCGCATTTTAAATCATTTTCGTAGTTAGAAATTATGAAACGCCCTGTTAAAAGCAAGGAAGTTTTTATGCCCGTTGAAGTAAAACAAAATGCCTGACAAAGTATGGCTTGGACAGATTCCAAGTGCTTGTACAAATGTGCTAAAGAAATTATACTTTGAGTATACCACTTGTCCAAAGTCATCCATTATTAATACTATTAGTAATATCTTCAGTAAAGGCTTTGATGCATAAATATTTCTGATAAAGGTAGGTTGTGTACTTTTGTCCAACTGAGCAATCTTGCTTTCATAAAATATACCAATATATATTTTAATGACTGATGATTAACATGCTGTAATACACAGTTCAAAATTAAAGGCTCAAATGCTGTACATGAGAGGTTAAGCTCCCCCTGGCGGTTTTACAAGGCGACGCCGGATAGTTAGTCACGTGACACACGTGAACTGCGTGATACCCCGGTGGGCGTGTCGTGGTATGCCGCGAAATACCTCACCCATTTTGAATGGCTGCATCTGTAGGTGCACTGCTTTGAATTTTGAAGCATCTTTGGTGGACCTACCCAATGATCCAGACCTCTTCTTGGGTGGCATGTTTTGATCTATCTAATTTTATTAAATGGTTTATTAGAATGTTTAAATTTCAGGTGCTTCATAGATATAGAGATATTAACACAACAACACGATTATTTGTGAGTTTGTGAGGAGTGATATTGGATAACGTGCCACCGCCTGACATAATACGCTGGACAAAAGTTCGAGGTCAAATTATTCCGCGAGGAGGTACCTTTAAAGAGGAGACGATGGCACCAAACATTTTTGGCACGCCCTCTCTTTAAAGCCCTGGCCAAATACGAAGACAGTATGTACAGTTATAATTCAAACTGAATTAAAAACTACACATCCTAGTTAACATGGTGGTGCTTGTGTTTAACCAACGAAACAGGGCGAAAAATCAGTCACATGACTTTGGGGCTGAGTTCCGAAAGCTTAACCTATCAGCAACAAAGCAAAATTTACACGATAGGCTACCTCGAACTGTCAGTTACACAACTGTGTATGTCACTTAAGCCACTACTATTTGGCATTTTAGTTATGGAGGCAGGAAGACACCCCCCCGGGTGCCCGGCTTGTCGCCATCTTTAACCGTGTTCGAATAGCAGTAGGGAGAGACACGTATGAAAAGAAGTTCATCCCAGCTACAATACAAATATATTTTTGTGGTAAAGGGTAGCAAAACATCAGTTTTTAATTCTATTCATTAGCGTACAATTTATAGTTGAAATCTGAGCCCAAATATAAAGTTAAAATCTCAACAAACAAAGCAATGTAGGAAATTCACACTTTTTCTGCAACAGAAATACACAGAGAAAATAAATCCTTTCTGACATCTCAAATCAGTTTCGATCAAGGTCTCCAAAACGAACAAGAAAAGAGCGTTTTCAGAGAGCAATTACACTGTGTTTATGTAGAATAAGTGATTAGATTTATGAGCAATCTAATTTCTTATTCGTTTAAAACTGTGAAATGTCAGCTGCAACAGATCACACCAGAGACAGCACTATCTCTACCTGTCATAGACGTTCAGGAAAGGGTGAATGAAAGAAGTCATGTCATGTACAATAATTCAGTGATCAATAATAATAGTTGTAGGACAAGAAACAAAAAATCGTGAAAACTTAAGCTTTTTAAATCTAAAACTAAAGTTCAGTCTACAAATTAAAGCAAATGAAAATGTAGGACGTTAAAGTGCTAGAGGTATAAATGTAAAAATACAAAAATACACATGAGCAAAAAGTTTTAGAAATGGAGCAGGTGTTACTTTGAAATAAGAAAACAGAAAAAAAACAATGACTAGACATAGTGCAGAAGAGGGATGCAGGAAAACTTGCAAAAGCTTAGATGTACAAAAAAAACACAGAAAGGTGTGTGTTACTGAAGAACATTTAATTCAAATCAATTCAAATCAACTTTATTGTCATTAAACTTACACAGGTGCATAGTATAATGAAAGTGTTTCTCATTAGTCACTCAGGTGCAGTATATAAATAGGACAGAAAATAAGACAATAGACAGTAACACAATAGCAATAACAGTAACATGTAATAACATAACATAAATAACATGTAATCAAGTAATCAAAACTGCAAAATTCCACAAACAGAGAAAATATAACAGGATAAAAACAGTGCAAGGTAATTCTTGGAACAGTGCAAAAATAGTATGGTTAAAAATAGTATGGTTAATTAATAAATATTAAATATTATTATGACTGGTACAGTTTTACTGGGCTATCGAGGGGACAGTACAATTTCGGCTTACATGTGTGTGTAGTGGTGTAGGAGTACAGTCATTGTGGGTACAGGAAGACGTTAGGAGAGATCATAGTATGGTGGGAGGGAGTGGGGGCGTCACCAACTTGACAGCTCTGGGGAAGAAGCTATTTTGGAGTCTAGTTGTGTGCGACTGGAGTGACCGGAACCTTCTGCCAGATGGTAGGGGAACAAACAAGTTATGACTGGGGTGAGTGGGGTCAGACATAATTTTGGTGGCTTTTTTCAGACTCCTGGTGTTGTATATTTCCTGGATGGATGGTAAGGCACTGCCGATGATGTGTTGGGCAGTTTTGACCACCCGCTGTAGTGCCTTACAGTTGGATCCCGTGCAGTTGCCGTTCCAGACTGTGATGCAGCTGGTCAGTATGCTCTCCACCGTACATCTGTAGAAGTTGGTGAGGATCAGTGGATGTAGGTGTATTTTCTTCAGCCTTCTCAGGAAGTACGGCCGCTGTTGTGCCTTCTTGAGGAGACTGGAGGTGTTCAGTGTCCATGTAAGGTCCTTAGAGATGTAAACACCTAGGAATTTGAAGTTATTCACCATCTCCACCGCAGACCCTTCTATGTAGATGGGGGAGTGAACTTTTCTTTGTCTTCTGAAGTCAA
Organism: Lepisosteus oculatus; assembly: GCF_040954835.1. NCBI lineage: Eukaryota > Metazoa > Chordata > Actinopteri > Semionotiformes > Lepisosteidae > Lepisosteus > Lepisosteus oculatus. The sequence continues at coordinate 18,648,579 of NC_090713.1, forward strand.
CAATCAGCTCTTTGGTTTTGCTGATGTTGAGACATAGGTTGTTGGTTCGGCACCAGTCTGCAAGTTGTTTTATCTCCTCCCAGTAGGCAGTCTCATCATTGTCAGTGATCAGGCCCACGACTGTGGTATGGTCAGCATACTTGATGATGGTGTTTGTGCTGAACTTAGCAGTACAGTCGTGGGTGAACAGGGAGTAAAGCAGTGAGCTGAGCACACAGCCTTGAGGGGCACCGGTGTTAAGGGTGAGTGTGTTGGAGGTGAGGTTGCCAATCCTGACAGTCTGGGGTCTGCTGGTGAGGAAGTCTAGGATCCAGCTGCAGAGGGTTGTATCTAAACCTAGAGCCTTGAGTTTGGTAGAAAGTTTTATGGGTATGATGGTGTTAAATGCTGAGCTAAAGTCAATGAACAGCATTCTTGTATAGGTGTTCCTTTTATCCAGGTGGGTTAGTGTGGTGTGCAAAGCTATAGAGATTGCATCCTCTGTGGAGTGGTTTGTGCGATAGGCAAACTGGAGAGGATTCAGTGTTTTTGGAATGCTGGCTTTAATGTGCGGAATAAATAGTTTTTCAAAGCACTTCATTATGATAGGGGTGAGTGCAATAGGGCGGTAGTCGTTTAGGCATGTGGGGGCTGATTTTTTCGGTACTGGCACGATGGTGGTTGTCTTGAAGCAGCTAGGTACAGTGGCCTGGGCCAAGGACATGTTGAAGATGTCGGTACAGACATCAGCTATCTGCCAGGCACATGTTCTGAGTACCAGGCCAGGGATACCATCAGGTCCAGCAGCTTTATGTGTGTTCACTCTACTTAGTGATTTCCACACATCTAGCTTCGATAGTGTGGGGGGTGGGGTGGTAGGGGAGTCAGTGGTCCAGGTGGTTGGTTCAGGGTTTTGAGCTTCGAAGCGTGCATAGAAGGTGTTAAGCTTGTTTGGGAGAGAGGGGTCAGTAGCGCTTACAGGGCTTGTTTTGCTCTTGTAGCTTGTGATTGTAATTATGTCTTGCCACATGCGTCGTGGGTTAGTGTTGGTGTTGTAGTGGTGTTCTATCTGGGATTTGTACTGTTTCTTGGCAGATTTTATGCCAGCTCTTAATTCTTTCCTAGCCCCTCTCAGTTCTTCCTTATTACCAGCTTTGAAGGCTGCATCACGGGCTTTGAGCAGGGAGCGGATCTCAGTGTTCATCCAAGGTTTTTGATTTGGGAGTTTGCGTATCTTTTTAATGCTCACCACATCATCAGCACATTTGCTGATGTAGCTAGTGACTGCTGATGCATACATATCAATTTCAGTGTTGGATCCATGGGAGGCTGCATCTTTGAACACACTCTGTGCACTCAAAACAGTCCTGAAACATTGATTCTGCCTCTTTGGTCCATGTTTTTACAGTTATAACTGGAGCCTTGGTGCGTTTGAGAAGTCGTCTGTAGGCTGGGAGTAGGAACAGGGAGATGTGGTCAGATTGTCCAAGAGGGGGGTGAGGTACTGCTTTGTAAGCACCGGGTACATTAGTGTAAACAAGGTCAAGTGTGTTGTTTCCCCTGGTGGGGCAGTCAACGTGTTGGTTGTAGCTAGGCAGTACTGATTTCAGATTTCCCTGATTAAAATCACCTGCAATAATAAAAACACCATCAGGGTGTGCTGATTTTTGTTTACTAATAGCTTTGGACAGCATTTTGACTGCTTCCTTAGCATTAGCGTTAGGAGGTATGTATACAGCAGTAATAATGACCGACGTGAATTCCCTAGGTAGGTAGAAGGGTCGGCATTTTACCATTAAATATTCTAAGTCGGGTGAGCAGTGGGTAGCGATTTCTGTAGTATCTCTGCACCATGCTTGGTTGACATAAATACACAGACCTCCTCCTTTATTTTTACCAGAGGCGGCTGTTCTGTCCGATCGGAGAGTTAAAAAATCATCCAGCTGAATGGCAGATTCCGGTATGTTGTTGTGAAGCCATGTTTCCATAAACACAAGAGTGCAGCAGTTTTTTATTTCCTGGCGAGTAGTGAGCCTGAGTTTTATTTAGTCCAGTTTGTTGTCTAGGGACCGTACATTAGCGAGGAACAGGCTGGGTATAGGTGGTCTGTTCCGCTGTTCTTTTAGTCTTATTTGCAGCCCGGCTCTCTTACCGCATTTCTGTTTGCGCTCACACTGCTTGCGCCGTCTCCTCTCCCAGCGGACACGGTCAGGTGGCTCCGCGGCTTCCGGGTCTGCGGTGTAGAGGATGGACGAGCTGATGAAATCCAGGTTGAGCGAACTAAAGGAGAAATTCCTGCAGTTGTTTCTGATGTCCGGTAATGTTTTCCGGTCGTAGGAGAAGTAAGCTTCAGTGTTTTGAGTAAATAACGTGACAAAAAACGTAAGAATAACGAACAAAAAGCACCATTGTTTGAGAGCTAATGAAGCCGCTGCGTCCATGCGCGCCGCCATCTTGGCTGCTATCACCTAGGGTGATATCACCTTCAGTATAGAGTGTTGAGGTATTGATTTTGTGTTATGCTTTATGATGAAAATTGAGCTGGATTTTGTTTATGATAAAGAGGATAAACTGGGATGGGAGGAGGGTTTGGTTTTGCATAAGGGGCGGGATTATGATAATTGGAGGAATTTGAGAGAGTTTTTGGTTTGTATTACGAATAATTCTTACAAGATATTGAGATTTGTTGTTGTTTTGTTGAGATTTAACTCCGCAAGTCTGAGTTCTTGTGTCAGTCCTATCCGAGCCCGAAAGTATTACAATATGTATCTTTATAGCAGGTGGTGTACAGCTTTTTAGTATAGATTACACTTTTCTAAAATGTATTTAAAAAATAAAAACGATTACAATCTAATCTTTCCACGTTTGATCCCAAGATCCCAAGAAAAATAAATCTAAACGGGGAGAAAGCTATGCTGAAAGTTTATTAAGATACTTAGAAGATAAAGATATCAATTTATGTTGCATTTGTCTGATTGTGAATAAAAAAACACATATTTAAACACACATTTGTGATTTAAATCAAAACGTGATTTAAATCAATATAAATGTTTATATTGTAATGCATAGGTGACTATTCATTGTTATTAAAATGACTTAAATTCGATCATGTTGTGATATTTAGAAATATAAAAGTCAATTACTTGTCCATAATATTGCTATTCTATTTTTTCAAAGAAATGTCGCAGTACACGAATATAATCATATCGTTATTAATTTCTTTAGATACGCGATTCCATATTGTATTAGCAGAAAAGCTTAAAACTACCACTTTTTTACATGCTATTTCACATGTTAGTTAAAGACTTCGATGCTTAAAATGTTTAGGGAGAAATGGAATACCGGTGTGTAATTTTTCAAAGTATCGATTCCAGGAATCTGACTGGCTGACACCCTTCTGAAGTGGTTCCATAATATCTGGTATACGGAAAAGAAAGCGTTGACAAAAAAGCCTGGGTTCTCATGTATCTGATACAAGTATCTTTTAATACAGTCTTTGCTGTGCTCTTGAGGATCCTTGTGATATTTTGAGCTCTGGTTGAATGATAAGTGTCGCAGTTTAAATAATTTTCATAGTTAGAAATTATGAAATGCTCTGTTAAAAGCAAGGGAGTTTTTATGTCCGTTGCAGTAAAAGAAAATGCCTGACAAAGTAGGGCTTTGACAGATTCCAAGTGCTTGTACAAATGTGCTAAAGAAATTATACTTTGAGTTTACAGCTTGTCCAAAGTCATTCATTATTATTACTATTAGTAATATCTGCAGTAAAGGCTTTGATGCATAAATATTTCTGATAAAGGTAGGTTGTGTACTTTTGTCCAACTGAGCAATCTTGCTTTCATAAAATATACCAACTTTTTAATGACTGATGATTAACATGCTGTAATACACAGTTTAAATTTAAAAGCTTAAATGCTGTACATGAGAGGTTAAGCTTTATTGGCTCATCCTGGCGGTTTTACAAGGTGATGCCAGATACTTTCCGGCACAACGTCAAATGACGCGATTAACCCCGTGATACTGTGACACGCCCACTGGGGTATACCGCGAAATACCCCACCCATTTTGAATGGCTGCATCTGTATGTACATTTTGCAAACCCTGGTCTGATGAGGGTATGGTATGCACAATGTCACAGTGGTAGGTTTTGCAAGCAGGAAATGTAGTGATAGATTTAAAAGAAACAAAGCATAGTTCAGTGGAAGAACTATAAGTTTAGCTGCAGTAGTATTGGTTCTGTAAACTAGGGAAAAGGAATCCAACAGCAATACAAAAAGGAAACAGAGAAGTGTTTATCGATAAATCAAATATTTTTTTAGTTGTTGTATTCCTTATTACATGCATGGACAACCATTGCAACCATTGCTATAAATATGTTCCTGAAAAATAATAAAAAAGCCATTTGATTCAAATAGCTTTGGCAAAATCTGTAGATACTTTTCCATGGAGCTGTAAAGCTTTTAGATTCTTTGGGTTCTTTATGCAGACCTCTTAACTGCAGGAGCACCTATGATTTAAAAACTATGGCTTTCATAAAAATGTGAGAGTAGCTTCATGCATTCCTCCTCATAGCACTTTACACTTAGTTTAAACTGCTGAGTGAACTAAGTTTAATACAGACAGCAAGGGGCAGTTCTTTAGCCGGTTGTGGGTCAACTTCAACAACTCTCCAACTGTGTTTTTGATCATTTTACTTGGGCTTCTTTAAAAAAAGCAGGATAAGGTCCTCGGATTAATATATTATTAACTACTACATTAGCTAGATTGAGTGAATGGCCTCTTGTTGTTTGTAACCCTTCTAATGGTTTTAGATTCCAAGCACTATTGATAAGTAATCAGCCACCCCATACTGCACAGCATAGCATAATAGCTATGTTTGAAAATCAAGAAGACTCCCCTTAGAAAGAAAGCTAACAGTTTCAATATGGCCAAAAAACAGTATGTCTTGCATAAGTGTTAACTTTCAGAACCAATGTGAAACTGAAATAAAACACAGGAAACCCAGAAATTACTAGAAGAACCCCCCATCCCAGTGTATTCCCTGTCTAATGGTGCAGTATTCCAAAAATTATAAAACATTACAGAAAAGATTCACAAACCAACACAAGGTTGTGAAAGGTCAGAGGGCCTGTCTAGAGTGTAAAACACTTGGTTGCAGCAGTGTGAGTGTTGTGGTTTGAAAGCTATTAAGTCATTAACAGCGACCCCCTATCCCCATGTATTGCCTGTCCAATGGTGCTATCTTCCAGAAATAATAAAACAACCCAAAGCAAGGTTGTATATGGTGAGGGGGGCTGTCTGGTGTATAAAACACTTGGTTGCAACAATGTGAATGTTATGCTTAAAAAGCTATTGAGTCATTAGGAAGACCCCCCTATTCCAGTGTATTACCTGTAGTGCTATCTTCAGAAAATCATAAAAAATAAAGAACAGTTTCACAATACAAAACAAAGCTGGGAAAGGTCAAAGGACCTTTCTAGTGTGTGAAACTCTTAGTTGCAGCACTGTGGTGTTGTGCTTAAAAAGCAATTGAGTCATGAAGAAGACCCCATTATCCCAGTGTATCGCATGTCTAATTGTGCCATATTGAAAAAATCATTTAAAAAAACTAAAAGAGGTTTCACAGCCCAAAGCAAGGCTTGGAAAGGTCAGAGGACCTGCTTAGTGTGTAAAACACTTACTTGTAGCATTGTGGGTGCTGTGGTTTAAATGCTATTGGCTTGTGAACAGCATACCCCTATCCCAGTGCATAATGAATGGGTTTGAACATCAGGGTGCTGTTCTTAATGAGCTGCTGAGTAAAGAACAGGAATTTTCTTGCTGTCAGGAGTATTGCATATATAGTTGACCTTTACCTGAATGAAAATAGGACATAAAGAAAGGGTTTCAGAAATCAAACAAAGCTTTATTCCTGTGTGTACAGTCTGGGTAATTGGAGACTGCGCTGTTTTGCTTCCTATGGTGATATATGGGTTTTTCGCATTAAGCTGTATTGAGCAGAATTTCTCGCATTGTGAACTTGTGTACACATCAGAGGTTTACAAAAGGAGAATTAGCTCACTGGTAGTTTTATGTAGAGGTTGTGAAAATTTTCACAAGTAAAGGTCTTTAAAATGCGTTTGGTTTGAAGGCTTTCTGTGTTTCCCTTGCGAAGATATGGACAGAAGAATATTTGTGCGTGGTAAAAAAAATGGAAATAAAAAGACATAGTGAAGGCTGTGAAAACATTTATAGTGTACTTTGTACACACAGCAAGTGTTTTCGTAACTCTAGGAGATTTCGTGAAAACGCTACAGGCGTGCCAAAATCATTTTCGAACTTCAAGCTAACCTTTCTTCACAGACTTCCTTCTTTGAACTCAACTGTGCTTCAGTAAATAATGTACAGTTTATCACCTTCTGCAATACTTCTAGTTTAGCTGGATTTGTGCAATAAGCACATTGTTTAATGGGGATGACATTACTCACGTCTACTGTATATCACTGTACGACACAGGTTTGAGTCGGAGTGTCTGTTAATAAAACAGACAGTCTTCCAATACATATAACTACTGCATGATTTCTTCATCTCTCTCTCTCTTTCCTAGCATTAATCCCGCACCAGCAGGGTCCGCTTGTCGGCACACCAGTCTCCATTTGGTGGTTTGAACCAAATCTTTGAGCTGACGTTGCCATTAGATGCGACTGAGAAATACTCCAACTGGCACGTCGCTCCACCTGCCATCAGAGTGGGGGGGGGGGGTGGAGGAGAACAAAGTAATGAAGCCAATTCATAGAGGGGGATTATTAGGAGGCATGGGAAATTTGGCCAGGATGCCGGGGTTACACCCCTACTCTTTTCAAGAAACACCCTGGGATTTTTAATGACCACAGAGAGATAGGACCTTGGTTTTACGTCTCATCCAAAGGACGGGCATGATTTCTTTATCTGTTTCAGCTAAATGAGGGAAATTAAATCAGTCAGAATCTCGGAGTGCCAATTGTAAAAATAACCCTTCTTCCCTCCTTTGTTTCGCGAAGAAATCCTTAATCACAAAACCATCACTTAATTTATCAAGATACACAAATTCACACCAGAGCCAACAACAAGTTATAATAGTGGACTATTTTTATGTATTCACTATATAAGAAAGAAACCAAAAGTAATACTCTGATCGCGCTTCGAACCATTGGGTGCAGCGCTTTGTCCATTACCACTACAAGGACAAAACATTATTTAAAAAAGAAATGGATGTCAAAATGTTTCCAAAATGTCCACCTGTGATATTTTAGCTGCTTAGTTACACAATTCCATATTCATATAACTATCAAGTGATGTTAAATCACTACAATATTTATCTTTTTACAATAACAGCAAGTGGTGTTCTTATTACTTATTCTTAGAAAAGGAAAAAACGTTAAAACTTTTTATGAAGTACAGAATATAAGCTTAATAATGTTACAACAAGCACGTTAAAGCCAGAAGCCATGTAAATTACCAAGTTAAAGACCTTGATATGTAAAATATTTATGCATAATTAAAATATTTATGATGAAGGTGGAAGGTTGTGTACGTTTGTCCAACTGAGCATTCTTGCTTTTATAAAAAATACCAACTTTTTAATGTTTAATGATTAACATGCTCTAATACAAAGTTTAAAATTAAAAGTCTAAAGAATATACAACTTAAATTTTTAATTAGATAAAGATTGTCCCTCAGCAGTGATCAGGATTCGAAACCGAGTGTTTTCTGGCACTAGCTCAAATGCTGTACGTGAGAGGTTAAGCTTTATTAGCTCCACCTGGCGGTGATTCCAGATACTAAACGGTATAACCTCAGAACTGCCGTATTATGCAGTATTATGCGGTATGACACATTGTAATGTGACACACCACCGCATTTTACCACAGCGTACCTCGCTCATTTTGAATGGCTGCATCTGTACAGTACTTTCTATACATGCAACATTTCAGAAACACATAGAACAGATCAAAGGAGCAATGAATTGGAAATTGTCCCTAAAGTGCCAGCTAGAGAACATTATTTTTGCTGTGCTACAATGAGCCTGAAAGAAAGAATAGCGCTCATTCAATATTACAGCTGACATGTTCTCTCTAATTTTGGAATCTGAAATCAGGATTCAAGTGAAATGGGTGGATTTGTGAAATCTGGTAATGGTAAAAATGATATACACTATGCAACAATCTCCAATTACTAACCAGAAACCCTTATTTCATATCATTTATGATCTGTCAGCAGCTCCAGTTTAATGATCCCCTCTAAGGTCGGGGCACAAACCTGGGAGACACATGGAGTTGTCTTCTGCAGATAAAGACTTAAGTTTCCAGTTTTGTGTAAAAGAATCTGCCAATTTCTATTACAAATGTAATATAAAAACTCTGACATTTAGAATTTTATTTTTGTAAGTTTCTTCTAGCACAGGTGTTGTTCTACATTGGCTAAACATCAATGGGGGATATTTACATGTAAAAACTAATTTTGTAAGACCCTGCTGCAGCAAATGTCTTTAAAATATACTGACTTCCTGCTTTTTGGAGAAGCTGTGGTAGGTTGGGATTGATCATGAGAAGGAGAAAAAAACACAGTGGAAAAATGCAGGTAAAAATTCCCTCTCAGCTCCTGTAGAATGACTAGTAACAAATTCTGAGACCAACATCAGTTTGGTTTTGAACTGAATTCCTAAAATGCACCGAAATAAAGATAATGATTAACATACAGACAGTAGAATGACATGGTGGTGCAGTGTTAGAATTGCTGCCTCTGAGCACTATGGCCCCATGTTTAATTCTGGACCTGAGCTGCTATCTGTCTGGTTTATATGTTCTCCCCTGTGTTCACGGGGGATCACAGATCTGTGTGCTCCAGTTTCCTCCCACAATCCACAGGCAAGCTGGTAGCTTAATTCTGCTCTGTGATGGACTGGAGTCCCATTGGTTTCTGGGATACGATCCAGCTCCCCCATGACCTTGTATTGCATGGAGCAGTTATAAAACAGATGGCTGCATAAAATTAACCAGCATTTCTGGGCAACATCAGTCTGGCTCCAGCTGGAGTAACCATATTCACACTGCCTGCATTGTCCCAGTTCTCAGTTCCCTCTCTGTCCCAGCTTTGTGCTGCTTGCAGTTTCTACAGTATCCATGCTTTCAGATTTAACTTCTATAGGAGATTTAAATTATTTTCATTTTTCAAGTAAGTCATTTGACAGCAAATTTTCAGAATTTAGGGATCTACCCTTGAATCTGCACTGTGGTTATCAGCCATATACAGTAGCTTCCACTACTATCTAATGTATGTGCATTAAGTATATATATATATGAGAGACATTACAGTATGTGTGAAATATATTTTTCATAATCAAAATTGAAATTGTTTAATAATTATTAGTTGCTGAAATTTGCATTAAATTATGTACATTAAGTGTATATTATGTTATACATCTGTTTTTATTTTCAACTACCAAAATTTTCCTTTAGTTGTAAAATTCTATATGAAGTGGATTTAAAGATGCATAGTAGAGAAACAGATTAAATGAAGCAATTCTTTCACTAACATCTAAAGGACCATAATCGTCTATCAATTGTCTTTTGCCATCAGGTAACATATTTGGAAGACATACCACACATTTAGAGTGGCTGCATCTGTGCAATCTAACCACTGAGTCACCATGTCACTCACATTAACCCCATGTGAAACAAAAGTAAAAATAAGAAAACTGTAATAAAATATAATTTAAGGTATGCACAGTATATGAATGTGTAGGATCTATTTATTGACATATTATTGTGCTCTTTACCATTTTCATGTTACTGAAACATATCTTTCTATATTCAGTTTCTATTCTCTAATCAGAGATCAATCTAGTAAATATGTAGTCTACTCACCTGAAACACACAGTCCAAGAGTAAACTGAGCTCCAAAACAGTCTATGAGTTCCTTGACACCAGACAGCAATGACACAAATAAATCATTAGTGTATTAAAAAGGACAGAAATAGGCACCTGTAGAATTTGTCTGGATTTCTTTCACTTTCCAAAAGCAGGTATGACCTGTTGTGCTTGTTTCTTGGTTCCGAGCAGTTAAATCGATTGTTTCAGTAAAGTCATCTATTAATATTGTTACAAATAGGGGGTTACAAAAATGGTGAAAATCAGGAATTGACCAAGAAATTTAGTCAATAAGTAAAATAATTGTTCATAACCCCCACCTTGTAAGTGATTTGTCCAGAATATATCCAAGTGGTTGGTATAACTAGAGGCACGGGACTTCTTAGTGGCACAGCTTTGATGAAAAGAGTAATAATTCTGCCACATTTGGTTTAACACAGTTTTATTAAAAATGACAATACATGCACTACACTACACATAACACAACATACAACACACCAGTTACTTTATTTACAATATGTACAGACAAGGTGTTTCAGAGGCTTAACATCCTAATCAATCCCAAACTGCAGTTAAATCTCTCTCATCTCTTCAAAAATGGATGCCACAAAATAAAAGAAAGCCAATCAACCTGTTCTAAAAATGCACCAACAGGCAGGGAATACCATCTTTAACTGAGGTATCTTTTACTCAGGAAACCCAAGTTCCCTAAAAACACAGAATAGTAATAGTCTCTCTACCAAGGCTCAAATACATTTACTTATCTCTAATCAGGTTTCATTTGGATAATAATTAAATAGGGGCTCTCACCTGATGCAAGCTAGCTTAAGTTCCATTTCTTCTTGACTCCTCTTTTGTTGTCTGACCCCAAGAAGGTAACTGTGTACAGACTGCTTTAAATACTGATTTCAAGACCAGTTCAAAATTCAGCCACACTAATGTCTGGCATATCCGCCTGATGGTCAATGCTGTCTTCTGAGTCCCAAAGCTCTTTCTCTCTGCTCACTGACATCAGGAGTCTCCAGGACAAAGTGAGCGGCTGCTAAGGCAGACCATGGACCAAGACAGCCAGCTCTGTCTTCTCAGCAGAGAGTTTAACTCATCAAAGATGTTTGGCCAATGGATCTTTGAGTATACAACTTATTTATTCACATTATAATTCTTGAGAGTTGAAGTATTGTTTGATGCGTGCGACTTCTGTTTGTAATCAGTTCATATACTGTGCTGCGCAGGACTCTTGTATTACAAACAATATCACTGAGTCTCTCTTATTCAGAAACTAAATCCTGAATCCAGAATCCCAACCTTAATTCTTTATTTAGAACAATTATTATCTTAAAAATAGTTGCGTCAAACATGATCTAGCTACTAGTACCCTCCTAACAGTCTAAAACTGGTTGTAAAATGTTCACATTTTGTATTATAATAAGAATAAGAAATAATAATAGTGATCTGAATGACTTTGTCACATACTGTAAGTTGCATTGTAGTGTGATGGCTTGCAAAACAATGTTGAAAGTAATTGCATCTAGATGAAGGCAGTGTGCAAAAATGACACTAACACTGACACTAGTACTAAGTTGATGTACAACATGGATATCTGCGGATATTACTTCACAACATTTTTTTAATCTGTGTCAGGAAATTTACTTTTTTTATTCATGTATTCAGCTCATGCATGATTAAAAACTACATTGTTCTAACAGTACTCTTGCATTTTAAATAGACCATTTAAAAATAAAAAAAACATATATTAGACATGTAAAATTAATAAATGGCACTCACAAAATCCAAAAGTATTGTAGATGTTTGTCTTTGTCTCTACATGTCAGATCAAGCCATCAAAATACAATATATTATTACAGCTGTAGGTGACTAAGAGGCAAGATTGTCCAGATCCCGTGATTAAAGTATTAATGAAATTTACCTTGGTTAACCTTAATTAAGTTATGGGTACATGATTAAGTGCCAACTAACAGTACAGAAAGACACCATACTATATACCATACTGGATTTCTGTTTTCATTTTCTGGACTTATGATATTTAACTGTAATTAATGGATTAATTAATTTTCAAATAAACATCAAATTGGTTTCTACAGAGCTGTTCAATTACAAGCCTGAGGCTCTTCAGTCTGGGTTCAGATTTATGTACAAGTTTTTTAAGGGAGAGATACTAATTCAGAATAACCTTAAGATGGTAAGATGGAGCAACTTCCCTATTTTTTTAACTAGAAACAGAAAAAACAGAATTTACACCCAAAGAAGGCTCCACAGTCACAACTCTGTTTTTCTTTTCTTCTCTTTTCAGCATGTCAGTATGGAATAAGCATTTACTTGTTCCAAAATAGAAATTCTCTCTGCAGTGCCCTCAGTGACAGATAGTAAACAGTCTTTGAGGGCCTGTTACAGAGTTAAGGAGGTATTTGAATCCTTATGTTACTTTTTCAGTCAGCTACAAAGCTAACATTGAAAAGAGGTTCCTACATTTAGGACCATCTGTGAGATATTCAGATTAAAATTGTTTGTGTTACAATAAAAAAATGCATTTTTGCTTTTGTAAATATTGTAAGAGGCTGGGGTAGATGACAATGGAAGTGTCTAAGTATCTAGATAAAGTGTGTAACACCTGGCAGTATAAACATTCCCAGCTTCAAAGCAAAGGGGATGTTTGCAGAGACGATGGGAGTCCAGATCCTGTGATCAAAGTAGTCATAAAGTTTACCTTGGGTTACCTTAATTAACTTCTGGGTAGATGATTAAGTGTCAATCAGAAGTCCAGAAAGACACTATATTGTATAACATCAGATCAAGACAGATGAAAAAGAGGCGGGAAGGATACCACAAGAGAGAAAGAAGAAAAAAGGGACAGACCACAAGAGAGAGAGGAGACGGAACTTCAATTCAACTTTATTTGTCATTATACTTGCAAAGGTGCATAGTATACTGAAAGGTGTTTCTCATTTGTCTCTCAGGTGCAGTATTATAAATAGAACAGTAGAGAAGACAATCGACAGTAGTACAATAACAATAACAGTGTAAACAACAGTATTGTGCCAGTGCAAACTTTTTAAAAACTGTGCAAATATGAAAACAGAGAAAAGTATACAAACAGGACAAAAACAGTGCAAAAGTAATGCGGCGAACAGTGCAAAAATAATATGGCGATTAATAAATAGTACAACTAGTACAGTTTTCAGTACAATTTTGGCTTACATTCAGTTGTCGTGTTTGTAGTGGTGTAGGAGTACAGTCATTGTGGGTACAGGAAGAAGTGAGGAGAGATCATAGCATGATGCGAGGGAGTGGGGACGTCACCAGCTTGACGGTTCTGGGGAAGAAGCTATTTTGGAGTCTTGTTGTGTGCAACTGGAGCGTCTGGAACCTTCTACCAGATGTTAGGGGAGAAAACAAGTTATGACTGGGGTGAGAGAGGTCAGACATAATTTTGGTGGCTTTTTTCAGACTGCAACAGGTGTTTTTCCTGGATGAATGGTAGGGCACTGCCGATGATGTGTTGGGCAGTTTTGCCCACCTGCTGTAGTGCCTTATGGTCAGATGTGGTGCAGTTTATTAACTTTACAGTACTTCACAGTACAGCAATTCAAGTCTCTTGAATCAGTATCAGTACAAAGTTCCAAAGTCTGAATAACTCTGAAAGTGAAACTGTCCTTACTTTCAGAATTACTCACCAGTCTAAATCTTTTTTCTTAATATGGGTGTGAAATGTCATAGTGATTAAGGTTGTGTAACGAACAGTTCTTTCCGGACCCTATGTGGACGACAAAATCCGACGAAGTGGGGAAACACTGGGGAAACGTCATGCAGGAATACGGGGCTGAAGACAGGGGGGCGTGTCCAAGGTGCGCTGGTGGACGGGGGAGGTGTGGCCGAGGCGAACAATCCAAAAGAGTAATCCTTAGAGTATCCAAAACACAAGGGTAAGTCCAAAACCAGGAGATCCATCAGAACACGGAATTAAAACCACGAAGGCCGGGTCGGAACCGGCAGACAAGGAACAGGAACAGGGGTTAAAACCTTAACGGGACCAGGCGCTTCCAGGACCCGGACTCGCACGATATGGAAATCAGATGCAGAGCCCGGATGAGCGTCAGAGCCTGGCTTTTAAGGTGGGCAGGGAATGGGAAACAGGTGCAGAGAATAAAGTCTTTAGTGAAAGGGCTGGAGCACCCTTAAGGAGGGGGAACTATAATCGTGACAGGTTGTGTGTCAGCTGAGATACTGCCAAACCGAGCAATTCAGTTGTAGGGGTTTTGTACATATACTGTACTAGGACAATTCTTAATTGTAGCAGAAAATCACAAAATGATTCTTTGATGGCTATTGTCAAGGAGAGTTCTTTCCGGACGATCCAGGGTTGAGTGAGAAAACACGAGGAAAAAAGGCATTCAGGATACAGTAGCAAGCATTAGGTACAGATTGAAGACTTAGACATATAGATTTCGAGAAGTTTCAGACTCAACCTACCAGGAGAGGCAGTAGAATGAGGCATCAAGCTACACACATAACAGGACGCATTTGGTCAAGTACTTTTCACAGTATAGTTCATGTAATGATACCACAAATTGTCCTGAAAATCAGTATGATCAGTCTCATTCAGCCAGTCCAGTGGGGAAACAACCTCTCTTCTTTGTCTGATTTTCGGAACCGTTTGGGCCTTCAGTAGCTCTATTGTACTTTGCCAGTCAGTACTGTTTCTTGGCCCTCTGCAACCATATAGTTGCCCACTATTGCTCTAGATGATAATGGCACCTCCAGTTCTGTTGACAATTTAACAGTGAAAATAAGCTGTAGCCTGTCTTCTCCAAACAGGTACAGAGTACACAGGGAGTGGCTGATGAAACAGTTTCCTTTCAAAGGTCACTCTTGGAAGAGCAGGCATACTGTAATTATCTTCACCACTTTAATACACCAGAGCAGAAGAGCAGACAAAGGTAAGAGTTCATTCCTTAAAAAATGAGAAAATTAGAATTAGAGTGATAAAAGAGAGGATGCCATTTGCACATTTGGTTATTTGTTTTCATTTCAGTAGCTAATAAAGTCAAAGATCTGATTCAGCTGTTCCACTGTTGCACAAACTGTGCACAGAAGTGCTTGATTTTCTCTCTTTTACATAACCACCTCACTGTTTGCATTTGAGTCCTCTAATTTGTGTTTCACCGTTCATTCTGAAGATATCCTCTGGATTGAATTTGTCCACTCATAAACTTCTCACTTACAGACTAAAAATAATCTGTTCCTGTCAGTGTAGGACTTCACTTTGATTACAGAAATGTATTTTGATGTTCAATCTCACTTTTACAGTTATGGTCTAATATTTGACTATACAGGATTCATTAAGTAACATAATATTTGCTTTGTACAAATTTGTTATTATTTCATGTCATATCTCTTTTCCATGTATATTGGAAAGATCAAACTAATTATATTTCTCTACAAAACGTCTTCATTAAAACAGAGTGTTTAAAAAAAGTGTTGGTAAATTTTACTTGCTGTAATGTATACTTAGCAATTTATGGTGCCAACCTATTCCAAAACATCAGAATAGTACCTAAATTGGTTACTTGTTTATGTCTTGTTATGAGAACTTGGAACAAATCTGAGACTTTTACTCATGTTTTACATGTGTTTTATTGGGAATTTAGTTTCACTTTCACTTTTAACTTATAAGCAGAAATTGTAGAACTAATTTTTCCTGATATTGTCTAGAAGATGTATATGGTGTTTGAATATACAGGTCACTATTGATAAATTTGTGACAAGTGAAGGGTAGAGAGACATGCTATACCGCGTGTTTAATTTAGATATGTTTGGTATGTAAAGTTATTCATGGGAATTATTTGGTTTGGTTTGATAAAGTGGGATTTATTTGGTAAAATATATTCCTCTTTAAAAATATACCATTGTAGTTTGCGGCTTTACAATCTGCCTGAAGAGAGGTTGGCCTGCTCAAAGTCTTGTGACATTGTTAATATGGCAACACTTTCATTTTCATTGTGTAATCTGTGCCTGCTTTAGGGCTTTGGTAAACAGTTTTAGTTACTTTAAGTATTGCTTCACCTCAATATTAAGGTGAATTAAAAATGTAATGGATTTCACATTTTATAGAACATCTTCCTGCAATTCTAGGATTGTTTCATGTACAGTATATAGTTTTTTTAAAAACTTCAGATCTTTGTACCAGTAAAACTAAGACTATTCAAAACAATTTATAACTGAATTATAAGAAAGCAAATTCTAAAATATAGAACCAAGTCTTGTTAAAGTAATTAAATCCTTCCTATGTTGTTCAATTGTGTGACATTTTTAAATCATGTACTGCATGTGCATTTTTTAAATACATTTTTTTCAGAACCTGAATTTTGAAGATTTCTAAGTTGTAGTAAATGTCAGCATTGACGTTGGATAATAAAGGAGATAAAACTGTAATCTGTTGATTGCTCAGCTATTCTGATCTGTGAATTCAGACCACTTTTGCCACATTTTGCAGGGTCCTTTAGATGCTCTGTTGCAAACTCCATGCTGGCTGATATTTAGCAATGTCTTTCTTCATGTCACTTTATCTGCTCAGTTTGGAAAGACATCCTGATGTACTGTAGGCAGTGTCTGAGTGATGTGATACACCCTCCATTTCTTCATGATTGAGTAGACTGCGCTTACAGCAATGTTCAGAGATATATTTTTGACCTTCTCCTGACTGTGCTCTTTAATAACTTCATCCTGGATTTACGTGAGATAAACAAAAAAGAAAGCATCAAAAAACAAACCTACAGTACATGTATAAATCAATCAAACTAACTTCACATTTCCTTGTTCCTTTACTTTTTTTCTGAGTTCAAGTGGGGTGTTACAAGGAAATGTTCTACATGATTTTACCCTCTGAAATGTTATCTGTGAGGTTTATGATATATGATAAATTATATATTGTACAGAGTACAAGCATGTAGATGCCATAAAAAAGGCAGTGCATATTCTAATTGTTTCATTCCAGGCCTTATACACAATGTTTGGAACAATTGAGGTGTTTGTCTGGCTGCAAGTGAGCTAAGAGGTAGGAAAACACAGATGGTCAGATGTGGGACAACAGTCATAGTATTAAAATAGTCAAACAGAAAAAGACAGAGAGGAACAGAAAAGATACAGAAAGAAGAAATACCCTTGCCCCTTTCCTCTCTACTTGTGTCATGTGGTACTGTAGGTCCTTGTTTTCAGTCGCTGAGGCCAGATTCTGACTAGGTGATCTGAACTTTAGTTTAAAGAGTTTGCCATCTTTAGTGAAATTCCAGTTTCCTATATTGTGGAATTTTCACTTTTCCTAGTTAGTGCATTTCTAGAATTAGGGAGATTGCATCCCATGTTACAGGAAGTGAGATTTAATTCTGAGTTATGTCTATTTCATATATTGCAGGTTATTCTCTTTGTGACCTGATAAGGTGTTGAGCAGTCATTTCAGTTTAATATGCATTTTGTGTTTCTGGGTATATAGAAATGGGTATATGAATTCTAGGGCAATCCTTAAATGAATGGACTGAGTGAAATTCGAAACCTGTAAAACAGAAAAACTCAGGGAGTGAGGAAGCCTCCCTCATGTCCCTAAATATGTATAGACTGTTATCATGAAAAATGTAATGAACTGTAAGAATATTCCCTGTAGACCAGTAAGGGTCAGTAAAGGTCTAATAACTGAATGATGCTGAAATGTAGCAGCATTAACTGTATAATTGGAAGATGTATTTTAGTCAGATTTCTATTCAGAGACTTCAGGATGTTATATTCATGTTTGTTTTTCTAAATGACATAGTACCCATCATGCACCATTAAAGCGTCCTCACATATATACTTAAAAATATATTTTCTTTAAATGTTGTGCATCAAGGACAAAAAATATATCATAAGGAAATGGATAATAATTGCCTTTCCTGTGTTCTTTAAACTGCACCATCTACAAACCATTATTAAAACACAAGTGTTTTTAGGTGGCAAGTTGGCACACTTTATACTGATGTACAGTATACTGTATGAAACTTCAATTCTGGCAATGGAAATATCTGATTTCAGGGACATTAACATATTCTAATGTTATCCTTTTATTAGAATGTCCTTGCAAGCTCTAATGTGATGCTCCTTTAAGACTCAATTCACACGGACTTTTAAGATAATTAAGTTCACCTGATTGCTTTGGTCTCACGATGGAAAGATGTCTCACGAGGACAGTGGGAAGAAAGAGGGAACAGGAGACAGAA
The DNA here is from genome assembly GCF_040954835.1 of Lepisosteus oculatus. Lineage (NCBI taxonomy): Eukaryota > Metazoa > Chordata > Actinopteri > Semionotiformes > Lepisosteidae > Lepisosteus > Lepisosteus oculatus. Next base: position 18,666,709 of record NC_090713.1, read on the forward strand.
TAAACAGAAACAGAGACAGCTGACAGGACAATTGTCCTATCTATGATAAGCTAGGAGAAACTTTATGACAGTTTCTCAGAAGCCTGTCAAGACAATTTCTCTGCCTAGTTCTACTGAAAACATTTTTGTTGTATTTGATTTCACTTGAGACCTATAGCTTGATGTCCCATCAGCATGGAGTAACATGATAATCCTGGACTGTTGTCTTCTAAAGATTTTTAAAAAGCTACCTATAAAAGAACATCTTTATACTGACACATAATTATTTTAATTTTGATTTATTTTACAATATTCTGACCTAGTGATAGAAAAGTGGAACTATTTATTTTCTCAGCTACATCCAATCTATTCAGAAGGCTTGTAATGGATATCATTCTAAGGTGTTATAAGAAACAGGTAAATGCAGATGATGAAATGTATTTCTGAAAATTTATTCTGGTAAATAAATTATTATTCTTCTGTCTCTCTTAGCCTTGTCTTTAAAATGTGAAATCTATGTGAACACACTTGTAATTGTTAATATGCATCTGATCATTGGTGTGCACTCAGCATGACAAGTACAATGTCAGGGAAACACTTTCATAACAAGAAAAGACACTAATTACCTTCAATACTATAATATAACATACCAGCACAACAGAGAAGTCCATTATATACATTGCACTGGCCCGATAGACGCAGCTACCAGGAGACTGGAGACTGAATCCAGGTGCAGGAAAAAGGGAGAGCAGGCAAGCAAAAGCAAAACTACAATTTTTAGACATGATCCAGAGGCACAGTCAATCCGCTAAATTTACGGCTCTTCCTCCTTCCTGATGCTGTTTCCCTTGTTTATCATACTGTATGCTGTTTTTCGTCACTGTTCCCATGACACATTAAATCACATTACATTTGCCTCTTCTGTGACTGACTCTTCTGCAATTCAGGACCAACTATTTGACCCCTGTCAATATTTCTTAGATCTCTCATGTTGCTTTAGAAGCTCACATATTAAAGTACTGTTTCCACAGCAAAAACACATTGGTAATTCATTTTGAAATTAATATGAAACACGTGTAGAATCCTTTTTAGTTGTAATAAAAATATTTCAGATTACAAGTGTTGTTTTCATTAGTTGTTTCCATCATTTTTTCCACCTTCTGTACATTAGCAGGTGCAGTATGAGCTTTTTTCTTTCTCACACGTTTGTATTGTCAATGTTGCCTTGTACATTAAAGTGAAACAAGTGAACTCAAAACCATTTCACAGGAAGTCCTTCAGCACAGTGTACATGAGTCTGTCTTTATCAGCCTGTCCTTCTTTCAGTTATTCCTGATTTAATAAAAAACATAACATTAGTGAAACAGAAAGTATATTTCTGTTATTTCACCATTAAAAGTCAAGCAAGACAGATGCAATTTGGTAAACGTAGAGAGGGAATAAAGTTTCTCCTGCATTAAAAATATACTGAAGTGCGGTAACTGTAGAAGGTGGCTGGGGGGGAGGGCAAGAGGTTTTACCAGAAGCTCTGAAGTCACACAGAGCTGCAGGGATGGGCTCACAGTGCATTCAGGTTTAAAATGGTGGAGAGTGAAACTGCTGACTGTGATGAATAAGCGTCAGTGTTTTTATACACAGAGTAATAATATGTACTTTATTATGTCCATAGTTGTGTGACCTCTGTGTGCAATAGTAGTCATTCATATGATTTCAGAAATAAATACCTTTGTCTATGTAAGATCCCTCAGTCAGGCAGTGAATAAAAAGATTCAATCCTGGAGACTAAGGAGCCTTCAGAACAGCTCAGGGAAACTGTTGTAGAAAGACACAGACAGGCTGCACACGGGTCTCTGTGGAACAGCACTGTCTGCATCCACCCAGTCACAGGCTGTTTCCTGCTCTCAGTCCATGTGCAGACATCACTTTGCATTCCTCTTCAAATACTTAGGAACCTGGGGAAATTTCAAATGCTTATTTTTTCATCACTCTCAGAATAATAGTAATAATGTAACTTTATAAAACAGTTTCCACCCACTTCTTGGAATTGGAGACTTTTTTCAGTCCAGTTGTAGGAATGTGAGCAAAGCATGATTGTTGTTTCGGCCACTGCTCAGAAGTGAAGATTTTGCACTTATTACGTCAAGTTATGTGTTGCTGTGCAATGTCCTTGGTTACAAGGAGATTTAGAATGGCAGTCCTACCATAAATATCAGCTTTGTGAAGCTCGTGATGTGCAGTATTCGATGAGACTGGAATACTGAGCTGTAGATTCTGTTCTGTGGTAATTTTTGAGACTTTTGTTTTGTTGTTTTTAGTAACTATCTTTTTAATTGACCATTAGCCCTGTGGGTACAGTAAGCTTTGAACAGTTACCATTGTTCCTCCTTCCTGAGGCTGTTTTTCTTTGTCACACACAGTTATGATTTTCATCACTGTTCCCCTTGACACATTTAATCGTTTCATCACTTCTCCGAGTGATGCACCTGCAATTTGGACACAAACTATTTGAGCACTATCAAATTTGTTTGTCTCTTTAGAAACTCCCACATTAAAGTGTGGAGGCACCAGGTGGCTGGTGACAACCGATGTTTTTTTTTGTTGTTGTTGTTGATTTGTGTGTGACAATACAAAAGGGATGCACATGACAGTTTTTTTTTATAAGACTGCTTTTAAGGCAGAAATGCATTGTTGATTCATGTTGAACTTAACATGGAAGATGTGAAGAATCCATTTTAGCTGTCATTTAATTGTTTCAATTTACAAGTGCTTTTTAGCTATGTCTTTCCATTATTTTGGTCATCCCCCAGGCATTTGGAGGTGCAGTAGATGAGTTCTTCTATTTAACACAATATGTTTGTATTGTCACTGTTGCCTTATACTTTAAAGTAGGAAAAATGTACTCAAAACCAGTTCACAGGAAGTCCTTCAGCACGGTGTAACTGAGTCTGCCTTTATCAGTCTCTCTTTCCTTCAGTGGTTTTCAATTTAAAAATGAAACTTTAGTGAAATAGAAAGTATGTTCCTGTTACGTCTCCATTAAGAGTCAAGCTGAGTCAAGCAGCGGAGACAAAATTAGGTACAAGTAAAGAAGTGCTGTAATTGTGGAAGGTGGCTGGTGGAGAGAACAAGAGTTTGGACCAGCAATCAGACTTCAGTCCACTGTCTTAGAGTCTGTAGGGGTTTTGTGATTTTACTGATACAATTATTAATTGTAGCAGTAATCACGAGGTGGTTCGTTATGGGTTTTAGACAATCAATCGTCAGAACAACTAGCAACACACACACACATAGATTCAATACAGGAGATACATTTATTAAACAAAAATTGTGCACCAAACGTATATCAGTGTGCATGGATACAGGTGGCAGACTTTAATGTGATGGTTATCAAAAATACAAGGTACTTGTATATAATCTCGAAGAGATGCAAACACAAAGAGTTACACAACAGAGAATATACTTCAATATACCGTTTGGCTATACCATATCTAATCAGTGTCATTACCCACTGTTACACTAGACTTGGAAGTAAATACATTATTCATGAATTAAATTGATAACAACTTGTGTTGAGGTGATGATTCAATTCTCGAGACGCAATGTAGAACATGAGGTTTATTTATCCACTGTGTATGGGTTTGGATTTCCCGGCACAAACACCAAAACCAGCTGACAGGCTCTGTTGCAAACTCTGTCCCAGCCTATTCAATAGGCGTTGTCTCGACGTACTCTGGCTACCGGCCAACCAGTCAAGCTCGGAGTAGGATGGACGGAGGAATCTAACTGCAGCGCGCAGTGCAGTCATTTCTCCCAGGGGTCTACTAGTGGTCCGGCTGACTAGTAGAAAGTCCCTATGCACAGACTGTGACCATGGGTCCTTGGAAGTCACTCTTTTACATGGGAAGAAAACTGGTTTGTTTCCGGCCCAGTGCTGCTTCTGAATAAACCATTCAGGTTGTCGACGAAGGTCCAACTGTAGGCTGCCATTGATCAAGCGGAGCATTCACGTTGGTCGTTGCAGGATTCTGAGTACATAGGGGATCCTCTGCCTCGAGCTTAGAACAAAGTCCAAGTTGCAGTGCAGACAACACCGGTTGTCATGTGATTGTCTCTGAGAGTGCACAAAAATGACCAAGGAAAGCCCCGACCTGAGCTTGTGCTACCTTTTTGACCAAGACACAGATGTGTGATGATTGATTGAGAGTTTGGCGGGCATTAGAGACCCAGGTGGTGTTACCACGTCCCACAAGTCCCTGATTGGTTGACCAAGGTGAGAGATGAGTCACTGATCCCTGACACCTAGGACTGCAATCCAAATGTCCTCTGGCATTCCATAGACAGATAAGCTCCAAGGATGACCATTGATCATGATGGCCAGGCTTAATTAACTGCATCCCTGTTTGGGAGTTGTACCTTATCAAAAGAAAACACCTTAAATCAGCTTGCATGAATAGCTTCTCTGTGGCTGCACCACAGAGATGAAGAGAGAGAGATGGGGCCTCATTTAGGAAAGCACAGCAACGCTTAATTCTGTCTTATTAACAAGAATTACCGCTACAAGTCTGAGAGCCTGAAAACACTTTAGAGTAAGCTGCACAAGCAGAAGGACTTAAGGGGAAACTTCACACCACCCTGGGTGAGTTTCTCAACAAAGAATATGTCAGAAAGAGGCACTGTTTCACCTCTCTTCTGTACTGGAACAGCGTTGTCAAGTGGTAGTTTCTAACAAGGATCCTTGTCTGCAGCCGAGTGCAGGACTCCTGCTCTGAAGACACACAGAGCTGGCGAGATGGGTTCACAGTGTATTGAAGTTTAAAATGTCGGAAAGCGGAAATGCTGACTGTGGTGGAGAAGATTGCATAGAGTGCTTTTATTCAGCTCATTCTACAAGTACTAAGAACCTTGAGATTTTTGCACTTTTGCAAAGAGGAAAAGGATAATTAATATGATGAGAAAAATTACAAAGTCATGATTGCATAAGTTTTCAAACCCTTATAGAGGAAACATAAATTCATTTGTGTGTACAAATGAAGCTTACCTAATAGTTTTGAGGCCCTTGTTTGTAATAATAGTCATACACATAATTTCAGAAATAAATACATTTGTCTCTGTAAGGCCCCTTAATCAGGCAGTGAATATAAATAAAAGATTCAATCCTGGAGGCTAAGGACCTTTTAGAACAGCTCAGGGATACAGTTGTAGAAAGACACAGACAGGCTGCACACGGGTCTCTGTGGAACAGCACTGTCTGCATCCACCCAGTCACAGGCTATTTCCTGTTCTCAGTCCATGTACAGATTTCACCTTGCATTCCTCTTCAAACACTTAGGAACCGGGGGAAATTTCAAGTGCTGATTTAGTAATCGCTATCAGAATAATACTAAGAATGTAACATTATAAAACAGTTTTATGCCCCCATAGAGAAACAGTTGGTGATATGAATGTGAATATATCATTTTATATTTGATAAATGTCAGAATATACATCAGTTTGATAATATGTATTTTTCTCATGAATAACATTGGAATTAATGTGTCTGTGTTCTTAATGTACAGTACAGTCTGTGAGAGTGTGTTCGTGTTGTTAAAGTGCAGCACAGTGTGTGAGTGTGTCAGTGTTTTTATTGTGCAGTACAGTGTGTGAGAGGGTGTCAGTGCTGTTAATGTGCAGTACAGTGTGTGAGAGTGTGTCAGTGTTGTTAATGTGCAGTACAGTGTGTGAGAGGGTGTCGGTGAAGTTATTTAACTGTGCAATAGTGCTGTAGCAGTGTTATATTAGAAGAGAGGATACTAAACAAACTATTTACTGTGAAATAATGTGAATCCATATTGTACTCATAGTCAGCTCAACTGATCATATGGGTCATTAAGGTAATTTTACATAATGTAGGTTACATTGAGTGACTTGAGAGTTAGTGTGTGTGGACCAGAGTGGGTTGCGTGGCAGAGGGACCCTCCCCCTGGCAATACATTGGTATCAGGGAAGTGAGTGGGGTCTATCTAACTGCACCCTCTGGGAGATAGCGGAGTGGTGGCTGGGCACAGTGAGGTGCGCTGGCAGCTGCATGGTGTAATGCAGTGGTGGCTGGGCAAAGTGAGGTGCCCTGGCAGCTGTGAGTTCACAACCTAAGGACGTGAGAGTGAGATGCCAGAAAGGTTGTGGGTGTGTGTGTTAGAGACGGACAGTGTGTTGTGTCTCGGCACAGTCTGTAGTGCGGAAGAAGACTTGGTGATGTAGCGTGTGTCTGTGTAACCCAACCTGGTGGTGTCAGGAGAGGATGTCAAGGCTGGGGGTTGGACCTGGGAGTCTGAGGCACAGGTTGTGAGTGAAACAGTGGCATAATGGAGTAGGAGCAGGAGGCTCCATGATGTTGTCTGGGAGTAGGAGGTTCCTAACATTGAGGACAACAGGATGAACTTGGTGAACTTGAGACTCTGAAGTCAAAGGGGCCAGAATTAATGGTATGTGGAGGAACAAGTAATAGGTTTATTCCATGCTGAAAAAAATAAGAAAGAGAACAAAACATTTCGGCCATGGAGCCTTCTTCAGGTGTGAGAGAGACAAGACAGTAGGAATAGGTAATGTAGCAGGAAAACAAAGGCTGGGAGGGAGGAGGAGACAGAAAGAGAGGCCAATCAAGAGGTGTGAAGTCAGAATAGGTGCAGAGAGGTGTGAAAAGAAACTTCCAATGAATGGAGAAAATTTAAAAGAACAGTAGTCTGTCATTAAGAGAAGGGAGAAGGTGTGATCCTAGCTGCAGAATAATTTTGGTTTCGGTCTTTCTGACGTATGAGTTCCGAAAACCACCTTTGAGAACACAGAAGGATTAGAGTGGTCGTGGCCGTCAGAGGTGAAATGAGAAACAATGGGCTTGGAGAGATCTTAATTCTTTACAGTCTCCGAGTCTCCTTCCTGTTTCTCCAATGTTGATGGCTGGGCATTTACTGCAAGAGATATAAGGTTGCTGGAGGTACAAGATGCCATCTGGGTGATATGGAATTGTCCTGAGGGGCCTTGAATGAGTATGGTGTTGGATGTGTACTTGCAGGTGATACAGCGAGCTCTGTTGCAAGGGAAAGTGCCTGGTGTGGATGGTTGTTGAGGGCGGTCAAGGGAGCTATGAACAAGGAGGTTACGCAGATTAGGCGGTCGGCAATATGAGATGATGGGACGATCAGAAAAGAGGGACCCAATGGAGGGATCATCCTGTAGGATGGAAAAGTTGTGGTTAATAGTCCTGGGGATAGGAAGTGTGTTAGGGTGGTAGGGAAGCACCAAAGGAATGCAGCTGTTACGGCAGGAGTTCCTGATCAGGTTGATGGTCCGAGGGGTGTTTTTGGCTCAGGCAAGGGCCCTGTCAATCATGATGCTGGGGTATCCTCTGTTGATGAAAAAGGAATACATTTTGAAGTCGATGTCATTGCTGCATAATCGTCGTAGCCTAAGGAACTGTGAAAAAGGGAGAGAGTTTTTAGTGTGTTTGGGGTGAAATGAGCTATACAGGAGGTAGCTGTGTGAATCCAATGGTTTGTAATAAACCGAAGTGGAAAGTCGAGGGTAGTTAATGGAGAAGTTGATGTCTAGAAACGGAAGAGTAGTGGAAGATATGTTAACTGTATATTTGAGGGACGGGTGGAAGTTGGTGAAATGGTGCAGGAAGCATGTGGCGGCACTGACGCAGTCATCAATATATCACTTGTAAAGGTAAGGGACATAGCCAGTGTAGGAAGCGAAGAAGCATTCTTCTACCCAGCTGGCAAAAATATTGGCATAGCTGGGTCCCATTCTGGTGCCCATGGCAACTCCACAAACCTGTTGGTAAAAAAGATTATTGAAAGAGAATGCGTTCAGTGTGCAGACCAATTCTGCAAGGCGTACCAGGGTGTGGGTGGGTGGATCAAGCACTGTGCATTTGTCCAGCATGTGCTTGAAGGCTGTAAGGCTGTCATTATGGGGAATGACGGTGTACAAAGATGTAATGTCCATGGTAAAAATGTAGCATTCAGTGCCCTGAAATTGGAAATCATTAAAAAGTTGGAGCGTGTGGTTGGTGTCTTTGATGTAGGAGGGAAGACCTTCATCCAGCGGTCTCATGAGGCTGTCGAGAAAGGCTGAGATGTAAGTAGTTGGACAGTTACATGCTGATATGATGGGGTGTCCAGGGGTGTCCAGTTTGTGGTTTTTGTCCTTCTCTGTAATGATAAACTGGTATAGTTTAGAGTTGAGAGATCTAATGAGGTTAGTCATGAAGGGAAGATGATGTGGAGCTGTCAGCCGTAGAAATTCCTAAGCCTCTTTGATGTTGTTGTCGGATACGATAATCTGTTTTTTGAGGGAGAAAATGGTAGAGAGCATTAGTTTCCTAGAAAATTGTTTTAGAAGTCTCTGAGTGTTACTCTGGGTGGAACAGAGTAAAAAGAAAAGGTATTAAATTTAAGGCAAAATCCTTTAGGGATGGTATTATGTTGACAACATCTGTAAAGAAATAGAAGGTGGTTAGAAAGCCTGGTATGTGGAGTCATGTATCCTGTTACCCCAATGAGGGGGCTAGTGTGATCACCAATCTAGGAGGAGACTGCATCTAAGATAAAGAAAAGGAACCTAAAAGAGCTTATAAAGGGGTGTGACAGGGGAGAATGGAAGTGTGACCACGCCAATGCAGTGTCAACTACCCCCATGGATAGCACCACAATATTAAAACAGAGGTCATGCTTAGGGTACAAGGTCTACATTAGGACATCCTCCTCCATCCTAAAAAACTCCATACTCCTTCCAGCAAAATATTGTCCTCTTTCACTCCTAAATCTTATTTAAATTTTTGGTCGCTATGATCCAATTAAACCTACTTCTGCTCTTTCCCTATTTATATTACTTTACATTAAAAATAGAAAAACCTGCTGATAGTCATCCCAGGTCAATTTGAGCCCTGATTAGTACTGATCATTCAAGATTACCTTATTTTATACTAGCTCGGGTTAAAATAAGGAGGCTGTAAACATTTATTGCATAAATATTTACTTGTGGAAAGCTTCTTTATACACAGCATTTTTGGTTTTGCCTCCTGGAGCAAAGATGTGAAGTTGTTTTTCACTTCTTACACGTGCGCATCCAACATAGTTGTCCATGTGAGAAGCACAATGATTCCAGGTTCAAGCCCAATTTTTCGAGTGACTAACCCTGCGCTTTGTTGATAGTCATTGTGCAACTGAGTCTAATGGGAAACTGAAGACGTTTGAACCTGAATGGAAGATCAGATGGAATTATTGGAATTCTTGGAATGAGCACATCTTCTCCCTTGAATGATCCAGAGAGTATTGATGCTTCAAGCACATATGGATGAAGCTTTTTGATCACTAAGTGAGTTCCATTGCAGTTTTGGGGGATCCAAATTTTGTAAAAGCATGACGGGACATCCAATTTTGAGAGAAAACAATGTGAGGTGGAACACCAGTTGGATGCAATGTGTTAAAAAAAACTCCACAGACTATTGGACAACATCATCAGTGTCAACAACAGTATCAACACTTTTGAAAACTTTTGCTTCACTAGGCATCTTTTTCAATGTTCGATCACTGATGTCATCCACTGTATCATTTTTCGGCTCTAGTATTGCTCTTTCACTAAGCCAATTGGTGTTGCACTCAATCAAAACCTGTGCAAGTACTGTCCCTTTTGAGATGTTGCAAGTTGGTGAATCATGTCTGACCAGATCAAAAGGCAATTTAAATGTGGAATGGGCAGTCCTGCCACCAGCAAAGAGGGTTAAAGCTATACTTGATGATGCCACAGCAAGGGCAATGTGTCCTTGTGAACGCAAGTTTTCAAGGAGTAAGTTAGTGACAAATGTCTTTCCAGTTTCACCTGGAGCATCGAGGAAAAAGAATCCACCATGATCAATGGCATCTAGAATTTTTCTGTAGACATTTGCTTGATCTGATGTGAGCTTTGTTTCATTGCTTGCAACAAATTCCTTCAACTCTTCTTTGTTGTAGGACATTTCCCTGAGCATTTCCTGAGAGATGCCACTTTTTTCTGTTCTTGGTTGAGGCAATCCAAATTGCTTCAGTTCTTTGCCTCCTAATGAAAGGAGCTTGTCTTGAATTTTCACCAGAGCCTCATTGAAGATAATATCATCATATGAGGCATTTTTATTCAGTTTCTTTGCATGGTACAAAATGTCTTCATGTTTGTGGGTTGGAAAGATGACATGCAGTGAACATTATACAGAAGAGATCTCTGAGTATATAAGGTGAAGCAGTCAATATAGCCTCTGTAAGAGCTTCATTCCAGTGTTTGACATCTTCTAGAAGTCCATGGAGATTGCAGGCTTCTCTGTAGGTTGAACACACTCTGCCTTCAAATGTCCTGAGTCATTCAAAGGAAGTTGGACCTCTAACATTGTGAAGTAGTAAATGCACATAATAACATACTTCATTGTTGGGATGAACAGTGTAAACTCTTCCTAGAGCACCAGATGCTTTGATTGCAGAGAATTCTTCAATTGGTGTTCTTGGTTTCCATGATCACAGGGAATGACGGTGTACAAAGATGTAATGTCCATGGTAAAACTGTAGCATTCAGTGCCCTGAAATTGGAAATCATTAAAAAGTTGGAGCGCGTGGTTGATGTCTTTGACGTAGGAGGTAAGACCTTCAACCATGGCCAGCAGCCATATCACCCTGCAACTCACAACTGGCAACCCACTGAAGCTAAGCAGGTGTGAGCCTGGTCAGTACCTGGATGGGAGACCTCCTGGGAAAAACTAAGGTTGCTGCTGGAAGAGGTGTTAGTGGGGCCAGCAGGGGGCGCTCACCCTGTGGTCCATGTGGGTCCTAATGCCCCAGTATAGTGATGGGGACACTATACTGTAAACAGGCGCCGTCCTTCGGATGAGATGTAAAACCGAGGTCCTGACTCTCTGTGGTCATTAAAAATCCCAGGGCGCTTCTCGAAAAGAGTAGGGGTGTAACCCCGGTGTCCTGGCCAAATTTCCAATTGGCCCTTACTAATCATGGCCTCCTAATAATCCCCCCTCTATGAATTGGCTACATTACTCTGCTCTCCTCCCCACTGATAGCTGATGTGTGGTGAGCGTTCTGGCGCACTATGGCTGCCGTCGCATCATCCAGGTGGATGCTGCACATTGGTGGTGGTGGAGGGGAGTCCCCATTACCTGTAAAGCGCTTTGAGTGGAGTGTCCAGAAAAGCGCTATATAAGTGTAAGCAATTATTATTATTAATTAATTAACCAGCGGTCTTATGAGGCTGTCGAGAAAGACTGAGATGTAAGTAGTTGGACAGTAACATGCTGATATGATGGGGTGTCCAGGGGTGTCCAGTTTTTGGATTTTGGGAGGAGGTAAAATTGAGATACCTGCGGATGTTCCATGATGAGCCGGTTCGCCTTCTGGGGGAGCTCCTGCTTGGTCTACCTGTTGCCATGTTCTTTGATCTTCTGTTTTGGTTGGGGAGCTTCGGCTCTTTGTGCCTGTAACTTTGCTTCTCTTTGTTCTTCTGTTTCTAATAGGTGTGCTGCTTTGAATTTTGAAGCATCTTTGGTGGACCTACCCAATGACCCAGACCTCTTCTTGGGTGGCATGTTTTGATCTATCTAATTTTATTAAATGGTTTATTAGAAGGTTTAAATTCCAGGTGCTTTATAGATATAGAGAGATTAACACAACAACACAATTATTTGTGAGTTTGTGCTGAGTGATATTGGATAACATGCCACCGCCTGACATAATAATACGCTGGACAAACATTCGAGGTCAAATTCTTCCATGAAGGGGGTACCTTTAAATAGGAGATGATGGCAGCAAAACATTTTGGCGAGTCCTCTCTTTAAAGCCAAATACGAAGACAGTACGTACAGTTATAATTCAAACTGAATTAAAAACTACACATCCCAGATAACAAGGTGGTGCTTGTGATCTTTGTGTTTAACCAACGAAACAGGGTGACAAATCAGTCATATGACTTTGGGGCTGAGTTTCGAAAGCTTAACCTATCAGCAACAAAGCAAAATTTACACGATAGGCTACCTCAAACAGTCAGTTACACAACTGTGTATGTCGCTTAAGCCACTCCTATTTGGCATTTTAGTTATGGAGGCGGGAAGACACCCCCCACCCCTCTGGGTGCCTGGCTTGTCGCCATCTTTAACCGTTCCGTGTACTAATCACAGCAGGGAGAGACATGTATGAAAAAAAGTTAATCCCAGCTACAATACAAATATATTTTTGTGGTAAAGGGGAGCAAATGTGCACTTTTTTTGCAACAGAAATACACAGAGAAAATAAATCCTTTCTGACATCTCAAATCAGTTTCAATCAAGCTCTCCAAAATGAACAAGAAAAACAGCATTTTCAGAGAGCAATTACACTGTGTTTATGTAGAATAAGTGATTAGATTTATGAGGTTAAAACTAAAATTCAGTCTGCAAATTAAGGCAAATGAAAATTTAGGACGTTAAAGTGCTAGAGGTGTAAATGTAAAAATGCAAAAATACACATGAGCAAAACGTTTTAGAAATGGAGCAGGTGTAACTTTGAAATAAGCAAACAGAAAAAAAAAACATGACTAGACAGTGCAGAAGAGGGATGCAGGAACATTTGCAAAAACTGAGATGTGCAAAAAAAATCACAGAAAGGTGTGTGTTACAAAAGAACATGCACACATGAAATAGATTTGGCAAAGAGTGAAGGGCTTGAATAATTAGGTGTATTTCTGGCAGGGAGAGTATGAAGGTTTGATGGGATACAGTAAAAAAATGAACACACATAAAAAACATCAATTCTGTCAGAGAGCCTTACTGTTTATAAATTAATAGCAAAAATGGTTTCATGGAGGGCTTCTCATATAGTTGGGCATTCAGGTAGATTGCCAGACAAAAGGATTTGTAAATATATTTTATTAAAGCAAGTCCGTTTTTTAATAAAATACATTTTTCCAAGAAAGTTTAGCCTTTGTCACTAATGAAACCACTAAATAAAGACATAAATATAGAAATCTAAAGATTTTCTTATTAAATGTTGGTATCAGGATGAACTGTCAGCTTGAGCTAAGTGTATATTTTGACACAGAGTTGCTGCAAGATGTTAACAGTGAAACCAGGTATTTAGAAATGACTCATTTCAAGAAGAAGATTTTCAGAACAATTATAAATCTAGCAGGATAGGGTAAGTACAGAAAATAGGTAGTTAGATTGATCAGATTAGTATGGAAATCCATGTAGCAAAGAGGGTGTGAGACAAACTAGTATACTTAAGATCTTTTTTTTCTGAACCAGGGAAAATCTGATTATGTTTCTCTATAACAATAATAAAAAACTTTATTTTATATAGCACCTTTAAAGGTACCATCTCAAAGCAATGCAGTAGGTGTAAAAACAATTATGTACAGATTACAAAGTAAATACATATAAGAAAGAAATTCGAAAATGAAGCAGATACAGACACTAAATAAGACTTCTGAAAAGAAAGGTTTTGAGGTTAGATTTAAATGCACTCAGGGTAGGTGACTCTGATATCACTGGGGATAGGCATACTTTCGACAACATGACAGGAGATGTTATAGGCCGCAGAGGAAGATGATGAAATGAGGATTGTATTTTAGATTTTGTGTAGTTGCTAGCCTTGAACTGTGTGTTGGATGCACATGAATTGAAGGAATGGGCAAACATAGCTGATGCTGATCCAGAGCCATTTAGAGGCAATTGGTTTAAAAAACTAACTAGGTATGGATACTGATGTGCAAGAGAGGTGGAAAGGCTGTTTCCTTAAGCCAGCCCTATAAAATAATTTGTCCTCAGTGAGATGCTGCCAACTCATAGTGAGGTTGTATCATTGTGCCTTTACTTTAGTCCATTCTTTAATCTCTTTATCCAGTACAGAGGATTCGGATCCTATCCCAGCAAGCAATGGACGGAAGGCAGAATACACACTGGACATAGTGCCTGTCCTTCACGGGACAGACAAACAGACACAAACACACACACACCAGGGCCAGTTTTCCCATAGGCCAATTAAGCTACCAGTATGTTTTGGACTGCGAGAGGAAATCATATCACACATATGGAAACTCACAGAACCCAGAGAGAACATGCAAACTCCACACACACAGGACAGCAGGAATTGAACCTAGGGCCCAGTGCTGCAAGATAGCAATGCTAACCACTTGGCCACCATTAGAAATGGATGGATAGCTTAGTTATCTTTCTAGTTCACAGATTTACATGCATAATTTAATTTTGAAAGCCACTGAGACATCTAGTACTATTGTTGTATTTATGAAAACAAACATACAAAAAGCATGCTAACAACGGTGCCATCCTATTCCTTAGTTAATACATTTTATTTTTATAAACAGTTAAAATTGTTAGCAAAATATTTTGAATTATATTTTACCCTATTTTTTCTTTAATTTTGTATTTAACTTATTTTCGGTTAAGTTTTAATCAGATTTAATGTATATTTGAACAAAGAAAACATATTTTTACAAGATGCGGGAAAAAGTGCAACAATTTATTACAGTGCTAAATTTAATATTATTAATTAGTAATAGTTTATCCTAACACCTAACTTTCTTAATTAGATGTATTTAAAACAATGAACTAAGTGTAACATAACATTCAGAAATACAATTGAGAATAGTTTTCTGGTGTTTGTATAGATGAAACTTTTCTAAAATGTAAAACAAAATTAAAGACGATTAAAATCTGTAATCTTTCCACATGCATTGTCATTAGAAAGTAAAGGTTCCTGCTTTGTCCAACGATGGTATCAAAAAGTGGTCTAAGTGATGAGAAACCTGTGCTTTATGATAATTAAGAAGTAAAAGAAAATGATTTATGTTGTTTAAGTTTAAACACTAAGTTAGAATGCAGACGCAATTGGTGTCATTCGCACTCCACACTGTAAACAGTATTGTGTAATACTGAGCTCTGTCGGTGCCGGCCCGCCCATGACGGAGAGGAGTGGGCAGTACACTATTTTCAGAGCCTCTGATTGGGAAAAAAAGACCTGCTGATCTGTTCTACATACCAGGAAGAGAACAGAATATGATTTTTTTCTATTCGAAATTAAGAAGTAAAAACCTTACAGCATACACAAAGATTCTAAGCTGATCATGAGGAAGAAAAATCATTCGCATAAAAAGTGGTTATTAACTATCGAAACCTATTTTTATAGCTTTAGTTGTGCAATGTCTAAGTTAAGCAGGAACACATCATTATATCATATTTTTTATTTCTTTTTTACAAATAACAAAAATCGTTGGCCTAACAATAATCGAAAATCGAATAAAACATAAATTTACCACATGCTCAGCATGTTTGGAATGTCACACGTCCACTGCTGCACTTGCGTTTTAATACCTGTTCATCTAAAAAAAATCGGGGACGGGGATTTCTTTCAGTTTGATACGGAACGTGCCGGGTTTTCAATTAAATGGCCTTTTCAGCCTTTATTGGCCTTGAAGGTGAAAGCTTTTATGTTAAAAACCTAACCTAGGGTAAGATGTACTTGTGTGCAAAATTTCAGGTCTGTAGGATGAAAAATAAGAGCGTGCATAAAGAACAAACAAACATTGTGCTTTATAGATGATGAATTTATGTAGTTTTTTATATTATAACTATAGTGAATTGAAGTCTTATTGAATTGAAGTCATATATTGGATCCCTTTATTTAGAGAATTGGAGCAGAGATGACTGTGAAGAAACCTGATACTGTACATGTGGTCAGAATTCTCAATGACAGTAACAGTCAACCCAGTGGATTTCTTCAGAATGGACAGTGAAACACGAATGAGAAGGAACAAGTGGAAACTACATGGAAGTTTATTTAAAACTGTTAACTGCAGGCACTTCTTTACATAAAGGATTGTAGGGGTGTGGACCAAGCTGCCAAGTCATGCGGTTGAAGTGATATCCTGGTTTCCTTGATGAAATGGCTAGATAACATACTTAGTTCAATGGCCTGAATTGCCTGCTCTCATTTGTAAATAACGTGTTAATGTTTTTCCATTTGTTTATAACATTCCCCTTTGTCACTGTGTCACTGTATTTGATGCAATTTAGAAATGGTGTCAAATATATGATGTCAGTCATAGGCACTACCCTTGTGTTTTTACAAACATTCAAATACATTTAGAAAAATCTGCTCAGCATATACTTTTTCATGCAAAGAGATGTGTTCTATCCAGTGAACTTGACGGATATATTTTATTACATTACTTTTTGAACTTTTTGTAGCAAGGAGCAGGGCACATGGCATTTAGTTTTGGAGGAGGGAAGACAGAGTTCTAGATCATGAAGGAAATCACATGGAGTTTCAAAAGAGAGAAGGAGTTTCAGGGCATGAAGGAGAATGTCTTATTATGAATGTTGTAGAGGGTCATGGCAAAATAAGGAGAGCTTCATGTGAAACATACACAAATCAAAAGATGAAAGAGGCAAATTAAGGTTTATTTTTTCACTTCTTTTGTTTTGGATTTCAGGCTCAAACTGGGACCTATAGAATTGACCCATGAAAGATGTCAGAAGCAGGTACAGTATTGAACTTATATTAATCTCAACAGAACCTTCTGTTTTTGACCATTTCTGTAAAGCAGGAGACTGCATTGTTAAGTCTGTTGACATTTAACTAATGGATATTCTCAAATGTACAGTATTTACCCACCCTCTGCATTAATGCCAGTTTAGTTTTCTTCAGCACTGACTAGTCAGTAAAGTTCCAGTACAGTGAATGTCCCGAGGATATTAACACAGTTAGGGCTGTGTTACAGAAGGGGACTTGGTTCATTTTTCCAGCTTTCTATGGCAGAATATATACAGGTGCCTGGTTTCAGGGTGTTAACAATAAAACAAAATAAAAACACAGGTCAGTCAGGACATTCATTGTATGGTAATGAATGGGGAATATTATACCAGGACAGTATAAAGAGCCACACATGCTTAGACATATGTGTGAGGGACCACACTATCTCACTGAGAAATGCCACTCCGGGCATGCTAGTGAGGGGCAAGAAAGAGAACAGATTGAAGGCAAATCTTAATTGCAGGAGTGGACTAGTGTCTTAAGGTGCAGTTAGACAGATATCCATATTGTGCCCAGCTGTGGAGGAGGCAGCTCTAATTCAAAGCAGCGGAGAGTGAAGGGATGCAGGCTGAGAATGGCGCTGTGGACTAGGATGGACAGAAGAGTAAGCCGTATGTATAAATGGTGTGTGGGCTGCTGGCATGGAGTTTGTACACCAGCTTCACATTTATTATTTGTATATTTACTCCATGAAGCAAAGAACCTTGCGCCCGACTTGAGACACAAGCCCACTACCCTGAGATTATGAGTCTCATGGTCTACCAACTGAGCTAGTTGGGACACGATGGTTACAAGAATGCTATAATGGTCAGGCAGCTGCAAATGAAATGCAGTTTTTTTCTTTCTTTTTCAATGGCTTGTGAAATAATTTACCATGTCCTCTTTCAGAGATGTTTGTACAGTAATGTGAAAAAGAAAGTACACCCTCTTTTAAAAAAATTCAATGGTTTTACATATCAGGGTATAAATAACAATCGTCTGGTCCTCACCAACTTTTATAATTAGACAAATCTAGAATCAGATAACAGACAACTTCATAACAGATTTCACTATGTCATTATTTATTCAACAAAAAGTAAGCAAAAATGCAGAAACCATGTGGGAAAAAATAAGTACACCTTTATTGCTTCCATAGGACTTAAGAAGGTAATTAGCAGCCAGTTGCTGCTAATGAAATGCATTTGATTAGTTGATCATCAGGAAGTGTGACCACCTCTATAAAAGCAGCACTTTTAGCAGTTTGGTAGTTTGGAGCATTTAGGTGTGTGTTAACACTATGCCAAGGAACAAATAAATCAACAATGAACTCAAAGAAGCAATTGTTGCTGGTCATCAATCTAGGAAGGGTTTTAAGGCAATTTCCAAACAATTTGAAATTCATCATTCTACAGTGAGAAGGATTATTTACAAATGGAGAACATTCAAGACAGTTGCCAATCTTCCCAGGAGTGGGTGTCCCAGCAAATTCACCCCAAGGTCAGACTGTATAATGCTCAGAGAAATCACAAAGAACCCAAGAGTTACATCTAGGGATCTACAGCCCTTGGTTAACATGTTAAATGTTAAAGTTCATGACAGTATGATCAGAAAAAGACTGAACAAGTATGTCTTTCGTGGAAGTTTAGCCAGGAGAAAGCTCCTTCTCTCCAAAAAGAACATTGCACCATGGCTTAGATTTGCAAAGTTGCATCTGAACAAACCACAAGATTTCTGGAACAATGTACTTTGGACAGACGAGACCAAAGTGAGGATGTTTGGTCATTATGCACAGCGCCATGTTTGGCGAAAACCAAACACAGCGTCTCACCACCAGCACCTCATACGAACCGTCAAGTACGGTGGTGGAGGGCTATTAATTTGGCTTGTTTTGCAGCACAGGACCTTGGCACTTTGCAGTCATCGAGTCGACGATGAGCACCTCTTTATGCCAAATTAATCTAGAGACAATTGTGAGGCCATCTGTCCGACAGCTAAAGCTTGGCCGAAATTGAGTCATGCAACAGAACAATGATCCCAAGCACACCAGCAAATCTACAACTGAATGGCTGAAAAAGAAAATGATAGATAGATAGATACATACCTTATTGATCCAGTGAGGGAAATTGCAGTGCAACAGCAGCTTTACACAGACAACACAGCCACAGTGTCATGAATGATACAATAATAATAATAGTACAATACTAATAATAGCACTAAAAGAGTTACTCACAGTCCAGGACACACAAAGAACAAACTAGAACAGAACAGTATGCAGAAAAATCGTATTGCACATATGAATGTAAATATAGATATACATATAAATATAAATATAAATGTATTGCACGGGTCCCTGGCATATATTGCACAAAAACAGTTGTAAACAGGAAAAGAAAAGGAACAGATGTAGCAGTAGATGTGTAGATGCGTTCAGTCCAGAAACAGGTCACTGTCAATGTTGCCTCTGCCCAGACGCAAGGTGGATTCGTTGTACAGTCTTTTGGCAGAAGGCAAGAATTACCTCCTGTAGCGCTCCCTGTCGCACCGTGGATGAATCAGTCCATTGCTGAACATGCTCTTCACTTTCACAAGCATGTCATAGACGGGATGGGAGACGTTGTCTATGATGGCCTCTAGTTTGGACACCATTCTCCTCTCAGCCACTACCTCCAAGGGGTCCAGGTCAGACCCAATGACAGAGCTTGCTCTCCTGATGAGCTTGTTCAGCCTTTTAGAATCCACTGCTCTAATCCCAGGGCCCCAACATACCACTGCGTAGAAAAATGGCACTCGCTACCACCGACTGATAGAACATATGTAGCATCTTACTACATACATTGAAGGACCTGAGCCTCCTCAAGAAGTAAAGTCAGCTCTGTCCCTTCTTATAGATGGCCTCGATGTTCTTAGTCCATTCCAGTCTATCGTCGATGTGCACTCCCAGGTACTTGTATGAGTCCACCATCTCCACACCACTCCCATGGATGTAGACAGGAGCAGGTTTGACCTTTTTCCTCCTGAAATCTACCACCAGTTCCTTTGTCTTTGTTACATTCAGTTCCAAGTGGTTCACCCCACACGATTCCACAAAGCTGCTGACCAGTCCTCTGTACTCCTCCTCCTGCTCACCCTTGATACATCCCACAATTGCAGAGTCATCTGAGAACTTCTGCAGGTGGCATGACTTTGAGTTGTACTTAAAGTCCGAAGTATAGAGGGTGAAGAGGAATGGAGAAAGAACTGTCCCTTGAGGTGCCCCTGTGTTACTCACTACCTGTTCAGACACACAGTTCTGAAGTCTCACAGGCTGTGGTCTGCCTGTCAGGTAGTCAGTGATCCACGAGGTCATGGAGGCATCGACTTGCATCTCCTCCAGCTTCCTCCTTAGAAGTAAGGGCTGGATGGTATTGAAGGCACTGGAGAAGTCGAAAAACATGATCCTTACAGTGTTGCCAGCCCTGTCCAGGTGTGAGTAGGCCCTTTGCAGCACGTAGATGATCGCATCCTCCACACCAACACTGGGCTGGTAGGCGAACTGTAGGGTGTCCAGTGATGAGCTGACCAGGGGTCTCAGGTGGGATAAGACCAGCCTCTCCAGTGTCTTCATGACATGAGAAGTCAGTGCAACTGGTCTGTAGTCGTTGAGGACAGAGGGGCGCCCTTCTTTGGTACCGGGTCCAGGCATGATGTCTTCCAGAGCACCGAGACTCTCTCCAAGCACAGGCTCAGGTTGAACAGTGGAGCACTCCTCTCAGTTGATCAGCACAGGCCCTCAGAACTCTGGGACAGATGTTATCTGGTCCTGTGGCCTTACCCTGGTGCAGCCTCTTCAGCTCCTTCTTCACCTGGTCAGCCGTGATGGTCAGCCTGGCCTGGGGGATAGTGCCCATAGCGCTTTCAGTGCTGCAGGTGTTAGTGGTTAATGGTTAATAATCAAGGTATTGGAATGGCCAAGTCAAAGTCCAGACCTCAACCCCATTGAGATGCTGTAGCAGGACCTTAAGAGAGCTGTGCATAAACGAATGCCCTCAAACATCAATGAACAGAATCAATGTTGTAAAGAAGAGTGGGACAAAATTCCTCCAAAATTATGTGAGAGACTGATAAACTCATACTGAAAACAATTACTTCAAGTTATTGCAGCTAAAGGTGGTTCTACAAGCTACTTAGTTTTCGCACATGGCTTCTGCATGTTGGCTTATTTTTTGTTAAATAAAAAATGACATAGTGGAATCTGTTATGTGTTGTTTGTTACCTGTTAGATTTACCTAATTTTAGGATCTGGTAAGGACCAGATAATTTTTTATGTCCTGATATATGAAACCATAGAATTGAAAGAGGGTTTACTTTCTTTTTCACATGACTGTATGTGCAACTGTTAAAGAATCATGTTGCACTATCCAAAGAACAACAAATGTTTTTTCTGCTTTCACATTCTTCTTTAACTCTACACTTCTCCTCACCCATGTTCACTTTCCTGTCTCTGTCTCTTACTCTTTCTCCCTCCTGTCCAGCCTCAGGTGTTGAGTTTGTGGATAATCACAGGGCCACTCTCATTCAGAGGGTGACCCCAGTTGACCCCATAGGGGATGAACTGCTCTCAGAAAAGATGATACATCAGGAGAGCTACAACAGGCTCCACGCTGCCACAACCCCTCAGGACAAAATGAGAGAGCTGTATAAAGTCCTGGATTCTGGGGGAACAACAGTGAAAAACAAGTTCTACACAATTCTGCAAAAGAACTACAGACCTCTTGTCGAAGACTTGGGTAAGAGCACCATTCTCATTCATACTCACTCTTTTCTCTTGTTTTTTAATTCTATCCTTGCTTCTCACAATGTCATCTGTCATTATATAAAAATTCATTAGCACATAGCAAAAATGACAAACTTCACTTCCTTGCTTACTTGTATATAGTATGTAGTGTATAAAATGATTACTTGTGGATTTTACTGAATATACTACAATCACTTACAACTATTCTTGTGTTGATATTTACTTTTTACTTGAATTTTAAAAGAACTTACTGTCATTATACATAGACTTTATACAAGGTGGAACAACTATAGACAATGAGTCTCACTCATTCTATAACTGCAAGACTCTACATGACTTAAACCAGCAAGAAAACGGATAAAGAGAAGGGAATAACAAATTCTGTTTAGCAAAAAACACAGCAAACCAAACTATGGACTTATAAAAACCCAAGGAGCAGAGGCCTTTATAAATTAGTGTGAACTGTGTGGTGGCTTTTATTTTAGGGCCGGTAAGCAGCTTAGTTGTTGATAGTGAGGGACTTGGGAAGAGGTCTAGTAAGTAGTTCTAAGAGGAGCTTAGGCTTTTGTTTGCTTTTGAGTATTTATTTCTTTTCACTTTAAATACAATGTTTTTTTATCTTATGGCTGTTTGTGTTTGTTTTACTTATTTATATCTTATTATACTTATAACATACTTATTTATATGTTACTTGTATATAGCACAGTATGTAGTGTATATAGTGATTAATTGTGGATTTTACTGAATATACTACAATGACTAACAACTATTCTTGTGTTGATATTTACTTTTTATTTACTTGTATTTTAAAACAACTTACTATCATTATACATAGACCTTATACAAGGTAGCACAACTATATAATTTATATACTCGCATATCACAAGGATTAGACCTATTCAATTAAGAGAAAAAAAACACTTTTCACATGACTGTATATGCGACTATTAAAGAATCATGTTGCACTATCCAAAGAACAAAAAACTTTTTTTTCTGCTTTCACATTCTTCTCTACCTCTATACTTCTCCTCACCCATGTTCACTCTCCTGTCTCTGTCTCTTACTCTTTCTCCCTGCTGTTTAGCCCCAGGTGTTAAGTTTGTGGATCAACACAGGGCCACTCTCATTCAGAGGGTGAACCCAGTTGACCCCATAGCGGATGCACTGCGCTCAGAAAAGATGATACATCAGGAGAGCTACAACAGGCTCCACGCTGCCACAACCCCTCAGGACAAAATGAGAGAGCTGTATAAAGTCCTGGATTCTGGGGGAACAACAGTGAAAAACAAGTTATACACAATTCTGCAAAAGAACTACAGACCTCTTGTCGAAGACTTGGGTAAGAGCACCATTCTCATTCATACTCACTCTTTTCTCTTGTTTTTTAATTCTATCCTTGCTTCTCACAATGTCATCTGTCATCATATAAAAATTCATTAGCACATAGCAAAAATGACAAACTTCACTTCCTTGCTTACTTGTATATAGTATGTAGTGTATATAGTGATTACCTGTGGATTCTACTGAATATACTACAATCACTTACAACTATTCTTGTGTTGATATTTACTTTTTACTTGAATTTTAAAAGAATTACTGTCATTATACATAGACTTTATACAAGGTGGAACAACTATAGACAATGAGTCTCACTCATTCTATAACTGCAAGACTCTACATGACATAAACCAGCAAAAAAATGGATAAAGAGAAGGGAATAACAAATTCTGTTTAGCAAAAAACACAGCAAAAAACTATGGACTGATAAAAACCCAAGAGGCAGAGGCCTTTATAAATTAGTATGAACTGTGTGGTGGCTTTTATTTTAGGGCCGGTAAGCAGCTTAGCTGTTGATAGTGAGGGACTTGGGAAGAGGTCTAGTAAGTAGCTCTAAGAGGAGCTTAGGGTTTTGTTTGCTTTTGAGTATTTATTTCTTTTCACTTTAAATACAATATTTTTTACCTTATGGCTGTTTTGTGTTTGTTTTACTTATTTATATCTATCAACCTGCTTACAACAGGTGTGTTGTGTGTCCTTCTTGGACACTAATTCTACAGACATATTACACTGTCAGGATTTCTTCTGCCATCTCTGACTGTACCTTTTACTACCGTGTTCTGTCTGTTTTAGGGTATCTGCAGACACTGAAAGCCAAACACAAGGAAGCTCTAAAGAGGAAGTTTGAGGTTGTGTCTGAGGGAATTGCTGTGCCAGGAGAGAAGACCCTCCTTGATGATGTCTTTACACACGTGTGGATAACTGAGGGCAACTGTGTTGAGGTGAATCATGGACATGAGGTCAGACAGGTAGAGACCGTCTCCAAAAGCAAAAAATCTGAGATTCGCTCCATCAAGTGCAGTGATATTTTCGAACCGCTGCCAGGACAGACCAGACCCATCAGGACTGTAATGATGAAGGGAGTCGCTGGCATCGGGAAAACATTCTCTGTGCAGAAATTCATTCTCAACAGGGCTACTGGAAAAGACAAGCAGGACTTTGATTTTATATTTTTTCTTCCATTCCGTGAATTAAACTTGATCGAATCAGAAATGAGTTTATGGGAACTGGTTCTGTGTTTCTGTCCAGAGATAAAATCCTCTGATAATGTTTTAGATGGCCACAAAGTCCTGTTCATCTTGGATGGTCTTGATGAAAGCAAACATCCTTTGAACTTTAAAACAAATCAGAGGTGGTCTGATGTGAAAAAGCAAGCTTCAGTGGACGTGTTGTTAACAAACCTCATCAAGAGGAACTTTCCTGTTAATTCTTCCATCTGGATCACTTCCAGACCAGCTGCAGCAGGTCTGATCCCTCCGGAGCTCATCTGCAGGGTGACAGAGGTCCAGGGATTTGAAGACCAGCAGAAGGAAGAGTACATCAGAAAGAAGTGTAAGGACAGAGCTCTAGCAGACAGAATTATTTCACATATAAAGACACTGAGGAGTCTTTACATGTTGTGCTATGTTCCTGTTTTCTCCTGGATTGTAGTTACTGTTCTGGAACACACATTGGAAGAGAGCAGTGGGGAGAGTCCAACAACACTGACAGATTTCTATACAAACTTTCTGTTTGTCTTACTGAAAGCAAAGGAACAGAACGAAAATAAAGATGTCTTCAAATCAAATCAAGAAGCAATTCTGAAGCTGGGAAAGCTGGCATTTGATAATCTAGAGAAAAACATCATTGTGTTCTATGAAAAAAATCTTAGAGAATATGACATCGATCTCAACTCTCCCCTTTACTCAGTGGTGTGCAAGGAAATATTCAAACAAAATTCAGCCTTTAATCGGAAAAAGGTGTACTGCTTTTTACACCTGACTGTCCAGGAGTATTTTGCAGCTCTGTATGTTTTTGGTTCCCATCAAAACAATAATATTAATCCACTAAAGAAAACAAAAGAGATTTTTTCCTGGTTTGGAAGAATATCTTTATTCAGCCTGAATAAAGGTGCTCTAGAAAGAGCCATCCAGAGCAGGACTGGTCACCTTGATCTGTTTGTCCGATTCCTTTTGGGGATGGAAATGGAGAACAACCAGAAGCTTCTGGAGGGATTCCTGTCACAAAAGCAAGATCACTCCAGTGACATCCAGAAAACAGCAGGATTCATCAAGGAGCTCATTAGAGGAACTTCTTCTCCTGAAAGATGCATTAACCTTTTCCACTGTCTGAGTGAACTGAAGGACCAGTCTTTAATGGATGAGTTTAATGTGACTCTGGATAAAGTAAAACGTTCAGGACAAACACTCTCACCTTCCCAGTGTTCAGCACTTGCCTATTTCTCACTGCTGTCTGAGAAAGAGATTGATGTCTTTGTCATGGGTGAATATGCTACATCAGAGGAATGTTTACGGAGATTGCTACCTGTGGCAAAGATAACAAAAACCCTTAGGTAAGTACATCAGATTTTCTTCACATACAGAATAAGATGTTGAGTCAATATTGCCCATGTGAGCGGTCTTCTGGCTAGGTGCTTTGTGGAGTAGATGTGTTCACCTCATGCTTTAGCACACTTTTTGTTTTTCATTGTTAAAACCCATAATTATTTTTACTATTTTAAATTATTTATTCTACACTACATAACATTGTCTAAACCTAAACCTAAATGCAGTTTGGAAGAGAAAAGCTTGCAGCTTAAAACTCGAACACTCCAGCTACAGGTATCATTCCAACTTCTTTGGCTGATACAGCTGTAGTATGAATGATGGCTGTATTTCCAGAACTGGAAAGCCTCAGAAAAGGATTGTCTTTTCTGCTGACTTTTGAGGTTTATCGTGGCTCTGAGTCACAAACTTGACTGCACTAAATTGGCTGTAAACGTGCAGGGCCAGCAAATTCTCAAACTGGAGCCAATGACATTGTGGACAGTGTCTCAGATCTGAAGGTGGCTCAGACTCAACTGTTGTCAAGACCAAGCTGACAGAGCGAGAGAACTGTAATAGGAGACAAGATCTACAGATTGTGAGCCTGTCTGAGTTAATCGAGGGGTCTCATGTTACTATTTCTTCTATGTGTTTTTCTTTTTGTTTTTGGAGCTGCTGGGGAAAGATGTAATTGAGCTTCCAGTTCTTGTGCGAACAGCCCAGGGCCTTGCCTTGTCATCATGTGTTTTCATCAGTATGAAGTGAAGGAATCGGTGCTGCAGGCAGTGAGGATCTATGCAAGTTTCAAAACCTCTGTGTGTTCTTTTTGCTCTAATAGTGAAATATAATAATGTGTATTATATTGACATTTTTATATATCACTCTCTTAAATATTAAAATCATATAAAAAATAAATAAATGTAACAATTGAGTTAGAAAAGAGCAAACATGAATATTGTCAATGATGGGAGTAAAAAACTGTTCTACCAGTTAATTGGAGACAATAAGGGATTTAAAGATGCCCTTTAACAGAAATTACAATTGAGGTTAAGTGCATATTTGCTTTTAAATACTAATCATAACACTGTATAATATACTTCAAAATCAAAATCTAAAATAAGAAAGTGGTGTTAATAAAACAATAAACATTTTAAACTAGTGGTGTTATGCAACAATCTCCCTCCTTCCCCTTCTTCCCCACTTTGATGATGAGGACACTTAGACCCCCGCAGAGTGAGAAGTGTGGAAAAGTGGAGGAGGGAAACAACAGATGAAACACAAAAAAGTGGGATTTGAGATCATGAGAATTTCAGTGAGACATGCTGTAGTACGAGTAATACTTTACTTGACCATCATGCTCTTAAGCACTCTTATACATTTGCAGATTTACAGTTCAAACCTGAAGAGCACTGCTTTTCACTGTAGCAACACAAACACGTTTTAACTTAAACTTAATTTAACCAACAAATGTGATTTTTTTTTTAAAACAGGAGATATTTACCTATTTCATATTGATGTATGATTACCACTCTAAACACACACCAGTAATGACGCTGCACTGGCTGTGTAGGGCAGTCTTCTGCAGGTTCTTTTGTACATCGAACCTGCAGTAGAATTTATTCAGCTTGTTGGGGAGAAAGATATCATCAACTGAAGCAATTTGTTTCACCTTGTAGTCTGAGATTAGTTGAAGGCCTGGCCAGATGCCTCAGTTTTCTTTGATTAGTTTATTTTCAAGTTTGTTCTTACATTCAGGTTTGGCCCCCTTTACTACATTTTGGAATTTGTATTTGCCAGATTAGAAACCGGCATCATCTCCCTCTTTGAAAGCTCTGTTCTTTTTTTCCCACAGGGTTTTAATTTCCCTGTTGAACCAGGGCTGATTATAATTGCGCACAGTGAATGATTTGCAAGGAATGTATACACTCTCCCAGAAGAGAATACTGTATATAATGTTACTGTGTCAGTAAGATCATTAAGATCTAACCAGGCCTCCTTAAACATGCTCCCGTCTGTGGTATCAAAACAATGCCTTAGCACTTTCTCAGTCCCATCTGACCACTGTTTTACCCTTCCTATTGTTGGTTTACATGTGTTGGATCTGTTTATATCTTGGGATAAGAAATGCTGCAGTATGACATGACCGACTGAAAGAGGTGTGGACTTACGCTCGGTATGACCATAGAATAGTGCGCAGCACCATAGCAGTGTTCCAGTGTTCTGTCCTTCTTAGTTGCAACTTTTAACTGCTGTTTTTATCTGGGGAAAACCTTCCTTGGATTTGAGTGCTTAAAATTTTCCAAAACAATGACTGGGGAATCTGGATATGAATTTTTAGCCTCAGTGATTTTCAACGCTAACTGTTGGATAGCAAAAGTAATTTGCATCTGGTGCATTATAAACAGCTTAAGTAAATGATTGGCTGTCCAGTCTGAAAAAAGTAGAGAGAAATCCTGCAGATTCACCACGGAATCTGATACCACTGAACCTAACCAGGTGAAACAGAGCACAGAGCAGTTAGAGTAATCCTGTCTAAGGTTGAGTTGCTTATTGATTACAGTAAATGAGCAAAGCCAGTTCATCCATCTTGTTTGGTATAGAGTGCACATTTTACTTTCTTGATAGCGGTGAGCTGAGATTAGTGTTTCTAAGCTGGGTATGAACTCCAGTTCATCAGACCTGTTTCTTAGTCTGGGATGGGATACAGGTGCACATGATACAGTACCTACAGTACATTGTTCAGATCAATAAAGTCACTTGATGAAAAAAATCAGCTTTGGTTGTGTTACGAGCGCAGCTGGCCTTATTTAACTCCCATTACCCAATTACCACACCACCCCTTCCTTCACTACTTAAACCCTCGGCTCACCTTGTTCACTGCTTGGTATTAGGAATCTTTCCACCTCCTGAGCTCTTGTTGCTGACAACCTTCAACATCTTGCGCTCGTGGATCTTGCCTATTGGACCCCTTTCCAGCTTGTACCTTTTGACCATGCTTTCATCTCGCCCTTCTTGGATTCATTTTCCTAACTCTCCTCTCTGGACTCGACTACACCTGGACCTATCAACTACTCTCCTGCCTCGCCCTTCTCGGGCTTGTTCACCTCGGACTCCATTAGAGACATGCACAGGGCTCGTTTTACTCACTATAACAGGTTGTAGATTGAGATTAAGTAGCCTTTCATGTAAATCCAGTAGATCCAGGCATATTTTAACACGTATATAGTAAATTCAGTAAAATAAAACCAATGACAAACAAAACACAAAGAGCAAACACTGCGTCACCCTGATTGTTATGATCTTGAACCTGCACCTGAGAAGGAGCAGCCCACAGCCAGGTAGACTCCAATTTTTAGTATCTGATTCAGTTCAGTTTATGTGTCATATGCAAAAGTTCAATGAAATGCTAATTTGCATGTGTGAGTCTGGACGTTTGTGCCTTGATGCTCCTATAATGCTTATAAGAGGGAAGGGGAGAGAAAAATGAGAAACTGGGATGACTGGTATCTTTAGCGATACTTCCAGCCTTCCTGAGACAGCAAGTTGTACAGATGTCTGAAATAGAAGGGAGCTGTAATGATGGACTGGGCTGACCTGACTACCCCTTGTAAGGCCTTCCAATCAGAGCTGCTGCCAAATCACACTTTAATACCACATGTGAGCACACTCTCAATAGCACACCTGTAAATGTGATAAGGACAGTTAAAGATAGACCAAATTTTTTCAACTGTCTGAGGAAGTTAAGGTGCTGTTGTGCCTTCTTTGTAGCTTCAGTTACATGGTGGGACCATGTTAAATCATTAGTAATGAATGTACCCAGGAACATGAAGCTGCTAACGATCTCTACAACCACCCATTGATCATAGGGGTGTGATCCCCAACCTGCTTTCTAAAATCAATGACCAGCTCTTTGGTTTTGCCTCCCTACATTGAGGGAGAGATTATTGTCAATGCACCACTCCACCAGTTTCCTGACCTCATCCCTGTAGGCTGTCTCATCATTACTGGTGATTCAGCCAATGATGGTGGTGTTATCAGCATATTTGTCGATCGAGTTGGAGCGGAGCTGTGTCTGGCCACACAATTGTGGGTAAACAAGGAAAACAGCAGGAGTCTAAGCACACAGCCGTTAGGGTCAGCTACTGTATATTCACAGTCAGCGTGGAAGAAAGTTTTCCATCTATCCTCACAGTCTGTAGTCTCCCAGTCAGGAAATCTATAACCCACCTGCATAGAGAGGTGTTGATATCCAGGTCATTCAGCTTCCTGACTAGTCTGGAAGGAACTATTCTGTTAAATGTAGAGCTATAATCAGTGAATAGCATTCTGATGTATGTGTCTTTATCATCCAAATGAGGCAGAGCAGTGTGAAGAGCCAGGGAAATAGTGTCATCAGTGGACCTGCTATGCCAGTATGCAAACTGGAGGGGCTTTAAGCACTCAGGTACCATTGTGTTAATGTGCCTCATGACCGGCCTTTCAAAGCATTTTATTACAGTAGATGTAAGCGCTACCATTCTGTAATCATCAAAAGGTCGCAGTATTTTTCTTAGGCACTGGTATGATGGAAGTTTTCTTATATCACACAGGAAGGAAGATTGTGAAAGTGAAAGATTGAAAATATCTGTAAAAACCGTGGCCAACTGGTCTGTACAGGACTTAAGGACCCATCCAGGAACATCGTCTGGGCCGGTTGCCTTCCATATTTTCACCCGTCTGGAATTTGTCCTGAGTTCATCCTCCATGACAGACATGGCTCTATCATCAGTGGCTAGGAACACTGGGACCGGCTGTTCTCAAACCGAGTGTAATAGGCATTGAGCTTAGAGAGAGAAATAAGTTTCAGAGGATGTAATCCTCCTTAGTTTAGCTTTATGGCTTGTTATTGTCTGAATACCCCACCACATTTGGTGCACATCAGAAGAGGCAGCTTGTATCTGAGTGCTGCTTTCATGTCCGCATGGGTTTGAAAATACACTGCAGAAATAATAACAGATGAAAATTCTCTCAGTAGATGGAATGGATGACATTTTACAGTCAGATATTACAGGTCCGGAGAGCAAATTTGCTTGAAAATCTAACTTCTCAACACCAAGAGTTGTTTATCATAAGACAAACACCACCACCTTTTTTCTTACCAGCCAGACCAGACCAATCCATATGCTATTTGGAGAATCTCTCAAGCTGACCAGCTGAGTCAGGTGTACTGGGGGTCAGTCAGGTCTCAGTGAGACAGCAGCCCTGGATGTCCTGATGATGGCTTAACCTTCCCCTTAGCTTGTCCATCTTGTTCTCCACGGATTGTACATTGGCCATGAGAGTAGTAGTAGTAGTCGTGAGTTGTAGCCGCAGCGCTTCACTCTCACTTGAAGTCCTCTGCTCTGCTCTGAGTCAGGTGGGGGGGTCCGTACACAGAGGCGCCCAAGATAGTTGATTTAGATTTATATTCAAATAGAATATATCTGTGTTTAAGTCAATGATTCTTGATCCAGTGTCCACAAGTATTTCGATCATAAGTAATTGCTATTGCTAAAAAGACAGACTAGATACAAAAAGCACACAACACGAAACAGAAAAAGACAGATTAGGAGCATCATGCAATTCGTCACCACTCTTCAGCTCCATGTTCAGTCGCTCTTCCTCCCTCCTCCACCCATTTTGAGCATCTGATTCAGCCCCCATTCTCCTCTGGGTTTCAGAATGCCTTACAAGTGTGTCATATGCCCCGGGTGGCCAGGTAAGACTGAAACTCAGTGGACACAAACTGCGGCCCATTGTCATGGTGATGGTGGTTAGCAAATCCCAGTGGGCAAAGAGGGAATCTAGGAAGTCAGTGACCACTTGAGTGGTGACTGATCCAGTGGAGGCCACTTCAAGTGCATTTCAAGTGCAGATCATAGTTGAGTATGAAGAATCTCTGATAGGGTAGGACACTGTGCTGCTCCCTACAGATCACTGCTTGTATTGCTGCGAAGATGAACAAGGCTTATTCCATGCTGCAAAGACAAGAGACACAACATTTCGACTGTGGAGCCTTCTTTAGGTGTGTGAACGTGAACTTTCTGAGGAGATAGTGGACATCTTCTAGAAATAGCTGAGGGGGGAGCTTAGTACGAAAGGCACACTGTTAAAGAGGAAGACATCTGCGTGCATGATGAGAAAAAAATGTTTTTGGTGGACATGTATGTTTATAAGTCTGTCCAGGGTATAAATGTTATCATGTGTGAGGCAGTGTGGTAGGGTGCTGGTCTGACTCTTATTCAGTACACTGTGCTTGTTAAAGGATGGCCATTATTTGGGCTTCCATGATACTGCAGAATAGCTTTCCCATGTTACTGTTCACATAGGTGCCCTGGTAGTTCTAAGGGACAAGTCTGTCTCCAAATGTATAGATGTGGGTGACCAGTCCTTGTATACAGACCTCAGGGAAACACCTGACTCTCAGTACTCTCAGTACAAGGTTGAAGAGTTTGAGCAGGACCTGCTGCAATTCTGAACTGCTGTGTCTCAGCATCTCGCATCTTGCTGTTGGCTCCATCTTGTCCACAGACTTGTCATGGTCTGAGGACCTGGAGTTTGACTAGCAGGTCATGCTCTGTGATCGGGATGTCTGAGGGGTTTAAGTTGTCTTTAATAGCCATTTCAAGTGTTATTAGTTTTTATTCTGTGTCAATCAATCAATCAAAGTGTATTTATCAAATGCACAACAATACAGCATGCAGCAGTAATTGCTGGCAATGAAATGTCTTTTCTGCGAGCTCACCAGAAGGAAACAAAAATAAAAAGCACAAAATTAAAAGTTACAGAATAATAGTGCAATAAAAATTGAATAAAAAAAAACTAAATATAAATAGAACTGCTACATGTCCATCGTGTATGCAATACATTAGTCCAAATAGTGTAATATGCAGTGTGCCAAATACAATGAAAACTGCATGTCCATGTAACCTGAATTTTTAACAAGGACCATTAGGGTGGTTACTTAAGAGATCTAGCAGAGTAGATATTCTGTATGTTTGGTATCTCACAACCAGTGATGAGCTGTGCTGACCTCACCACCCTCTGCAGTACTTTGTGATCCCAAGCAGAGCAGCTCCGATACCACGCAGTGATGCAGCAAATCAGGATGCTCTCAATAATGCACCAGTAGAAGGTGGTCTGGATATGTGATGGCATGCCAAACATCTTTAGCCTACGGAGAAATAATAAGCACTGCTGTGCTGTTTTGACCACGATGTTGGTGTGGTGAGACCAGGTTAAGTCCACTGTGAAATTAACTCCCAGGAATTAAAACTGCTGACCCTCTCCACTGCAGTTTGAGTAGCATAAATATGGCCAAGTTCACCAGAGTTGGTTTAGGGTTAGGTTTAAATGTAATTTTCAGCTAAGAAATTTGTTTTTAACCAAGTGTCCAGAAGATATGTTTTCTAAAACCAATTGAATCAGGTAAAAGGAAACTGTTTAGCTTTGGCTCATCAGATTTGTGAAGGAAAGTGCACATTTATTTGTGAATACTGCTAAATGAATGGATGAAAAAACACACATTTTCCATTTTATGTTATAATAGTTTTAACAGAACAGGAAAATTCCCACTGTCTGTAAAACTCTTTTTAGTACAGAACTCGGATGCCGGTGTTTCAGTGGCCCACATACTTAGTAAGACCATTCCAGGTCTTCACAATACAATATGTAGAATATTTTAGATTTGTTCCATTTGTCTCAATTTTCTATTTGTATTTCTTCTTCAAGCTAGAAGACACATACTGTAGGGAAAGGTCTATAAGCATTTTCAGATTTTTTAAGATCCAGAACTTAAAATATTGATCTTTGAAGAAAGAAAAAAATCTGTTTTTTGTTTTATGTGTTTTGTCCTGGATATTTCTGTCTGGTGAGTGGAAACAGTAAGACATAAAAGAAATATGATTTCATACACATAATGCTCAAGAAGGTAACTTAAATTTAAGCTCTATTGTAGGGCTCTAGTGTCTACATGTCCAGAGATATTGCAAAATGTTTGAGGGGATATCATTCCAGACAGAAATTGCCTCTGGGTGTCTGTGTCAACTGGCCATACTTAAAAGTTAAGGGGTGAGGCTTGCTATCATCACAAACAGAAAGAGCGTTGTTGATCTTGGTGCTGAAATTGTTCCTCAGAGAATTCAAACAGTCTGAACATAGAGCCTGACTCGAGTCCTGCTGCAAGTGAGAGAACTCAGACTGTCTCAGGATATAGTGCTCTTACTGCCTACAGTAGATTATTGCATAGAATATCAGAATATACATCAGAATATTATATACTCTGTGGACAATGAAGTCCAACTGTATCAATGTTAACTGAATTTAAGTGAAACTCAAAGCTGGTTTGTGAATCACAAGATTTCCCCTTTGGCAGACAAAGTCTCAGGCAGAATTCTGGTTTGTATGGACTTGCTCTCTCTTGGCTGCTGTCTTGTACTAAAATTTAGTTTCCTAAATTGGACATGGTGGAAGCAATTACATGCTCAATCTTTTGACCCAGGCTTTGATTGAGAGACCAGGTCAAAGAAAATGAGTCAAGTTCATGACCTTATAACACCTTTTAAATCTAGTAATCACTGCTGGAGATTGGTTGTGAAAATAGCCTGATGTACTCTGTTACTTTTTGGAGATACGCCATTGAGCCTCTTCTATATCAGCTGCGCTGGGTCAGCAAGAGGCTGTCCATCCCAAGCTGCCCTGATCTTACTATCCAAGACCCGGAGTATACTGATGACATCATGGTCATGGCTGGAGGAGAGCAGGATGTCAGGGCTCTGTGAAAAAGTAGAGAGGAGGAGACACCTAGTCTGTCCTGGACTCCACTGTTTCTAATTCAGGGTCATGCCAGAGCCTATCCTAGCAAGCAGTGGGCCCAACACAGGTCCCTGTACTGGTTATCAGTTCATCAGGGGTTTGACAGAGGAAACAAGTGAGAATACAGAGAGAACATACAGACTCCACACATATTTCTCCAGGTCCGGGATTGAACCAGGGCCCCAGCACTGTGATACAACCATGTTAACCACTGCTCCACTGTATCTCCCCTCTTAAACAACCCATCAGCCGCAGTAATAGAATGGAGACAGAACTGGGTCATTTTTTATTCTTCAGCAGCAGACTGGTCTAAGCCAGTATCACCCAGCTACACTACTTGATAGACATGGACCTGGGCTGCTGGCGATGTGTGGACTGGATGTGAGCTACATTGGAACTGTATTGCCCATGATGTACTGTACAGGCAGATATTCATGTCAGTTTCAGTCTGCACTACATCTCGGGGATGCTGTTAATGTAGGTTCACTCCTCTGATGTGTCTCTTGAAAAGCATAACAGTGAACTCAAATAATAAACCATATATACAGTCACTAAGGATGTGATTGACTGCATCAACTGTAAAAGACTCACTTTTAAAAACCAGGATCAAGTGCAACTGAAATTACTGCAAAAAGAGCTTAAACTAAAACTCAGGAATGCAAGGAATCAACACAAGGAGACAATGGAGAAAAATTGAAACAATGAACTCCAGGAGGCTGTGGCAAACAATGAAAACAGTCACAAACATGAATTCTTCAAAGAAGAGCATCCATACAATGGAAGAGCTGGCTAAAGCAAATGATCTGACTGACTTATCTGAGATCTGAGACACAGGACATCTCTGTTGCAGGTGATAGTATATTAGATACTATTACAGCAGACAGTAGTGCTGGTAGGCTTGTAATAAGTTCACAGATGACCACACAATCTTTCAAGCACACATGTGCAAAAAAGGCACCAGGCCCCGATGGCATCTCTGCCTCTCTTTTAAAAAATTGCGCAGAGGAATTATCACAAGCATGGTGCCCTGTCTTTCAGAAGTCTGCTGACTCTCACTCTGTTCCAGCACTGTGGAAAAAAGCAATAATCGTGCCAATATCCAAACAGCCCTGTCCCTCAGAAAATAATGACTACAGGCCGGTAGCACTGACGTCTGTTGTTATGAAATGCTTTGAGAGGATTATGGTATCCACGCTGTGCTCAGAAGTGAACACCGTACTGGATCCATATCAGTTTGCATATAAACACCGGCGGGGCACCGATGATGCAATCAATAGCATTATGCATCTGGTTCTTAAACACCTAGAGGACCCTGTAGAAGCCAAGAAATTCGAGCCTGAAGCGTTCCTTCGTACAGCCAAGCTTTATGGCTTGCATACAAGGAACTACAATAAGCACCATAATAGTTATAGTACCAATCGCACTTCAAAGGGGATATGGTCCTACAGAACCTAAATATACATTCCCACCCCCTCCTGTCTTTGATGTAACCGAAGGAAATAGAAACCTTCCTTTGCCATCAGGAGTTTAGTGTAAACATTTACCATTTGGGTAAACATTCACCATTTCAGGGGAAGTACAGGGGGGGGGAAGTCTTTGTGATCAAGCAGGCGTGATGATTACAGTTCAGCATTTAAAAGCCATTCGCAGGCTCCATCAACCCCAATGCCTATGCGCAGACGCTGTTTATGGACTTCAGCTCTGCATTCAATACGCTGCATCCCCATCTATTGATAAGCAAGTTGAAGCAAATGTCCATTAACTATAACATTATAAGATGGTACCATTCATTTTTAACAAATCATACACAGTATGTCAGGGTTCTTTCGGAGTCACGATCTATCAGCATAGGTGCCCCTCAGGGCTGTGTGAGCTCTCCAGTTCTGTTCACACTTTATTCAAATGATTGTACAAGCAGTAGTCAAAGCAACTTCATTTTCAAATGATGATACAGCTGTGCTTGGCTCAATGGAAGCAGTTCATTTGTATAGGTCAGAAATCCATAGGTTTGTGCAATGGTATGACAACAACAGCCTAATTCTGAATGTTAAAAAAACAAAAGAAACAGTTTTTGAGCCCAGAGTAGTTGGTGATCACTCAGATGCAGTAATCCATCTGAGTGAACTTATCACTCAGGTTGATTCATATAAGTACTTAGGTGTAAGCATAGACAGTAACCTGTGCTGGACTACTCATATGGAGAGTGTTTGCTCCAAAGTTCAGCAGCACTTATTTCCTGCGAAGACTAAGAGTGTTTGGGATTTGACAGGAAGTAATTCTGCTCTTTTACCACGCTGTAATCGAAAGCATTATCAGATATGGTATAATAATGTGGTTTGGTAATCTATCAGTTCATTTTAAATCGCAAATTACCCCCCTCCTCCAAACAGATTTTGAAAGTCATGGGAGTGAAACAGCATCCCTCCCTGCAGACAATCTTTGAAAAATCCATATTCAAACAGGCAGAAAAAATTATATCAGATCCTTCCCATATCCTCAATTCTGAATATGAAGTCTTCCTTCTGGCAAATGTTTTAGGGTTCCCAAATGTAAGTCAAACATATACAAACATTCCTATAATCTCATACTTTAGAGGAGCGGTCTCTGGCCACAGCTGAGGGGAAAGCTCTGTACAGGCTGTGCACTGATCTCATATGTCGTCTCTCCCTGACACTCACTGGAAACTGGAGTGGGGATAGAGCCTGCCTGGGAAAGCCTGTACAGATTTCTCTCTGTAACACAGCGGAGAAAAATGAATGTGCTACCACTGCTCACCACTAGAGGGCCTAATACCAGCAATTACAACCCTCTAACTTTCATTGCATGTATGCTCCACTACAAACAGATTTACACAAAAACCAAACACAAAAGCAGCAACAACAACAAGTTAAATAACATACATCTTATAAAATAAATCGGTGTGAGCCAGTGGTAGGGGTAGAGTTCAGTAGTCTGACAGTTTGTGGGAAGAAACTGTCTCTGAATCTGGACATACTTGCCTTTATGCTCCTATAACACTTACCAGAGGGAAGGGGGAGAAAAGTGAGAAACCAGGATTACTGGTATCCTAAGCGATACTTCCAGCCTTCCTGAGAGCAAAACCGCTTCAAAACGTTCACATCATTTATCATGATATGTTTGATATGTTTATCATTAGACATACACTACTGCCTTTTTTCTGTGGATGGCTGAGTCAGGTGTATTGGGGGACAGCCAGGTCTCGGCAAGACAGAGAATACAACAATCCCTTTGATGACTTAACTTGTACATCTTGTTCTTCACGGGCTGCTTGTTGGCCAGGAGGACACCTGGGAGTTGGGTCCAGTAGCCGTGGCGTTTCACTCTTGCTTGAAGTCCTCCCCGCTCCACGTCTGTCGCATTCGCCAGCTCTGCTCTGACTCAGCTGGGGGGTCCTACGCAGAGGCACCCAAGATAGTTGAGTTGGATCCATATACAGTAGGAAATATCTGTGCTTAAATCAGCGTTTCTTGATCCAGTGTCCATAAGCACTTGTCGGTCATAAATAATTGCTGAAAACTGGATACAAAAAGCTCATAATACGAAACAGATGAAGACATAAATACGAGGAGCAACATGTCTCCACTCTCCAGTGCCATGTTGATTGATTATATCAGCCAGTGACGTATCTAACTGAGTCTGTCTAGACTACATGCTCACGTGACTGACTAAATCGTTCGACATAGAACCACGCCGAAAGTTCTGTAACTTTTTTCTCCCTTGCTAGAGAACATTTTATGTTCGTCTCTCCACAAAGCGATATGGCTCACTCTTAAAATATTTAAAAGAATACATCACCCACGTATTGATTCCACACAGCCACTCTGTCTCCTTCAGAGATATCAGACAGTAAGCCAGTGGACCCCGCAATTCCCAAAACCCACTCATTGTCCCACCTCACTAAAAAAGCTGACAACCCACAGTGGGGAGTCTTGTGCGCTACCATTGTTATCAAGTAGTTTGTCTTGGTTTTGGATCCAGCAGAGTTTGTCTATCCCTTCTGTAGCTCTGTGTGAATTTATGTAGTTTTAACATATATTTTTTGTTGTTTTAGTACAGTTTGTGAATATAATGTTAATGTAAATATGTTCAGGTGAAATGCAAGTTATATTAAGATAAGATCACTTTATCGGCCATATACAATTTCTTGTATTAGGAATTTGCCTTTTTGCATACCCCAACTTTATCTCCATGAGACACACAGACAGGGAAAGAAGCTTGGGGTCAGAGCACACGGTCAGCCATTTATAGTACACCCCTGGAGAAGCTGGGGTTAAGGGCCTTGCTCAGGGGCCCAACAGAGTAGGATTCCTCTGCCAACCACAGGCACAGATCCTTAGCCACAGAGCCACCGCACCGCCCCATATATTGTAGTTCAACCAGGTTAAATTAACATGTCCTGTGCTCATTGAACTGGAGGGGGTCTGAGGCTATAGGTCCTGAGAGAAAAAAAACCTGGAGAGCGAGTATCAGGACAGCAGTGTGGAGAGATCCGGAGTATACAGATCGGCTAGTGAGCTCGTAGGGGTGAGTTTAAATTTAATTAACAACTGGAGGAAAAGAGGAGAGATTATTGGGAAAAGAGAGAAACAGAAGGGACTGGATTGGGATTGGAAAAATGTCTGGAGACATCCACATTCATTCTTAAAGAAAACACTCGGGATCTGCGGACCGCAGTGAAGAGGCAGCAAGTTTCTCGATCATCAGAGGCTGTGAGTGAACCTGATGATTTACAGCTCAGAACAGTGGACACAGGACACAGATTATTCTCACCGGACTGTTTGATTTATTGTAGTCAGGACTCAAATCTATTTTACTGTTTTATTGCAGACAGACCTGTTTTTTACTGGCTTTACTTTTACCATCCAGTATTAAAACACATTTTTTTAAAAAGTGTGTGAAATTACTAAATTTGGGGAATATATCATCTCGCCTCTTAACCAGCGCGCCAATGATTTTTTTGGTTTAAGAGACTCCGTACATTCCTTTATAGTGAATGTTGTTTTTTTTAGTTTCTCTAACGGTTATTTATATATGTTGTTGTGTTTGTGAAATTTCACAATGCAGCATGGTCTGTATGTGTTTTTCAATTTTAAATGACAGAAAGTAAGGAGGATATTTGCTCATTGGGCACACAAGCCTTGTGAAGTCATCTTGTGATCACTAGTAGAATTACAGTTGAAATTCCTGAAAAGTCTAATATAGTCACAAATTGATGGCTGTTTCCAGTGGAGGCTCTGCCAAATTAAAAGCTTCAGTTTTTGTGCAATTGACTGAAGTGGGCCACAACATTGGTCACATTAAGAACCTAGGTCACCCCATGTATTATATACTGTATGAATTTAATGTTAAACTTCTGGTTGTGGTTACACTTCTGTGCTGAGAGACAGGCACACCTTCACTGCTATACAGATGCAGCCATTCAAAGTGCACGGTACAGACATGTACCAGAGGTAATTGGCTATGGCCTCACGCATCGTGACGTGCGTTGATGCAAAACACCATGATACGTGATTGGTTGACCGACAGGGGCACTTCTGGTCTGTTGGTCGGTCGTAGAAAGATTTACAGTAAATGTCTTTACAGTGCCCGTTTTAGTATTGAATATTTAGATGGAATTTTACCACTGAAGGGAAATCTTAGTAGCTGAGCATAAATAGAATAGGAGCATACTGTAACACGTGTGAAGGCCATAAACGATATTAATTTTGGAACATAAACATACAGTATATGGCTGGTCTCGGTACTTTAAAGAAAAAATACACACCAGTATTCCATTTCTCCCTAAACATTTAAAGCATCGAAGTCTTTAACTAACGTGATACCGGAGTCAACAAGCATACTTTTAGAATTTGATTAAAAGGGAATATAATATGGAATCACGTTTCTAAAGAAATTAATAACGATATAATTATATTCATGTACCGCAACACAAGAATTGTACAGTACATGCTGTACGATGTCTGTTGATAATGTTTTTGTAGGGCGTTTTTTCAACACATCTCATGTGACCTCACTGGTGGCACTGTGGGTTAGGTTCCTGACTCCTAAGTCACACACTGTGTGTTCTAATCCCACTGGAGCTGTGACTTTTTTTTTTATCAAACATTTCTTTGAAAAAATTAAACTTTTCCCTGGGTCAGAGATTAATTAAAACCTCACATGCACCAAACAAATTTATATTTCTAAATATCACAACATAATCGAATTTAAGTCATTTTAATAACAATGAAAAGTCACATATGCGTTATAATAAAAACATTTATATTAATTTAAATCGCGTTTTGATTTAAATCGTAAATGCGTGTTTAAATATATGTGTTTTTTGATTCACAATCAGACAAATGCAACATAAATTGATATCTTTGTCTTCTAAGTATCTTAATAAACTTTCAGCATAGCTTTCTCCCCGTTTAGATTTATTTTTCTTGGGATCTTGGGATCAAATGTGGAAAGATTAGATTGTAATCGTTTTTATTTTTTAAATACATTTTAGAAAAGTGTAATCTTGCTAAAAAGTTGTACACCACCTGCTATAAAGATACATATTGTAATACTTTCGGGTTCGGATAGGACAGACACAAGAACTCAGACTTGTGGAGTTAAAGCGAGTTAAAGCCTTGATTTTATATATCACCTTTAAAAGTGGCATTTCAAAGCAAAGTAAATACCCAACACTGATTGTACCCATCTGTCATGCTAACAAAGCACCTTGAATTGAATTGAATTGAATTGAGGGAGAGAGGTGGGGAGGGCGAGAGAGAGAGAGCACAGGCAGGACAGACAGGCAAATAAGATACACTCCACAGACATTCACAACAGCGACATATCATAAAACGTTTGCACATATAGTTAAGTTATTACTTGGTTTTCAAAGTGCAATGAAATACAATATTGTTGTTGTTGCTGTTATTGTTGTTTTTATCCTGTAAAGCCTTTTGAGAAGCCACCTTTAAAGGCGATATATAAAATATATTGCCTTTAATATATATTAAATATCGCGTAATTAGGATTATTTTAAGGAAATAGCAGTATAACCTTGTTCATGCACAAACAGTGGCATGTTACATTATTAATTTGGGTGTCTCCTCTTGCCAGAAAGCTCTAAATTGCATTTTGAGTGCGGTTTTTGACTTTTTTTAAATTGCAACCCAACTCCCATGTTGAGTCTCTTCTCTAAACTTAGTCTGGCCCTCAGCTGCCTGCTGTTGTGTTCAGGGTGAGTTATGTCAACAAGAAGAGAATTGTACCCAGAGCACTTTCTGCTGGGCCAGACCCAACTCCTCTTCTACAAGAGCAGGATAAACACAGTCTCAAGTGGAGGGTCTGTAGAGGAGAAGAGTGTTTAAGAGGTTGGTGAACAGCAGGATCTCTCCTGAATTCCTCTAGTGGAACTGTAGAGATTCTTGTTTGAAGGTGTCAGTGTAAAAGTGTTCCGTGTTGTATATTTGTGGGAGGGGTGGGGTTTGTTTAGTTTCATGATCATGTTCTATTTCTTTTCTTTTTTAGGGGGTTTAGTACAGTATATAGGGGTAGTGTGTATGCTAGTTATTTTTTAATATTATTATTATGTATTATTTGTATTATTTGATGTGTTATAAAAACCCTGCTTGTTTTTTTCTTCAAATGGTTTATTTTCTTCAAATGGAATTGTTTTTCTCAACATATCTACAAATAACAATAAAAAGTCTCCAGTTGACTTACTCCAGTGTTGCTAATTTACACTTGGGATTAATAAACCATTTGAAGAAGAAAAAACAACAACCAATGTTATAACTATACGATGATGTAATAAGAAAATGTAATAATACATGTACAGCAATTTTTATTATATTTAAAAGTCAAAGTCTTTCTGTTTCCCTTTTCATTGTAGCTCCATGTGTCTCCCTGTTTCCCACTGTCTCCCTTCCTGACAGTTTCTTCTCATCTTTCTTCTTCCTTCTGGAACCCAAATTTTGAAGCAGCTGTTATCTTCATCATCCCCATCCACAGACACTCTGAGATGGATAATGACATGATGTTGTATATTACTGCTGAGCTGGGTGTTGTAGTGAAAACTTGGAAAGAAAGATGTGGATAAGCTGTGCAGATGTTCAGCTGTGCTCCTGTCTTTTTGTCTGCAGGATGGTGAATTGTGGACTAACAGAGAGATGTTGTGAAGATCTGGCCTCTGTTCTTCAGTCTCAACACTCCAGTCTGAGAGAGCTGGATCTGAGTGAGAATAACCTGGGGGATTCAGGCGTGAAACTGTTGTCTGAAGCTCTGAGGAATCCCAACTGTAAATTAACAACACTGAAGTACGTGGACACTGGACATTTCTTTGTTTTTTATTGTTTTATTTAGGTATGCTGAGACACAGAATATTGCCTTTTTCACGTGCATCCACACCTAGGAATTACAAAATATAAAAGAAGCCAAGCATATAGAAAGACAAAAAACTGCTATGCAATTTTATACAAGTTGTTGTTTGTGACTATTGTTATTTGTTAATATCTAATTACTGAGAGATTCAATATGCAATCTTTCCTATTTTGTCCATCTTTTTTACACACACATGTACAGTATATTTAGTTTTTGGTTTAAAATGCTGTGGGTAATATTTTTCATGAGATTTCATTCATAGAGTTCTTCTTCATTTGAACACAAGGTCTGTCTAGCTTTGACCAGTTTCTAGTGATTTATTTCATGGCTGCAGTTCCGACAGTTCTAAACAAGTCTTTTCTGCCTCTGAAGGCAACTCATCTGGTGTTTGTCTCAGAAGAAAAAGGACTCCTAACAAGGATTTTTTAAAAATATTTGTTTTTCAGAATATTTTCCCAATTTATTTTCATACCAAAAAATGTTTAGGATATGGCAGGTGTCCCCAGCCATTCTTCCAGCAGTTTATGTT
Organism: Lepisosteus oculatus; assembly: GCF_040954835.1. Taxonomy (NCBI): domain Eukaryota; kingdom Metazoa; phylum Chordata; class Actinopteri; order Semionotiformes; family Lepisosteidae; genus Lepisosteus; species Lepisosteus oculatus. The sequence goes on from NC_090713.1 coordinate 18,709,639, forward strand.
TCTTACAATATTGAATATTATTTTTTTACTCATATTCTCTCCATGAATGTGAATTGGTGGATTTATGCAGATTTGAATGGTTTTAGATTCTTCAATTGCTGTGGAAGTGCCAATCTCCTTTTCTCATTTGTGTCTCACTTTTAACTCTTGAGTATTCCTCCTCTGTTTTCTGATATTGTACGTACTGTACATCTGAAAGGATGTAGCTCTGGAAGTAAGTTAGGTATGCAAAACTTACCAATTTACCTATTTTCCGGTGGAGGCACTGCCAAATTAAAAGTTTCATTATTTGTGCAATTGACTGAAGTGGGACACAACATCGGTCACATTAAGAACCGAGGTCATCCCATGCATTATATACTGTATGAATTTAATGTTATACCTCTGGTTATGGTTACACTTCTGTGCTGAGAGACAGGCACACCTTCACTGCTATAGCACCTGCTCCTGTCTGACTCCCATGTTGAGTCTCTTCTCTAAACTTAGTCTGGCCCTTAGGTGCCCTGCTGTTGTGTTCAGGGTGAGTTATGTCAATAAGAAGAGAATTGTACCCAGAGCACTTTCTGCTGGGCCATACCCAACTCCTCTTCTACAACAGCAGGATAAACACAGTCTCAACTGGAGGGTCTGTAGAGGAGAAGAGTGTTTAAGAGGTTGATGAAGAGCAGGATCTCTCTTGAATTCCTCAAGTTAAACTGTAGAGATTCTTGTTTGAAGGTGTCGGTGTGTTTTGACTATGTTACATGTGAGAGTCTGTGTAGAGAGTCTTTCATGTGTAAAAAGTGTTCCGTGTTGTATATTTGTGGGAGGGGTGGGGTTTGTTTAGTTTCATGATCATATTCTTTTTCTTTTCTTTTTTAGGGGGTTTAGTACAATACATAGAGGTAGTGTGTATGCTAGTTATTTTTTAATATTATTATTATGTATTATTTGTATTATTTGATGTGTTATAAAAACCCTGCTTGTTTTTCTTCTTCAAATGTTTTATTTTCTTTAAATGGATTTTTTTTTCTCAACATATCTACAAATAACAATAAAAGGTCTCCAGTTGACTTACTCCTGTGTTGCTAATTTACATTTGGGATTAATAAACCATTTGAAGAACAAACAATAACAACCAATGTTATAACTATACGATGATGTAATAAGAAAATGTAATAATACATGTACAGCAATTTTTATTATATTTAAAAGTCAAAGTCTTTCTGTTTCCCTTTTCATTGTAGCTCCATGTGACTCCCTGTTTCCCACTGTCTCCCTTCCTGACAGTTTCTTCTCATCTTTCTTCTTCCTTCTGGAACCCAAATTTTGAAGCAGCTGTTATCTTCATCATCCCCATCCACAGACACTCTGAGATGGATAATGACATGATGTTGTATATTACTGCTGAGCTGGGTGTTGTAGTGAAAACTTGGAAAGAAAGATGTGGATGAGCTGTGCAGATGTTCAGCTGTGCTCCTGTCTTTTTGTCTGCAGGATGAAGGTATGTGAACTAACAGAGAGATGTTGTGAAGATCTGGCCTCTGCTCAGTCTCAACACTCCAGTCTGAGAGAGCTGGATCTGAGTAAGAATAACCTGGGGGATTCAGGAGTGAAACTGCTGTCTGCAGCTCTGAAGGATCCCAACTGTAAATTAACAACACTGAAGTAAGTGAAGACTTGTGATTTCTTTGTTTTTTTTTTTATTTAGGTACACAGAATGAGACACAGAATATTGCCTTTTTCACATGCATCCACAATTAGGAATTACAAAACAAGAAAGAAGCCAGGCATATACAAAGACAAAAAACTGCTACGCAATTTTATACAAGTTCTTGTTTGTGACTATTGTTATTTGTTAATATCTCATTACTGAGAGATTCAATATGCAATATTTCCTATTTTGCCCGTCTTTTCTACACATATATATATATATGTTGTTTTAGGTTTAGAATTCTGTGGGTAATATTCTTCATGAGATTTCATTCATAGAATCTTTCTTCATTTGAACAAGGTCTGTCCAGCATTGACCAGTTTCTAGTGATTTATTTCATGGCTGCAGTTCTGACAGTTCTTAACAAGTATCTCTCTGCCTCTGAAGGCAGTTAATCTGGTGTTTGTCCCATAAGAAAAAGGACTCCTAATGAGGATTTTTTTAATTTTTCAGAATATTTCCCCAATTTATTTTCATACCAAAAAAATGTTTGGGATATGCCAGGTGTTCCCAACCATTCTTCCAGCAGTTTATGTTTCTTCCAATATTGAATATTAATTTTTTACTCACATTCTCTCCATGAATGTGAATTGGTGGATTTATGCAGATTGGAATGGTTTTAGATTCTTCATATGCTGTGGAATTGCCAATCTCCTTTTCTCTTTTGCATATTACTTTTAACTCTTGAGTATTCCCCCTCTGTTTTCTGATATTGTACATACTGTACATCTAAAAGGATGTAGCTCTGGAAGTAAGTTAGGTTTGCGAAACTTATTTTTGCTGTTAATCTCTCATCTTAGAGTCACATTTACTTCTTCCAAACTGAGTGTCCTCAGTATTTTCTCCTCTCTCTCTGTGCTTTGACCTTGCCTGTTTGACCATGTCTTGGACTGATCCCTGTGCTTTGAACCCTGCATGTTAAACAACTCTCCTTCAGACTCTCCCTGGTGCTTTAATCAGTTCCTCTCAGCTGAACCCCTGCCTTATCGATTGTGTCACTAGTTTCACTTTCTCCTGCCTCCCCTGCTTGCTTCCAGCAGAGCCTATGCCTGGATTCAGTCTCCAGTTTACTGCTTCCATCAGGTCAGTGCAGGAGATATCACACTGGGGCTCTGGGTTAAATTCCAGACCTGAGGTGCTGTCTGTATGGAGTTTGTATGTTCTCCCCATGTTTGTGTGGTGTTCCAGTTTTCTCCCACAGTCCACAAATGTGCTGGCAGGTTAATAGGCTTCTGGGAAAGCTGGCACTGGTGTGAGTGTGTGCCCTTTGATAGACTGGCATCCTGTCCGGGGTTCAATCCTGCCTTGTGTCCAGTGCTTCCTGGGACAGGCTCTGGGTAACTGTGACCCTGAATTGGATAATTGTTTATTAAAAGTGATATTGATGGTTTTCAAATGCTATACTGCCGTCTTTGTCAATTAGCTGACAGTATAAACTTATCCCTGTAATGTCAGATAAAGTCAAATTTCAGGGCAAACTTCAATCTAGATTTATTTGGGAGGGAAGAAAAACTGTGATACAGCCATGTTAACCACTGCTCCACTGTGTCTCTCCCTCTCAAACAACCCATCAGCCACAATACTAGAATGGAGACAGAACTGGGTCCCTTCTTATTCTTTGCCAGCAGACTGGTCTGAACCAGTGTCTCCCAGTTACAACACCTGATGGACATGGACCAGGGCTGCTGGCGTTGTGTGGACTGGATGTGAGCTACTTTGGGACTGTATTCCCTGCAGTGTACAAGCAGATATTCACATCAGATTCTATCTGCGCTACATCTCGGGGGATGCTGTTAATGTAGGGTCACCCCTCTGATGTGCCTCTTGAAAAGCATAACAGTTTACCCAAATAATAAATCATATATAACTAAGGATGTAATAGCCTGCATCAACCGTAAAAGACTCACTTTTAAAAACCAGGATGAAGTGTGACTGAAATTAGTGCAATAAGAGCTTAAACTAAAACTCAGGAATGCAAAGAATCAAAACAAGGAGACAATGGAGAGGGACTTTGAAACAATGAACTCCAGGAGGCTGTGGCAAACAATGAAAACAGTCACAAACATGAATTCTTCAAAGAAGAGCATCCATACAATGGATGAGCTGGCTAAAGCAAATGATCTGACTGACTTATCTGAGGTTTGAAACACAGGACTTCTCTGGTGCAGGTGATAGTATATTAGATACTATTATTATATATTAGATACTATTACAGCAGACAGTAGTGCAGGTAGGCTTGTAATAATTCCACAGATGACCACACAGTGTTTCAAGCACATATGTGCCAAAATGGCAACAGGCCCTGATGGCATCTCTGCCTCTCTTTTAAAAAATTGCGCAGAGGAATTAACACCAGCATGGTGCCCTGTCTTTCAGAAGTCTGCTGAGTCTCACTCTGTTCCAGTGCTGTGGAAAAAAACAATAATCGTGCCAATACCCAGAAAGCCCTGTCCCTCAGATAATAATGACTACAGGTTGGTAGCACTGACGTCTGTTGTGATGAAATGCTTTGAGAGGATTATGGTATCCATGCTGGGCTCAGAAGTGAACACTGTACAGGATCCATATCAGTTTGCATATAAACACCGGCGGGGCACGGATGATGCAATCAACAGCATTATGCATCTGGTTCTTAAACACCTAGAGGACCCCAATGCCTATGCTCGGATGCTGTTTGTGGACTTTAGCTCTGCATTTAATATGCTGCATCCCCATCTATTGATATTCAAGTTGAAGCAAATGTCCGTTAACCATTACATTATAAGATGGTATCACTCATTTTTAACAAACCGTACACAGTATGTCAGCAGGTCAATAAAACTCTTTCTTTCGGAATCAAGATCCATTGGCACAGGTGACCCTCAGGTCTATGTGAGTTCTCCAGTTCTGTTCACACTTTATACAAATGATTGTACAAGCAGTAGTCAAAGCAACTTCATCTTCAAATTCTCAGATGATACAGCTGTACATGGCTCAATGCACAGAAGAAGCAGCTCTTCTGTATAGGTCTAAAATCCAAAGATTTGTGCAATGGTGTGACAACAATAGCCTAATTCTGAATTTAAAAAAAAACTAAAGAAATTGTTTTTGATCCCAGAGCAGATGGTGATCACTCAGATGTAGTAACCCACAATTAACTTATCACTCAGGTTGATTCATATAAGTACTTATGTGTACACATAGACAGTAACCTGTGCTTGACTACTCATGTGGAGAGTGTTTGCTCCAAAATTCAGCAGCACATATATTTCCTGCAAAGAGTTAGAGTGTTTGGGGTTTGACAGGAAGTAATTCTGCTCTTTTACCACGCTGTAATCGAAAGCATTATTAGATATGGTATAATAGTGTGGTTTGGTAATCTATCAGTTCATTTTAAATCACAAATTAACCACCTCATCCAGACAGCTTTGAAGGTCATGGAACAGCATCCCTCCCTGCAGACAATCTTTGAAAAATCCATAATCAAACAGGCAGAAGAAATTATATCAGATCCTTCCCACATCCTCAATTCTGAATATCAACCTCTTCCTTCTGGCAAATGTTTTAGGGGTCCCAAATGTAAGTTAAACAGATACAAACATTCCTACAGTCTTGTACTTGAGAGGAACGATCTCTGGACACAGCTGAGGGAAAGCTCTGTACAGTATCTGTACAGTCTTTGCACTGATGTCATCTGTCGTATCTCCCTGACACTCATTGGAAACTTGAATGGGGATACAGCCTGTACAGATTTCTCTCTGTGACACAGCAGATAAAAACTGATGTGCTACCACTGATCACCATTAGAGGGCCCAAAATACAGCAATTACAGCCCTCTAACTTTCATTACAAGTATGCTCCACTACAAACACATTAACACCAAAAACAAACAGAACAGCAGCAGCAACAACAAGTTAAATTACATACATCTTAGAAAATAAATCGGTGTGAGCCAGTGGTAGGGGTAGCGTTCAGTAGTCTGACAGTTTGTGGGAAGAAACTGTCTCTGAATCTGGACATACTTGCCTTTATGCTCCTTTAACACTTACCAGAGGGAAGGGGGAGAAAAGTGAGAAACCAGGATTATTGGTATCCTTAGCGATACTTCCAGCCTTCCTGAGAGCAAAACTGCTTCAAAACATTCACATCTGAACACTAAGAGTTGTCTATCATTAGACATACACTACCAGCCGAACCAGAGCAATCCATACGATAGGTGGAGAATCTGTCAAGGTGAACGGCTGAGTCAGGTGTATTGGGGGTCAGCCAGGTCTCGGCGAGACAGAGAATACAACAATCCCTCTAATGGCTTAACTCGTCCATCTTGTTCTCCATGGACTGCACGTTGGCCAGGAGGACACTCAGGAGTGGGGTCCGATAGCCGTGGCTCTTCACTCTCACTTGAAGTCCTCCACTTTCCGCGTCCATTGCGTTTGCCTGCTCTGCTCTGAGTCAGTAGGGGATCCGTTCGTAAAGGCACCCAAGATAGGAAATATCTGTGTTTAAATCAGTGATTCTCAATCCAGTGTCCACAAGCACTTGTCGTTCATAAATAATTGCTGAAAAGATACACTCGATACAAAAAGCCCACAATACGAAACAGATGAAGACATAAAGATGAGGAGTAACACGTACCCACTCCCCGACGCAATGTTGATTGATTATATCAGCCAGTGATGTACTGTATCTAATTGAGCCTGCCTAGACTAAATGCTCATGTGACTGACTAAATTGTTCGTCATAGAACAGTGCCGAACATTCCATAACTTTTCTCTCTCTCTAGCTAGAGAACAATTTATGTTAGTCCCTCCACAAAGCAATATCGCTCACTCTTAAAATATTTAAAAGAATACCTCACCCACGTCTTGATTCCACACCGGCACTCTGTCTCCTTCATAGATATAGGACAGTAAGCCAGTGGACCCCGCAATCCCAAAACCCCCGCATTGTCCCATCTCACTAAAAAAGCTGACAGCCCACAGTGGGGAGTCTTGTGCGCTACCATTGTTATCAAGTATTGTTTGTGTCGGTTTTAGATCCAGCAGACTCTGTCTGTCCCTTCTGTAGCTCTGTGTGAATTTATGTAGTTTTAATATGTATTTTTTGTTGTTTAGTACAGTTTGTGAATATAATGTTAATGTCAATATGTTTAGGTGAAATGCAAGTTATATTAAGATAAGATCATTTTATTGGCCATATACAATTTTTTTAATTAAGAATTTGTCTTTTCGCATACCCCAACTTGCTCTCCATGAGACACACAGACAGGGAGAGAAGCTTGGGGTCAGAGCACACGGTCAGCCATTTATAGGACACCCCTGGAGCAGCTGGGGTTAAGGGCCTTGCTCAGGGGCCCAACAGAGTAGGATTCCTCTGCTAGCCACGGGATACGAACTGGCAATCTTCCAGCTACCGGCACAGAGCCACAGTATATTGTAATTCAACTGGGTTAAATAAACATATACTGTGCTCATTGAACTGGAGGGGGTCTGAGGCTACATGTCCTGAGAGAAAAAAAGCACTGTGGAGAGATCCGGAGTATACAGATCGGCTAGTCTGCGCGGAGGGGTGAGTTTAAATTTCATTAATGACTGGAGGAAAAGTGGAGAGATTATTGGGAAAAGAGAGAAACAGAAGGGACTGGATTGGGATTGGAAAAATGTCTGGAGACGATGCGCAAGGCATCCACATTCATTCTCAAAGAAAACACTCGGGATCTGCGGAGTGCAGTGAAGAGGCACCAAGTTTCTCGATCATCAGAGGCTGCAAGTAAACCTGAAGATTTACAGCTGAGAACAGTGGACACAGGATACAGATTATTCTCACCGGACCGTCTGATTTATTGTAGTCAGGACTCAAATCTATTTTACTGTTTTATCGCGGACAAACCTGTTTTTTCTGACTTTACTTTTACCATCCAGTATTAAAACACATTTTTTTTAAAGTTTGTAAAATTACTAAATTTGAGGAATGTATCATCTCGCCTTTTCACCAGCGTGCCAATGATTTTTTTTGGTTTAAGAGACTCCGTACATTCCTTTATAGTGAATGTTGTTTTTTAAGTTTCTCGCACGGTTATTTATATATGTTGTTGTGTTTGAGAAATTTCACAATGCAGCGTGGTCTGTATGTGTTTTTCAATTTTAAATGACAGAAAGTAAGGAGGATATTTGCTCATTGGGCACACAAGCCTTGTGAAGTCATCTTGTGATCACCGGTAGAATTACGGTTGAAATTCCTGAAAAGTCTTATATAGTCACAAATTGATGGCTGTTTCAGGTGGAGGCACTGCCAAATTAAAAGCTTCAGTTTTTGTGCAATTGACTGAAGTGGGACACAACATCAGTCACATTAAGAACCTAGGACATCCCATGTATTATATTCTGTATGAATTTAATGTTATACCTCTGGTTATAGTTACACTTCTGTGCTGAGAAACAGGCATACTTTCACTGGTACAGTATATCACTTGGTCCCTCCTGACTCCCATGTTGAGTGTCTTGATCCACCTCTTCTCTAATCTTAGTCTGGCCTTCAGCAGCCCTGCTGTTGTGTTCAGGGTGAGTTATGTCAATAAGAAGAGAATTGTACCCAGTGCACTTTCTGCTGGGCCAGGCCCAACTCCTCTTCTACAGGAGCAGGATAAACACAGTCTCAGGTGGAGGGTCTGTAGAGGTGGAGAGTGTTTGAGGGGTTGGTGAAGAGCAGGATCTCTCTTGAATTCCTCTAGTAAAACTGCAGAGATTCTTGTTTGAAGGTATCGGTGTGTTTTGACTTTAATCCCAAATGAAGCTCAAAGGCTTTCATAGCCACCGAAGTCTGTAGTCGTTGAGGCGAGATATTTTTGAAGAGGTATTATAGGAAAAGGTATTATAGTGGATATTTTAAAACTGTGAGGGTCTTCCTGCTGATGTAGTGAAATATTATAAATGTTGGTAAACACAGGAGCCAGTTGATCAGCACAATAGCTGAGGGCTGCAGCTGACAAATTGTCTGGGCCTGTGGCTTTCCTTTTATTTTGTTTTTTGAAGATTGCTCTTAGTTCGTCAGTGTGGATGGAGAAAGAAAAAGGACGAAAATTAAAGTAATGAGGAGGCCAAATCAAAAATTCTATGAGTGACTGTGTCATTCGAAAGGGGCAGCAGGTCGAGCTGTTTAGCAGCTTTTTCTCCACACATAATATGTGTTATGTCACGTCCCTGGAGAACTCACCACCCTTAATCAACTCCTTCACATTCCAGTGCAGTTTCCAATTAACTAATCAGACACACCTTCTTCCACCCGCCTACTTAAACCAACCTGACACACCACTCCTTGCTCAGTATTGGGTTTCCCCGTTCCCTGTTCCCCGTTCCCCCGCAATACGTGTCAGCTCTTTTCCAAATGGTAATCAAAGTTCTTCACAAATAATGTGCGGCTTACCTGCTTTAGCAATCCGCAAGCTTGCATTTTCCCCCGTTTCCGTTTCAGGAGTCCGTCTCAGAAGTTAAAAGAAGTTTTTATTTCATGCACATGGGAGCGAAACACAGAGACGCTTTTGTGTATTTTTCTCAAATTAACCTAGAACAGTTTTAAAATATTTTTCTGTTATCTATCACGCTTTCCACTCACATTCTCCTACTTCCCTATTTGCTGGAGATAACGTTTTTTTAAATACAATTAGTCATTTATGTTCGGAGCACGCATTCCTATACAATGGTATAGAATTACATAGTAGCTCTTGTGTCCACTCAAGTATTAGCGTGCCCTGTATCATAGTACGTGGCTTCGTATTTGACACATAAACTAATTTCATTCAATTAGAAAATGAAGAAATAATTGTATTTATGAGAAATCTAATTCCTTATTCTTTTAAACAGTGAGATTTCAGCTGCAAAAGATAGCAACAGAGACAGCACTAGCACTGCTTGCCATATAAGTTCAGGAAAGGGTGAATTAAGCCATAATGCAATAATTCGGTGATAAGTAATAACAGTTTAAAATGTTCATAGATTAATGTAAACATGCTAGAAACTTCACAATTAAAGAGCTCTGTAGGAAAAGAAACAAAAGATAGAGAAAACCCAAGCTTTTTAAGGCTGAAACTAAAATTAAGTCTAACAAATTAAGGCAAATTAAAATTTAGGATATAAAAAATTTTGGGGATATAAATAAATACAAAAATGCACATGAGCAAAACGTTTTAGAAATGGAGCTGGTGTTACATTGAAATAAGCAAACAGAAAAATGTCATGACCAGACACAGTGCAGAAGAGGGATGCAGGGACACTTGCAAAGCTTAGATATACAGTACAACAAATCACAGAAAGCTGTGTTTTACAAAAGAACATCTGAACCTGAAACAGATTTGGCAGAGAGTGAGGCGCTTGAATAATCAGGTGCATTTCTGGGAGGGTGAGAATGAAGGTTTGATGGGATAAAGAGTCAGAAAATTAACTAACATGAAAAACAGTAATTTTATCAGAGAGCCTTAAAGTATGGTTAAAGTACGAGTTAGTAGCAAACATGGTTTCATGGAAGACTTCTTAAATAGTTGAACATTCATTAAAGCAAGTCAGTTTTTGTTTGCCACACATAAAAGACATTTTTCAAAGAAAGTAATTTAGCCTTTCAGTAATGGAACCACTAAATAAAGACATAAAAATAGAAATCCTATACAATGTAGCAGAATTTAGGACTCAGCAGCTGTCAAGTTAAGATCAGTGTAAATTTTGTCACTGTGTTGGTGTAAGATGGTAACAGTGAAAACAGGTATTTAGAAATGACTCATTTTGAGAAGGAGATTATAATTATAAATCTAACAGGATAGGGAAAGCACAGAAAATATGTACAGTGTGATTGATCAGATCATTATGCAAAGATGGTGTGAGAAGAGTGACAAACCAGTATAGTTTCGATCTTTTTTTTTCTGAACCAGGGAAAATCTGATCATGTTTCTCTATAACAATAACAGTAACTGTAAACTTTATTTTATATAGCACATATCCAAGCATCTCAAAACAATATAGCAGGTGTAAAAACAGTTATGAAGACCACAAGTTACAAAGTAAATACATATAGGAAAGACAAGCAGTTAGAAGTGCTACCAAAGTTAGAAAATGAAGCAGATACAGACACTAAAAGGAAGGTTTTGAGGTTAGATTTAAATGCACTCAGGGTAGGTGACTCTGATATCACTGGGGATACAAATCCAGAGCTCTGGGGTATAGCTAGAGAAGGCCCTGTCACCAACAGAATGTATATGTTCTTGAGGACAGCTAGAAGAACAGAGTCAGAGGGACAAAGGTTGCAGATAAGCCAGATAGGTATTAAATGAGGATGAGGATTTTGAAGTTGACTTAAAAACGTGATAGGAAGCCAGTGCAAGGACTTGAAGACAGGTGTAATGTGATTGCTTGTTTGCGACCTGGTCAAGATTCTGGTTGTCAAATTCTGAACATATTGGAGATTGCTTGGTGTGGATTTAATTACCCCAGTGAACAAGATGTACAGTCATCAATTCTAGAAAAAGAAGCCCTTTTAGTTTCTCTAGTTCCCTTTAAAAGAAACTAAATCAGTGTGATGTTCCATAATGCAGCTTTTTTTAATGCTATACATGGCCGGTATTTACATATGATGTTTGTGATTTAAACAAATTAATACAAGCAGTTTTTGAGGATTTAAGTTAGTCTGACTTATTGCAGGGAGCAAAGCATTAGGAGTTATGTTCAAGCTAGTAACAGCGTGTCTGAAGAGCTCTTGCAAAAAAAAACAACATATGCAAAATAACAGCATACAGGTATATTAGAAATGAATGCAAGGTATAGGGGTATTCAAGGTATGGTTAGAATATGAGATGCCAGGTTGCAGACACTGAAAGAGAAGGATGAAAAGGTTGAAAAAGAAGCAAGGGAGGATGTATGGACAAAAGATCTACTAGCGGTAGAGTTAAGAAAGTAAGAGGAGCTTGAAACAGTGAGAAAGAAAGAAATGAGCAACAGACAAGCTGGAATGTGGACCTGAAACGTCCTGTAGTTACAGTATAGTTGAAATGAAGAATGAAGAGGAGTTGAGACAGGGATATTACAATGGGATTTTCAGTTTCCCAAAGTAGTAGAAAAGGTTTCATCTAGAATAACTGAAAGTGTTATCTGCAGGCTGCAAGTTATAAAGGCAGACGCGATCTGTGCTTTAAGCATTCCAGGTTGCAGACGGCTCATTCTGTATTACAGAGCTCCACGCCTCCTCCCTCTCTCAGTGCCGCCGCTTCTCTGACACAGAGCAGTGGGGAGGGAGCTATTTTCCCAGCCTCTGATTGGGGGAAAAAAAGACCTACTGATCTGCTTCATACCATAGGAAGATAGTAGAATATGTTTTTTTTGTGTGTTTATGAAAGTCAAGTGTTTTAAACGTTTAATTAAAAAGTAACTTAGAGCGTAAGTTTCCAAGCTGATCACGAGGAAGAAAAATCACCCGTTTGTGTACGCATAAAAGTGTTTTTTTAACTAAACCCTTTTTTAATAGTATTTAAAGTAATGCATTTCCTACGTTAAGCATGGACACGTCTTCGTTTCTTATTTTTATTTTTTTATTTATAAAAAATCAGTCGCCCATGGTGCCACCAGTTAAACTGTAGAGATTCTTGTTTGAAGGTGTCGGTGTGTTTTGACTATGTTACATGTGGGAGTATGTGTAGAGAGTCTTTCATGTGTAAGAAGTGTGTGGTATTGTATTGTAACGCTTATGGCCGACAGGCACTGTGTAAGAGCCGGCGTACCAGAGCGGGTGACGTCACCGCCCTTCCCTGTGATAGCAGGACCACAGCTACTGGGCTGTGGAGAGATCTCTCTTTAGCTCACGGGACTAGGTCGCTGCAGAGAGACACGAAAGTCCCGGGTTCGAGCCTCCAGTCGGGATGGGGCCGACCAGATGCGGCAAGGGCGCCCGCCTGAGCCCCCGTTGCGTTACAGTATATTTTTGGGAGGGATGGGGTTAGTTTCATTATTGTTTTTTTTCTTTTTAGTGGGATTTGTATAGTATATAGGGGTTGTGTGTGTGTATGCTGTTTACTGCTTCACATTATTAGTGTTTGTTATTTTTATTGTATGTGTTGTTATGCTGAAAAACCCTGGTTGTTGTTTTTCTCAACAATAACACTACAAACAATACTAAAATCTCCAGTTAACTTACTCCAGTGTTGGTAATTTACACTGGGATTAATAAACCATTTGAAAAACAACAACAACAACAACAACAACAACCCAAGGTGTTGTTATAACTAAAAATAACTATAAGAAGATGATGTCATAATAAAATATAATAATAAATGTAAAGCATTTTTTATTATGGTTAAAAGTCAAAGTCTTTCTTTCTGTTTCCCTTTCCATTGTAGCTCCATGTGTCTCCCTGTTGTCCACTGTCTCCCTTCCTGACAGTTTCTTCTCAGCTTTCTTCTTCCTTCTGGAACCCACATTTTAAAGCAGCTGTTATCTTCATCATCCTCATCCATGGACACTCTGAGATGGATAATGACATGATGTTGTATATTACTGCTGAGCTGGGTGTTGGAGTGAAGACTTGGAAAGAAAGATGTGGATGAGCTGTGCAGATGTTGAGCTGTGCTCCTGTCTTTTTGTCTGCAGGATGAGGTACTGTAAACTAACAGAGAGATGTTGTGAAGATCTGGCCTCTGTTCTTCAGTCTCAACACTCCAGTCTGAGAGAGCTGGATCTGAGAAGCAATAACCTGGGGGATTCAGGAGTGAATCTGCTGTCTGCAGCTCTGAGGGATCCCAACTGTAAATTAACAACACTGAAGTAAGTGAACACTGGCGATTTCTTTGTTTTTTATTGTTTTATTTAGGTATGCTGAGACACAGAATATTGCCATTTTCACATGAATTAGAAAAGAAACACCTAGGAAGAACAAAACAAAAAATAAGAATTAACAACCCTGAAGTAAGTGAACACTGGTGATTTCTGTGTATTTTTTTTTATTCATTTAGATAGCCTGAGACATACAATATTCCCTGTTCACATGCATTAAAAAAGAAATATATAGGAAGTACAGAACAAAAAGAAGGGAGGCATCTAGAAAGACAAAAAAACTACTACGCAATTTTATACAAGGTCTTGTTTGTGATTTATTTCATGGCTGCAGTTCTGACAGTTCTTAACAAGTATCTTTCTGCCTCTGAAGGCCATTCATCTGGTGTTTGTCCCAGGAGGAAAAGGACTCCTAATGAGGATTTTCTTATATTTCTTCAAGAATCTTTCCCCAATTTATTTTCATACCAAAAAATGTTTACTATATGCCAGGTTTTCCTCACATTTCTTCCAACAGTTTGTGCTCTCAAATCGATCATATTTGGCTTGTAATTAGTGTTTCTTCCAATTTCGAATCTGAACTTTTTACTCACCCTGTCTCCATGAATGTGAATTGGTGGATTTATGCAGATTTGAACGGTGTAAGATTCTTCAATTGCTTTGAAAGTGCCAACCTCCTTTTCTCATATGCATCTTACTCTCGTATTCCTCCTGTATTTTCTGATATTTTACATACATCTGAAAGGATGTAGCTGTGGAAATAAGTTAGGTATGACCAATTTGTTAATCTCTCAGCTTAGAGTCTCATTTACTTCTCTCAGCTTTGATTTTATTTTCCCCAGTGTTTTCTCCTCTCTCTGTGTTCTTTGACCTTGTCTGTTTGACCATGTGTTGGACTTATCCCTGTGCTTTGAACCCTGCATGTGCATGTGCTTTGACTCCCCTTCAGACTCTCCCTGGTGTCAGTTCCTCTCAGCTCAACCCCTGCCTTTTTGATCTTTCATCTGCCTGCCCTGCTTGCTTCCAACAGAACAAAGCAAAGCATTATGCAAATAAATTCTGCAATTTAAATACAGTAATCACATAGAAAAGAATTTGTACTGTGAAATATATAAGGAAAGAAATAGTAATTTTGAGGGGTTTATAGAAAAAGTGTAGCGGGCCTACAGATGCAGCCATTCAAAGTGCGCGTTACAGACACGTACCGCAGGTGGCGTCGCTCAGTGTGACGCAAGATGACGCATGGCACCGCAGTACGTGATTGGTTGACCAACAGGGGCACTCGTGGTCCGTTGGTCTGTCGTAGAAAGACTTACAGTAAACGTCTTTGCTGTGCCCGTTGTAGATATTGAATTTTACCACTGAAGGGAAATCTTAGTAGCTGAGCATAAAAAGAATAGGAGCATACTGTAACGCGTGTGAAGGCCATAAACGATATTAATTTTGGAACATAAACATACAGTATATAGCTGGTCTTGGTACTTTAAAGAAAAAAATACACACCAGTATTCCATTTCTCCCTAAACATTTTAAGCTTTGAAGTCTTTAACTAACGTGATACCGGAGTCAACAAGCATACTTTTAGAATTTGATTAAAAGGGAATATAATATGGAATCGCGTATCTAAAGAATTTAATAACAGTATTCGTGTGCTGCGACAGGGCTTTGTAGGGCTGTTTCGCCTGCCTGTTCATGTGAGCTGTCTTGTAGCCGACTGGTCTAGGTGCGTGACTACCAACTGGCAGGTTGTGTGTTCGAATCCAGCTGGTGCCGGACTTTTCTTTTAACAAACATTTCTTCGAAAAAATAGAATAGCGATATTATGGACAATCAATTGACTTTTATATTTCAAAATATCGCAACATGATCGATATTTGCGATATTTTGAACATATCTTCCCTTCTGACAGCGGTTCCTGCTTCTATTGTGTGTGTGTGTGCAAGAGAGTAAATTTTTATAGAGAAATGGAGGCTGGACAGTATGCGTGACAATATAAACATTTATATTGATTTAAATCGTGTTCTGATTTAAATCGCAAACGCGTGTTTAATTATGTGTGTTTTTTAATCATAATCAGGCTAATGCATTTCTACATTTTCTGTATGAACCAGCTTAGAGGTTCATACAGAAAGGCAGCTTGTGTTTAAATTAAGTGTAAGGTAATTTATGCTTCTAAAGTCATGGTCAGCATTTATTATTGTACTGTGCTGTAAACTTTTTCTGTGTCTAGTCACATTATTTTAAAGCGTTTTTATTGCATTATTAAATCCGGTGGCGCTGTGTGTTAGTTTCCTGACTCCCATTATTTAAACTGCGACACTGATCATTCATCTCTAAATAAACTTTATTTTATATAGCGTTTTAAGTGAATAGGTAATTAGATTGCTCATAAACCTAATCGCTTTTTCTACATAAACACAGCGTGATTGCTCTCTGAAAATGCTTTTCCTTTATTTTTAAAGTAGGCTCAGATTTCAACTATAGATCGTATTATTATAAACTTTCTTGGAAAAATGTATTTTATGTAAACCATGTTTGCTATTAATTCATTTAGGGCTAAAATACGTTCATTGTCTTCCAATCGAGTCGAGTTGACATTGGAAGCCTGCCACACCCGGACTGTTAAACCAACGCATTAGCACATCAAAGCCCGTATTGGTATTGAGCCAGTATTGGCTTTAGTATTCCCCCCCTCTCCCCTCAATTCAGTTCAATTCAAGGTGTTTTATTTGCATGACAGATGGGTACAAGCAGTGTTGGGTATGTATATTGTAACGCTTACGGCAGACAGGCACTGTGTAAGAGCCGGCGCACCAGAGCAGCGCACCGAGGGAGCGTCTGCATTTATAACTTAGTTTTTAAAATTAGTCAAGCAATATGAAGCATCTCCTTTTACGTTTAAGTCCCTTAAATACATTGAGCACAGCTTTCTCACCACTTAAGATTGCTTTTGATACCATCCTTACACAAAGCAGAAGGGAGATCTTAGTGCCTGAGCATAAAAAGAATAGGAGCATACTGCAACGCGTGTGAAGTCCATAAACGATATTAATTTTGGAACTTAAACATACAGTATATGGCTGGTCTCGGTACTTTAAAGAAAACATACACACCAGTATTCCATTTCTCCCTAAACATTTTAAGCATCGAAGTCTTTAACTAACGCAATACCGGAGTCAACAAGCATACTTTTAGAATTTGATTAAAAGGGAATATAATATGGAATCGCGTATCTCAAGAAATTAATAACGATATAATTATATTCATGTTGCAAAAGAACTGCAACGGACATAAAAACTCCCTTGCTTTTAACAGAGCGTTCCATAATTTCTAACTACGAAAATGCCAGGTGAAAGGATTTGTAAACATATTTTGTTAAAGCGAGTCAGTTTTTTCCGCAACACATAAAATACATTTTTCCAAGAAAGTTTAGCCTTTGTCACTAATGAAACCACTAAATAAAGACATAAATATAGAAATCTTAAGATTTGTTTTATTTAATGTTGGTAGCAGGATGAACTGTCAGAGTGTATATTTTGTTGCAGAGTTGCTGCAAGATGTTAACAGTGAAAAAGGTATTTAGAAATGAGTTATTTCAAGATGAAAATTTTCAGAATAATTGCAAATCTAGCAGGATAGAGAAAGCACAGAAAACTGGCAGTTAGATTGATCAGATTAGTATGAAAAGTAATTTAGCAAAGGGAATGAGAAGAGTGACAAACTAGTATACTTTAGATCTTTTTAATCTGATCATGTTTCCCTATAACAATAATAAAAAACTTTATTTGATATATCACCATTAAAGGTGGCATCTCAAAGCAATACAGTAGATGTAAAAACAGATAAAAGGACCACAGATTACAAAGTAAATGCATATAAGAAAGACAAGCAGTTAGAGGTGCTACCAAAATTAGAAAATGAAGCAGATACAGACACTAAGTCTTCTGAAAAGAAAGGTTCTGAGGTTAGATTTAAACTGGCCCTGGTGTGTGTGTGTTTGTGTCTGTCTGTCCTGTGATGGACTGGCGCTATGTCCGGGGTGTATTCTGCCTTGTGTCCGTCGCTTACTGGGATAGGCTCCAAATCCTCTGTACTGGATAAAGAGATTAGAAATGGATGGAAGTAAAGGCACTGTGTGGATGGAACTATACACAGTGTTAGAAACCCACTATGAAATGGCAGCATCTCACTGAGAATAAAACATTTTATAGTGCTGGCTTAAGGAAACAGCCTTTCCACCTCTCTTGCACATCAGTATCCATACCTAGTTATTTAAACAAATTGCCTCTAATTATAAACATCTTAATATGCTGGCTCTGTGGATCCGCATCAGCTATGTTTGCCCATTCCTTCAATTCATGTGCCTCCAACACACAGTTCAACGCTAGCAACTACACAAAATCTAAAATATGAGCTCTACTTGCCACTTACAATACCAACAGTACCAGCTAACTTTAGTAGTGACATTTTCATGGATCTTTTTAACAATAAAATTTACAACATCAGACTTCAGACACAATTAAACAGGCCTCAAAAAAGTCTGGTACAAACATTTTCAGCATGGAAGAAACCTTTACTTTAATGGTATAAACCTTAAATGGATTCATATTCTCAATAAGATTTGGTGCTCAGTAACATGACTTAGAAAATGACAGAAGACATACGTATCATGCTTATCCTTCTATTTTTCACAATCGTAAACTCCTTAAGGCAGTTACATTTTCTCTGTTCTGACCTGGAGTTACAGAGAAATTTAAATTCTAATAAGAGATTTGTAATGAGGAAAGTCATACCAATCACTCATACAAGGATTTGCAATTACAATACAAATACTTTCTTTCTGTATGTGTTTATTTTGCAGTTTGAGTCTATGGCATTCCTTTGGGGGTCTATACTCCAAGGCATGACTTTTTTATGGGAACATGACATTTTTTTAAAGTCTTTTAATGCAAGCTTCATATAAACCCTTAGCAGTGGTTACTGTCTGGAGCAGGTACTTGAATGGCACAGATTCATTGAAATGATTCAATTTCTTTTGAAAATATTTGGGATAATACATATTCCAGAAATCACAGCCGTTGAATTATCCAGAAATTAATTTCTCTCAGGGTGTTTTTAACCCCTCATGGATGGCATTGTATGAAATTAGTTTGTAGTTCCCCATTTGCCTCTATTATGAGATGCTGTGGACACTATTGTATACATTTTAGGAGTGTCCATAGGAAGGTATGTTCTAAAAAGAGTGAACTTCTGTTTTGCCATTATTTTTAATAGGGGCGTTACATGTTTACACTTGGTGCTCCTACTAGAGGAGAGGATATGATTAATCTAGGCTTATCACAGAAACTGAAACACATCTGGTTGGTGAGTCTACTGTGGGTAAAATGTTACTGGTACCGCATGTTGTAAAGCTCTGTATTTTCTCTCTTGGCCTGACTTTTTTTAATGTCTGAGTGTTAGAATCCATGTTGTTGCTGGTAAGGGAACGGTAGGTGCTGTGATTGACACAGTCAAAGCTTTGTACAGAGATACCATTGTAGCTGTTTGACAGTATTTTAGATGCCCTTAGTTAAAAGCATGGGAGGAAGTACTGCCAAGGGGAGGGGGTGGGGAGCAAGGATTTTTTCTTTGAGTTTGTGAGGTTATTTTTTGTTATATTGTGTTTCAGAAAGCAAGAAAATAAGATTTACTGTATGATAAAAAGAGAAAGAGCTGGAGTAGATCCTCAGATCAGTTTGCTACCAGCAATCAAACAAAAAAATGGAAAGAATTGTTTCCTCCTGATTGGAACCTTTCTTACTGTCTTATAATTTATCAGGCTACCTTTTAATTTCCACTGAGAGAAGGAAGTCACTTGTCATGCAGCTATTTTATTCTTCATTGCACAATATGCTCTAAGTTAGCAAATGAAACATGAAATAAATCAAGAATACAATTAACATGAATGTATAAACATCCAAACTATACTTTATCACATTTAATTATTGGGTTAGCTTTTTATTGAGCCAAAATGTTATAAATGTGATTTTTCTCTTTTATGTTACCTGCCTGACAGCATTTTGTATCCCATTCTGTATATTACTGGAAAATATTAGACCCAACCTAAAGAATTCATGGGGGTAGTGGGACACAGTACTGCAAAGAGTCTCCTAAAGGGACAGAGCTATTAGTACTTATGTGTTTGAGTCTGGAGAATATAGTAAACTCTAAACATTAAGGGAATGCATGGAATCAGAAAATATAAATTGCATAGTACACAAGACTTAACTGGTTTTATTCTAGGAAAGCAGACAAGACTGAGTCATGGGACTCAGAGGATCCAAGGCTAGACTGAGTATAATAGGCTTCGGGCTTCTATTGTGACATCTACTGTAAATTACAGAAATGTTAAAAGTAAACAAAATAAAGTAACTAAAATGTGGTCTGAAATCACCCCTTTAGACACCCCTTTTACTTCACTGGTGTCAGATATGAAAGGCAATAGTCTCCCGTTCTGTCTGCTGTGTGTTGCAGCAGAGGGACTCCCTGCAGCTGAAAGGGACAGAGTAACTTGCATGCCCTCTAGTACAGTTTACACATGCACGACTTTAAAAGCTAGCAAGACAGGTTTCGATTCACATTAGCTGGCGAGCCTTGTTAAAAAAAGGAATGATAATGTAACATGCCACTGTTCATGAACAAAGTTATACTGAGATTTCCTAAGATACGCGATTAAAAAATAAATAAATAAAAATTTGAATCTCCTGCGGAACACATTCCATAAGAATCAGTTTTACAGTATATATCGCCTTTAAAGGTGGCTTCTCAAAACGCTTTACGGGATAAAAACAACCAGAACAGCAGCAACAACAATATTGTATTTCGTTGCACTGTGAAAACCAAGTAATAACTTAACTATACAGTACGTGCAAACGTTTCGTATGTTGCTGTCGTGAATGCCTGCGTACCCATAAGTATCTTATTTGCCTTGAGTCTGTCTACAGTATCTCTGTCCCACTACCTCCCTCTCTCCCTCAATTCAATTCAATTCAAGGTGTTTTATTTGCATGACAGATGGGTACAATTCTTGTTGGGAATGTATAGTTTGATATTCACACCGGCGCGGCACCGAGGGAGCGTCTGCATTTATAACTTGGTTTTTAAAATTAGTCAAGCAATATGAAGCATCTCCTTTTACTTTTAAGTCCCTTAAATACATTGAGCACAGCTTTCTCACCATCTTTACACAAAGCAGAAACTGTCCGATGACTCACAGTACAAGTGGAAAGATTACAGATTTTAATCGTCTTTAATTTTGTCTTTAATTTTGCCTGTGGAGTGTATCTTATTAAGCTCTAAATTGTATTTTGAGCGCGTTTTTTGACTTTTTTTAATTGCATTTTGGGCGCGGACAGCACATACAAGGGTTAATGAACTGCGCCAAGAAATTTAAAATACTATTCTTTAGGTGTGAGGGTAGGAGTGGACCGCAGCAGGCATAATCAGCAAACCAGGAAAACAAAGAACAGGACAGGTGAGATGTGTATCCAGAAAGCGAGTGATCAGAAAAAGGAAATGGAAAACGCAGAAAAAGGAAACGCTTTACAGGATAAAAACAATAACAACAGTAGTGGCTGGGCAAATGATTTTTTTTATCGAAATACAAATTGAGATACTGTACTGTATAATGATGTGCATGAACAAAGGTATACTGCAATTTTCCTTAGATACGCGATTAATGCTTCGTAGGAGGAGGCGGTCTTTTCCTCTTGTCTAACAGTCTGTCCACAAACAAAACATTCCTGTTAGACAAGAGGAATTGAAAAAAAACAATTTTGTCAATGAAAACCGGTGTGTGTGTCTCTCCCTGCTGGATGTCCCTCTCACAAACTGCTGAATGAATAAAATAATTTTATTGAAAACGCGTTTGCGATTGTCTGGTATTTAATTTGGTCCCTTTTAACTGTTTTTCGATCTACTGTATTGCTTTGAGATGCCACTTTTAAAGGCGATATGTAAAATAAAGTTTTTTATTATTGTTATAGAGAAACATGATCAGATTTTCCCTGGTTCATCACCTGGACACCACGTTAACTGCGTCATACCGCATGATACTGCGACACACCCACCGGGGTATGCCGTGAAATACCTCACTCATTTTGAATGGCTGCATCTGTAGTTCAGACACGGTGACGTCATTGCCCTCCCTGCGCGTAGCAGGGACCACAGCCACCTGGGCTGAGAGAGGTCTCCTTTAGCTCATGTGGCTGGTTCCCTGTTGTGTTATGCTGGAGACCCAGGTTTGCATCCCGGGTGTTGCAGGACAAACCGGTGGGGTGGAGTGCCGGACGGCACAAGCCCGTGTTGGACCACAACGGTTACAATAGCATGGGACCCTGACTTTAAACCACATAAAATAGACATTTTAGTAATGGTCGTTGAGGGGAATAAGGAAGGTCTGGAACAAGACAGGAATCCTGGAAGTACCTTCATTCTTGCTGTCTTCATCCTTCTCAAGAATGAGAGAGGCATCTTAACCTGATTTTCTAGCACCTCTTAGTTACATTTTAATATGTTTTCTAGGTTTCTGGGTATTGCATTTGCTCAACATTTTATCTTATACCAATCCTATTGTAAATTAAATTTATTTTTGACCTCCAGGGATATAGATTCCCCAATAACATTGCTTCAGAATTAATCCCTATTCTGAAAAGTTGCTGTAGTCTGTGATTAGATCTGTGAGAACAGGAAAAGATGTTGAATTTCTGCTGTATATAATAACATCATCTATATAAAGAGCCTGATTGTGTGTTTCTCCTGCTATATCACCTCCCTCTGTATCCTTCTGTTTCCCTGTTATCCTCATCTTGTTTCCCTGAATGAATTAAAGCTGTCTGACAGAATACCATGAGCCTGTTCTTGTGCATTTGGTTGTTTTTACATTGCTTGTAGCCAAGCTATAAAACCATTGTGAAAACCAAATTCCCTACATGTTTCAAATATAAAAAGCTCTAATACCCTGTCAATTGCGTTTTCTGGATCCACGTTTTTTTCATTTCAGTTTTTGTGTTTAAAGATACAATTTAGTTTAGCCCAGTAAGACCTCCAGGCAAATAGTCAATTTCCACCTGGAATGATGTCCTCTAAAACAGTTTATAATAACTCTGCAATTACAAAATATAATTATACAGTAGAACTATACAGTATACAGTAGAAGTCTTAGATTTCTTATACTATATGTCTTACTGTGTCCTCTCACCAGGCAGAAATACAGTATGCAGGATGAAAATAATAATAAAAAAATATTTTTTCTCTCCTGGTATTCAAAAAGATCAATTTTACAAGTTGTGGCCTTGTCAGCCAGCTGAAAATGCTTGAAGACATTACCATATGTGTACTAGCTTAGATAAAACATCGAGACAAATTGGAAAATATAAAAAAATGACATAATATTTGTGAATATATGGCCTGGAATGATAATGTTCACATTCCCAGAATTATTATTCAATAACATTAAAAGCTATAAAAGTTATTGCTATATTACTATATAACCCCCCCACATACATAATTTATATTGTATTATGTATTGCCTTGTAATTTGCACTATCTGCACTTTGCACTATGTGTATCCTGTCTACAATGTCTATGTCAGTGTCTTGTCTGTCCTGCCTGTATTTGCACCGTGGACCAGGAGGAACAATATCAAATCAAAATCAAATCAAATCAAAGTTTATTTATCAAACGCACAACAATACAGCGTGCAGCAGTAGTTGCTGGCAATGAAATGTCTTTTCTGCAAGCTCACAAGAATCACAAAAATCACAAAATTAAGGTTATGAAAATGTTACATGATAATAGATAATAATGTAATAGATATTGAATAAAACTCAATATGAATAGAGCTGCTATGTGTCCATGGTGTATGCGATATATTATGTCCAAGTGCAGTATGCTGAATACAATGAAAACTGTATTCCATGAAAACTGAAAAATGTGTGTCCATGTAGCCATTATGGGTGATTTGCTAAAGGAGCTGCAGGTTGGCTGTTTAGCAGTCTTATTACCTGGAGGTAGAAGCTGTTCCGTAGTCTGTTGGACTTTGACCGAATGCTTCGGTACCGTTTACTGGACGGTAGGAGAGAAAACAGTTTGTGCCTGGGATGACTGGGGTCCTTGAAAATGGACCTGGCCTTCTTCAGACATCTACAGTAGCTGAGTAGATCTCCTGGATCCTTGGTAGCTCACAGCCAGTAATGAGCTGCGCTGACTTCACCACCCTCTGCAGTGCTTTGCTATCCCGGACGGAGCAGTTTCCATACCAGGCAGTGATGCAACCAGTCAGGATGCTCTCAATAATGCACCTGTAGACGTTGGTCTGGATATGTGAAGGCATGCCAAACGTCTTTAGCCTACGGAGAAAGAATAGGCACTGCCGTGCTGTTTTGACCACGGTGTTGGTGTGGCGGGTCCAGGTTAAGTCCTCTGAAATGTTAACTCCCAGGAACTTAAAACTGCTGACCCTCTCCACTGCAGTCCCATTGATATAGATAGGTGTGTGATCTCCTCCCTGGTGTTTCCTATAGTCCACAATCATCTCCTTAGTCTTTCTGATGTTCAGAGAGAGGTTGTTCTCCTGGCACCATGCTGCCAGGGTTTCAACCTCCTCCATGTACAGACTCTTCACCATATTTCTTTCCACTGTATACTTGTATATGGCTGGGATGACAAATAACGTGAACTTGAACTTGAACTAATCCTCTGGGCAGTGCTTGAGGAGTTTTAATTGCTTTTCACTGCCAGCTCATCAGCAGGGGTAGAATAGATGATGACCCCTGGTTGCTAAGTAAACAAACTGGTTGCTGAGGTTTTTTTTTTCCTGAGTCATGTTACAGAGGCAGTGATGTCTCCTTGGGCTCTAAATGGTCAATAATGAATGGCAGCAGTTTGAACCAATTAGATCCCCTTTTTTCAGACATTTTTCAGACTTGGTCATAGTGGTCAGCCAAATAAATTTACTCTTTTGGTTTTCATTGACCCAGTGGTTTAGCAGGCGTGTAACCTGTTTTTCAGTGCACATAGCATCTATGGTAGTGATTATGCCAGTGAATATGCCAGCAGCCGTATCACCCTGCAACTCACAACTGGCAGCCCACTGAAGCTCTGCGGGTGTGAGCCTGACCTGTACCTGGATGGGAGACCTCCTGGAAAAAACTAAGGTTGCTGTTGGAAGTGGTGTTAGTGGGGCCAGTAGGGTGCGCTTACCCCACAGCCTGTATGTATTCTAATGCCCCAGTATAGTGAGGGGGAGACTATACTGTAAACAGGTTCTGTCCTTTGGATGAGACGTAATACTGAGGTCTGTCTGTGGTCATTAAAAATCCAGGGTGTTTCTGAAAAAGATTAGGGGTATTACACTGGCATCCTGGCCAAATTTCCCATTGGCCTTTACCCATCATGGCCTCCTAATAATCCCCAATTATGAATTGGCTTCATCACCCTGTTCTCCTCCTCACTGAGAGCTGGTGTTTTGTAAGCGTACTGGTGCATCATCCAGATGGAGGTTGTATATTGGTGGTGGTGGAGGGGATCCCCACTATCTGTAAAGAGCTTTGAGCTCTGTAAATAGCTTTTTGTGTCCAGAAAAGCACTATATACACTTTAAGTACAAGCAATTCTTATTAATTATTGTCTTATTTTATAAGTTTTGCTCAGCTTTTGATTTTTAGGTTGCATTTTGGTGTGTGAGATTATTGTTATTATCTGTTTATGTTCAAGTTCACGTTTATTGTCATTATACTTATATACGGATATATGGTAAAACGAAAGGCTATTTAGCTAGCTCTCAGACGATAAGTAGTACAAAAAAAAGCAACAACAACAATACAATTGTATAATATAAGAAAGACAGAGACAACAGGCTATGTGCAAAACAACAACAGGCAATGTGCAAAACAACAAAAAGATAGGTAATGTGCAAAAACAACATCAGATGTGCAAAAACATGCATCAACAGAATGAAATAAAAGAATAGAAATTATGGGGAGTGAGCTTTTTGACATGTAAGGTAGAGGTAGATTTCAATGTGTGAGTTTTTGGTAAGAAAGAAGGCACTGTAAGGTTCAGATCATAAGTGAGAGGTGAGGTGAGAGTGAGAGAGAGGCTGGGAGTTTAATAGTTTGATAGTGCAGGGGTAAAAACTGTCTCTGAGTCTGGTAGTCCGGGCCTGAATACTCCAGTACCGTTTTCCAGATGGTAGCAGATCATATAGTCTGTAGCTGGGATGTGTGGGGTCTTTGATGATGCTTAGAGCTTTCCTCAAGCACTGTCTGTCATAAATGTCCTGTATAGATGGGAGGGCAACCTCAGTGATGGACTGGGCAGTTTTCACCACCTGCTGTAGGTAATACTGCAGTTGCCATTCCACACTGTGATGCAACCTGTCAGTGTTCTTTCTGTAGTGCATCTGTAAAAATTAATGAGGATCTGGGGACATATCTTAGCTTTCTTCAACCGTCTTAGGAAGCACAGGTGCTGTTGCGCTTTCTTGATCAGACAGGTGGCATTGAGAGACCATGTGAGGTCCTCGGTGATATGGACGCCAAGGAATTTAAAGTTACTGACCCTTTCCACTTCAGTCCCGTTGATGTGGATAGGGGCATGTCCGTTTTGCAGTTTCCTGAAATCAATGATCAGCTCCTTGGTTTTGCTGACGTTGAGGGTGAGGTTGTTGTCTTCACACCGCGTTGTAAGGAAATTGACCTTCTCCCTGTAGGCCCTCTCATCATTGTCTGTGATCAGACCTACAACTGTGGTGTCATCGGGAAACTTGATGATGGGGTTGATGTTGTGTTTGGCCTTACAGTCGTGGGTGTAGAGGGAGTAGAGTAATGAACTAAGCGACTAAGCACACACCCCTGGGGTACCCCAGTGTTCAGAGTTAGTGTGCCGGAGGTGTGGTTTCCAAGCCTGACAGCCTGAGGTCTGCCTGTCAGAAAGTCCGGAATCCAGTTGCATAGGGTGGTGTTGAGACCCAGTGCACTGAGTTTCTTGACTAGTTTCTCTGGAATGATAGCTGAGCTGAAGTCGATGAATAGTAGTCTTGCGTATGTGTTCTTTTTATCCAGATGAGATAGGGCAGTGTGTATGGCAATGGAGATTGTGTCATCTGTGGATCTGTTGGGCCGGTAGGCAAATTGGTATGGGTCCAGTGTGTTTGGGATGGTGTCCTTAATGTGCTTTATGACCAGCCTCTCGAAGCATTTCATGATAACAGGTGTTAGTGCCAATGGTCGGTAGTCATTAAGACATGTCACTGTGGTTTTCTTCGGTATTGGGATGATGGTGGTTGTCTTGAAGCAGGTGGGGACTACGGCTTGGGCCAGAGACATGTTGAAAATGTCTGTGAATACACCTGCCAGTTGATTGGCATAGACTCTGAGGACGCGACTGGGTATGCCGTCAGGTCCTGCAGCCTTGCGTGTGTTCACTTTTTGCGGAGATATCCTCACCTCATTTGCAGACAGTGAGAGCAACTGGTCAGCTGCGGAGGGTGCAGCTCTGATGGCTGGTTCTGTGTTGCTAGCTTCAAACCGAGCATAGAAGGTGTTGAGCTTGTTAGTCAGGGAGGCATCATGGGCAGGTGCACAGATGTTCTTCCTCTTGTAGTCTGTGAGGGCCTGTATACCTTGCCACATGCACCTTGGGTCATTAGTGGTGAAGTGTTCCTCTAATTCCTGTTTTAGTGTGTTTTTTGCATGTTTAATACCATTGTTTAGATCAGTGGTTCTCAAACCGCCAGGTGGTATGCCAAATGACCCTGGAACTGTGTTGTGTGTGCTGAAAAATCGGGACGGGTTTTCATATTTTGTATTTTAAGACGTGTCAAATACGCAGCCTACGTACTACGATACAGCGCGCGCTAATACTTCAGTGGACACAAGAGATACTCTGTAATTCTATACCACTCTATAGAAATGCGTGCTACGGATGCAAGTGACCAATTGTATTTTAAAAAAAGCTACTGTATCTCCAGCAAATAGGGAGGTAAGAGAATGTGCATGATTTTGGAACAATGCCAACGTTGTAAACACAGGAATGCATAGAAATAGGTGCTACGAACGCTGGTAATCTTGTGAGCACAGGAAAGCGTGATAGATAACAGAAAAATATTTAAGAACTGTTCTAAGTTAATTTGAGAAAAATACACCGAGTGTCTCTGTGTTTCGCTCCCATGCGCATGAAATAAAAACTTAAATACGGAAATGCAAACTTGCGGATTGCTAAAGCAGGTAAGCCACACTATTAGGTATGGAGAAAAAGGTGCAGAACAGCTCGACCTGCTGCCCACCCCGAAAGACACAGTCATAATAATAGAATTATTGAAATGAAGTATTATATTTGCAATTTGCAATTTCCTGCAATTTCCCTCACGGGATCAATAAAGTATCTATCTATCATATCGAAAGTACGCTGATAGAGCACGTTAAGATGAGCAGATGTTTTTCACTGCAATTAGATGAGTCTGTAGTCGATTTGGCCAATTTGCTCGTTTACGTTAGATACGGGTTTGTGGGTACGACTTTCTGTTCTGTAAACCGCTACCAACAGGAACTACAGAAGAGCACATATTTCAGCTTCTGAATGAATTTATCGAAGAGAATGGCATCGACTGGATAAAATGTGTCAGAGTTTGTACAGACTGTGCTAGAGCAATGACAAGCCGACATAATGGTGTTGTTGCACAAATTAGAGAGGTTGCTCCAGAAATGAATGGATGCATTGCAACATCCACCACGAGACCTTTGCCGTCATGAAAATGCCTGACGATTTAAAATCTGTTAGACTCTGTGAATTGTTTCAAGGCTCGAAAAATTAATTCACATCTGCTTTGCTCGACTAAACAGGCTCACCCCTCTCACTGAAAAGGTGCTTTTTTATTTGTTGTTACTGTTTTTTTTTCTGTAAAACACTTTGAGAAGGCACCTTTAAAGGCGCTACGAAGTTTATTATTATAATATTTATTATATGTATGTGTGAGTGTGTTTGCACTCGCGCTCATGTTGGTCATTAAGAATTTCTGGGGTTCCTATGAGATGATGACTTGTAGGTGGTACTTGGATGCTTTGGTTGGATTAGGGGTGGTACTTGGTCCAAAAAGTTTGAGAATCACTGGTTTAGATTGATCCTGGCTGCCCTTAGTTCTGATTTATTGCCCGATTTGAATGCTGCATCCCTTGCTTTGATTAGGATGCGAACCTCACTGTTCATCGATGGTTTCTGGTTAGGAAAAGTTCTTATTTCTTTTGTGAGTGCGACATCGTCAGCACATTTCCTGATGTAGCTAGTGACTGACGATGCATATTCCTGTATGACGGTGTATGATCCCTGTGCGGCAGCCTCTTAAAACACACTCCAGTCAGTGCATTCAAAACAGTCCTGCAGGACTGATCCAGCTCCTACAGGCCACACTTTCATTGTTCTGACCACTGGTTTCACTCGCCTGTGCAGCTGTCTGTATGACGGGAGGAGAAACAGAGTAATGTGATCTGAGTTTCCACAGTGGGGGAGGGGTACTGCCTTGTAAGCATTCTGAATCTTGGTGTAAACATGGTCCAGAGTGTTTTTTCCTCTCGTTGGGAAGGAGACATGCTGATGGTATTTTGGGAGAACGGATTTGAGATTTTTTTGATTTAAGTCACCCGCGACGATAAAGGTTGCATCTGGATGTGCAGATTCCTGTTTGTTTATTGCAGTGTGCAGTACCTCTAGCGCTACTTTGCCATTAGCATCAAGGGGGATGTAGACGGCAGTGATAATAACAGTTGTAAATTCCCTCGGCAGATAGAAGGGGCGGCACTTGATCACTAAAAATTCCAAAGTAGGTGAGCAGTGTTTCGTGATGGTAGATACATTGTTGCACCACGCGTTGTTAATTAAAATGCACACTCCCCCACCCCTGGTTTTACCGGACTCTGTAGTTCTGTCCACACAGAGGGCAGAAAATCCATCTAGGTGTATCACCAAGTCAGTACTACTGTCTGTTAGCCATGTTTCAGTAAAAATAAAAGTGCAGCATTCTTTAATTTTTCGTTGTGCGGACAGTGACAGTCTGGGATCATCGAGTTTGTTGTCGAGGGATCGGACATTGGCGAGTAAAATGGTTGGTAAAGCATGTTTGTTCTGTTCGGTTTTTAGTCTTGTTTGTAGCCCAGCTCGCTTACTGCGTTTCCGTTTTTGTTCACATCGTTTGCTACGCTTCTTGGCTTGGTTACCTTGTTCAGGTGATACCATGTTTTCCAGGCCTTGTCGGAGAAGTCCGTGCGAGCTGATGCAGTCCAGATCTTCCAGACTAAGTGATAGTCCTGCGGATCTTGTTCCGATGTCTAAAAGTGTTTGTGGATCATAAGTTATGTACGTGAACATTGTGGAGAGGGAAACTGAGGACTAAGAACAGTAACAAAAGAAAGAATGAAAGAAAAAACAATGATAAAAAGATCTGTTTAAGAGAGCTCGCTGGGCTGCTGTTACATAGATGTATAACACCATCTATACATCTATAGTAAAAATGCTTTACTACGGTGAAAAAAGACTTTTTGTCTGTTCCGGTCTCACGGTTTGTTTTAGAAAATATTGGAGATGACTTGTAAGTTGTAAAAAATAACCTGATTAATCATGGCCAGCAGCCATATCACCCTGCAACTCACAACTGGCAACCCACTGAAGCTAAGCAGGTGTGAGCCTGGTCAGTACCTGGATGGGAGACCTCCTGGGAAAAACTAAGGTTGCTGCTGGAAGAGGTGTTAGTGGGGCCACCAGGGGGGTGCTCACCCTATGGTCTGTGTGGGTCCCAATGCCCCAGTATAGTGACAGGGACACTATACCGTAAACAGGCGCCGTCCTTTGGATGAGATGTAAAACCGAGGTCCTGACTCTGTCTTCTTCTTCTTTTTCACAGCCTTAGTCCCAGACTGTCCTGGGGTCAGCTGCTTTGGTTGCTCTTCTCCATTTGTCTCTGTCGAGCACATCTTCCTCACTCACTTCACATTCCTCCATATCTTTTCTCACACAATCTATCCATCTCTTTCTAGGCCTGCCTCCGAGGTCCTGACTCTGTGTGGTCATTAAAAATCCCAGGGCGTTTCTCAAAAAGAGTAGGGGTGTAACCCTGGTGTCCTGGCCAAATTTCCCATTGGCCCTTACCAATCATGGCCTCCTAATAATCCCCCTCTATGAATTTGCTTCATCACTCTGCTCTCCTCCCCACTGATGGCTGATGTATGGTGAGTGTTCTGGCGCACTATGGCTGCTGTCACATCATCCAGGTGGATGCTGCACATTGGTGGTGGTGGAGGGGAGTCCCCATTACCTGTAAAGCACTTTGAGTGGAGTGTCCAGAAAAGCGCTATATAAGTGTAAGCTATGATTAAGATTAATTTATGTTTTAGTGTGCAGCAGATGCTGGAGCCTCAGTTTGGTCTCTTCCTGCTAGAAAGCTTTCCACATAATGTAGGATAACATGACAAATCTTCAACATTAGGGTTTACTGTTCTCCATAAGTCTTAGAGTCTATTAGATTGAATCCTCTTCAAATAATTACAGCTATACCTGTAACATCACCTGCCAATAACTTTGCACATTAAGACATGTCCTTCTTCGTATACACTTACACCACGTACATGTAGTGTACGTGTATACAGTATGTACACCTTCATCAGTGTTATGTCAGCATGTCCAATCTTTCCAAGGACATAATATATCATCCACCTTATCTACCTCACTATTCATTAAACAGTCACCCCTCTCCTTGATGATTTGTAAGAGGGGTAGAATACTTGTGATGATGCCAGTTTTACTAGTTTGTTATGGTCATTGTTATGATCCCAGGATATAGGGGTTTAGCATTAAAACTATTTGGAGACTGGAGGTTTTTTTTTTTCAACAGGACAAAATAACGACAAAACAAGAAAATCAGGTGCAAGCCTATACACAAGTGAATACATGAAATATAAGACTGTTTACAATATTTACATACAAACACACAAAGACAGCACAGGGAAAAAGAACATGAGCGGTGCCAAAGAAAATAAAATATCAAAACCAAACTAATCTAACTAATATAGTGTGGTCTAACCTATCTAACCCAAACAAAACACAAACAAAAAGGTCTTCAGTGTCTTTGGATGCCCAAACTAATCTACACTAACTAGCAAAACCTAAATACAAAGGTGGCACTCGCCCCCAACCTAGTGTGTCTAGACAGGCGAAACCAAACCTACGTGTGTGCAAAGTGTATGTCACGTGACATTCTTACCCATTAATTTTTTCCCTGCAGGACACACAAAGTCACAATCAACAACAAATGCATAGCAGCAAAATGACAGGTGAATAATATTAACAGTGATGGGGAAAACAGGTAACCCACTGACATACAAAAAAACTAGCTAATTATTAGGAAATAGCTATAATTGGTGAAAAAACAAGAAAATTAAGAGAAGTTAGCAAAAAGCTGGGAGGGTCAAAACTTCTTCTGTTTTTGAACTTGCGGTCGTGGTTCTGATTGCGGTAAGGTGGTGATGGCATCGCTAATGAAGAATGGCAGAAAGATGGACCACTGACGAACAGGGTACCTGTACAGAGAAAGTGAAGGGGAGAGAAAGAAACAAATACACACACAAACATACAGGGACATAACAGTCTTTGTCTGTCTGGTGTATTTCTTGTTTAATCACTATCACCTTTGTCATTTTTAGTTTTTAAAGTACTCTTTTGTCTTGATTGGACTATTATGAGCATTTATATTGTATAATATAATTTTATGGTTCAATTCCATCTACTATTTTCTTATTATTTTTTATTATGTTTGTTGTATTTCATTTTTGTTTAGTTCATTATCACCAGCCTTGCCCTTTATAACCTGGGGAGGCTTAGATTTGATGAGGCCTTTTAATTTTTGTCATCATCTTTTTCCCAAACTGCTTCCATCTACAACTATATTACACCACAGCATTAACATTATACCTCAGTTAAATTTACAGAAATTACATATTTTAGATTATTAAACATGGAACACATCTAATACAGGTACGTTTCCTATACCTAGAGGCTCAAATCTCAGTACTGAGTGACTTGACATATTTATTGTGAATAAACTCATGACTGTAGTTATATCCAAATGCAAACATCAGTCTGCTTATCTGCCTAAATTCACTACACTACATCTGTCCCTGTATGAGCCACACACTCCTGACTAACAGCTACAGATGCCAGATAACCAACAGTGGTGAGAGTGCTGCTAGCCGACCTGTCCAAAGCTTTTGAAGGAGTGGATCTTTCTAGGCTCCTGCAGCATCCAGTTGATAATAAATGATGTCCCAGGCTACTTGCCTGGTTACATAGCTGTGTCATTGGAAGAAATCAGGAAGTTACAGCTAATGAGTCTTTCAGCCTCTGGTCTGAGGTAATGTTTGTTGTGCCCCAAGAAGGTGGGGTTTCTCCATATTTATTCCTCCTCCAGATTCCACCCAAAAGACTGTTCTAAGTTACACTCTAGACGTAGATTGTGACACTCTGGACAACATGATGTTGGTCTGTCCCAGGCTGTTCCATTGGATCAGTATTCAAGGTGATACAGTATGTTCATGTACATGGTGGCTAAGCAGCTAGACAAGTGGGTCAAATTCAATAACACACTGCTGAATAGGAAAATGTCCCAAGATAAAATGGCAACTTTTGCAAGATATGCTTTCCAACTTAAAAAAAAAAAGTTTGATCTGCACCCTGCAGACGGATCATTCATTTGTGTCGTAATGTCAGCTAGAAACATTAGTTTTGTAACCCATTTTATATCATGCAGTTCAGGTCGTTCTTGCTTTTTTGACAAAATTATCTTGATTACATGAAGGCATGCCTGCCGAATCCTTCCCACGGCTTAGCCAACAAACTCTGCTGTATGATGATAATAATTGCTTACACTTATATTGCTGTTTTCTGGACACTCCACTCAAAGCTCATTGATGCGCTGGCAGCCGTAGTGCACTAGAACACTCCCCATACACCAGCTCTCAGTGGTGAGGAGAGCAGAGTGATGTAGCCAGTTCAGTGAGATTATTAGGAGGCCATGGTTGGTAAAGGCCAAAGAACGCCGGGGTAACACCCCTGCTCTTTTTAAGAAATGCCCTGGGATTTTTAATTACCACAGAGAGTCAGGACCTTGGTTCTATGTCTTATCCAAAGGATTGTGCCTGTTTTACAGTATAATGTCACTGTCACCCACACACACATCAGGGTGAGGGCCCCCTGTTGCGCCCCCTCTAACACCTCTTCCAGCAGCAGCCTTGGTTTTTCCCAGGAGTCTCATCTCCAGGTACTGACCAGGCTCACACCTTCTGAGCTTCAGTGGGCTGCAAACCGTGAGCTGCAGGGTGATGTGGCTGCTGGTATAGAGGAATGTCCTTGCACACACTGCCCATCTCCTGAAGAACAGATTGAAACTGAGTCAAGGGAGATCGAGCAATAAGAAAATAAACTATTTTCACCTCCGTAATCATCACATTATTAAGCTAGTAATTCAAAATCTTGGCACAATGATTTTCCTGATGTGTAATACAATGAAAATCTACCGTGGGATGGCCAATGTGATCCGTGATGATCTTAACAAGTCTCCTCAGTTTTCTTACCATGGCAGCCGTCAAAGAAAATATTTCCTTCATATCATTCCCTCTTTCCTCAAAATGATTAATAACCTTCTGAGCTGTATCTTCAGCTCTTCTCAAATTCCATCTCAGTCACAGTATCTCACAATATTTGAAAATGCCGTTTCATTGTTTATATCCACACACTCATCAAGTGCAACACAAAATACTTTTACATTTTTAAGTCTGTTGTTTGTTAACGTTGTCAGCCATTTCACTTATTTGTCTTTTCATTGATCTAGCAGACACAGGTGAGCCCTTAATTCTAGAGATGATAATCTCCTTGTTAGGCAATCTAATTAAACATCAGAACATATAAGAAAAGCTCTATTATATTTGCCCCTTCTGTAAATGATTTCACAACACTTTGTCCGACTTTGTAATTTAAAGGTGTTGCTTTGTTTTCTGTACCTTGCTGTGTCCTGTTTGATAGACTCAGCCTTGTCCAACTCATCCTTGAAGTGTTTGTCCTGTTTTGTCTGAAAATGTTGCTGAAAATTTGATGTTTGACAAACGATGCTCTCACATTCTAGAGCACAAACAATATGGTCGTTATGTTGAACAAATCCATATTCTTCTCTCCAAATATGCAAACATCTTACTTAGATTTCTTCTTGCAACTGTCATTTTGTGCAAAATGTTTGCATTTACACTTAAGTCTGATGTTATCAGCGGCACAGATTGTGAGCTTTGCTGTGAAAACAATTTCCTAACTCCACTACAAATAATGCAATAAATAAACCAAGTGAATCATTTTTTTTTCTGTGGCAAAGAACTTTCATTAGGATATATGTTGCCGGGAATTACAGTCGAGCACAGATTTAATTGTTTCTGAACTTAATATCTTTGCTGCCCATTAGACTTTTATTACACATGCCATTTTCTTTGCACATGCTGTTAAAAATCCCTTTGTGTGCCAGTAATGTCATGCATGCTGTAGGTCAGCGACTGGTTTAGGGGTTTCATTTAATGCATTAACCTGAAGGTCTTTTTGAGACCTGTAATAGACTGTTAAAACTGTGAATGTTTAAATATGCATTAGCTCATAAAATATTTCATATTAACTCATGAGTGTTTTTTTTTGTACCTAAAATATTAACATATGAAATATTATCCTATATTAAAGGGGAACTGCAATGCTATTTTTACATTTCAATTTTATAATGAATCTGCAATGATGAGTACATTTCAAACACAACAAAGCTACCAAGTACACAATATCATGTGCCATAGCATAACTTCCCATTTATATCGCAAAAGAGATAAAGTTTCAATGTATGCATAGTGCCATATTGCCATCATTGTCTGTGATTCAGAATGTGGCAACAGATTTTTCAATGACGAAAAAGTGTCCCAGTTATATTGTAAACATGCTTTAGAGCAAGCAAATTTGGTACCATATTAATTTAAAATATTTTCACAAAACATGCACATTTTTTTTGATTCTTTTAAGTATTGCAAAAAAGAACGATCTGTCAACCAACTAAAACATACTCATATTCATTATCAAGTTTTGGCTTACAGAGACTAGTGAGCAGGAAGGGCCAGTTTTATATCACAATCCTCCCAAACTCTTGCTCTCGCCAGTGGTGAGACCAGCAGATTCTCGTCTTCCTTCACCAACATGGCAACCATGCAGTACTTTCACAAAATTCATTATTTTGAACTGAAATGTGTAGAATTTTACAATACTGTCAATTTATTTTGATACCAAGAGTTAAAACCTTGTCTGAAAACTTGGGACTTCAGTTCCCCTATTAGATCTGAGTGAGGTGTGGATCAATATTGCAGGTGGGGTCATGATTTTGATTGGGAGCAAGTGGGAATTAAATAGAAAGAAAAGTTCCACTCAGTGCTCTATATTCAGACACATCTTTCTACAGTCTTCTTCATCCTACTGTGTCTTACCTTCCCGGTAATAAAACTGTGTTGAGAAATGTAAGATGCCTGATCTTGTAAGAAAAGCTTCCCCTCTCATTTCCGTGTCTCGCAGGTTTAAACTTGCTCCTCACTCTCTTGTTCCTCTTTAACTTTGTCTCTTTCTTTCTCTTGTCTGTTCTCCATCTGTCTCAATCACTGTCTTCACAGGAGTAATGCCAGCTAGACCCTTTTCTGTAGTGCTGCTCAGTCAGTATAGAAGTGGCTATTCAGCAATAAGACCAGAGGGGAGTAAGGAGCACTCTGCTTCAACAGTGTGGACAGTGTTGCACACACCTTTCCCCAAAACTTTAAAACTCTAAAATATCAGTGCCTTCCCATACTACAGGAGAGAGTGTGCCTGTGACTCCCTGGGAACACAGTGTGCACTTTGGGGAATCAGTAATATGCATTGAAACTGACTCCGAGACAATAGATGTGTCCTATGAATTAAGTTAAAAAGGATCAACTGGTGATTGGGATTTCTCAAAGCAAAATTTAGATCATTCCAAATAGTGTCCAATGAGAAGTGTATCCATGAGAGACACATCAATTTCCAGCTGTTATAGATCCTTAAGGATTTAAATCAGGATCTAAGTAACGAAGAGTAACATTAGGACACTATTCACTAAGCTGTGTCCCCTGCATCTATTATCTTACATAAGGGGTGACCCAGAGCTCCATGTCCCAGGTAACCCCATTAAAACACACAGCAGAGGGAAGTAACAAAGAATGAAAAATTTTGTATACTATCCCTAACAATGGCAGATGCAAATGTCATTTCCCTTATTCAACAATTGAAGAAAAAGAAACCGGCATCCATCAGATAAAATACAAGTTTTTATGAAAAACTGGACAGTGTGAGCCCCATGTAGTTTTATTTTAATATGTCTTTCCACTAGGCGCCACACTGTAAATGGGTACAAAACAATGGGGTTTAATTGTCATTCTTTAAAAGTCATTTTTTTTAAAGTTGTAGCTCATTAAAATACCCAGATTTTTTTCCAGTGCTTTTCCAGTGCTACTCCAGTGTCTTCTACTGAAACGGGGGAACAAAGACAGCATATTCTACATGAAGGTTTTATAAAGCCAGGTCCATGGGTCTCAAAACCTTTTCAAAATCTAAAATATACAGATACTTATGGGCAGTTATAGACCCAGTCATAGTTTTATAAGCAAATAGTAAAAGAGATGTTATCTTCTGGCAGCTCAGTTATTAATTTCTTAAAGATCAGAGTTTGCAATCCACTTTTTTCTTTGTAGTCCACAATTTCTTCCAATATGTGGCCTTTTTGAGAGGTTTGAGATGCCTGAAATGTATGAGCAATAAGTAGGCATAACACACACCCTCATTTCATACACCACAGCTGTCACACACCTCTCTTACTTACTAGTGACGTTACTGACCTGACACAATTTTCTTAGCCTTTCAAAATAAAAAATAAAATTAAAATAAAATTATGAAAATGTCCATTATTATTATCAGTGAGCTACTGGGAGTGACACTGACAAGCCAGACCTGTGCAGCGTATACACAGAGTGGCATCAGAGTGAGGAGCCAGGGAGGTTGTGTATTTGTTTTTTATAACGGAAAGTGTGTTGAGTCTCAGCACGAGTGGGATGTGATGAAGAGAGACTCGGGGTTGTTAATGTGAGAGGTCTGAGTGCGGGAGTGAGCCTCTGGAGACTGTGTGTGCGTGACTTATTCTGGTGGCTTAAGTGAGGATGTCATAGGCTGGAGGCGGACCTGGAAGTCAGAGTGCTGACTGGCCGTGAGGGGACCAGTGAGTGTCAAGTGGGAGCAGGAGGCTCCAGATCAGGGAAAGAGCAGGAGGCTGCTTGTGGTGACTCAGAGCAGAGGGTGCCATCTCCCTGAAAGGGACCAGCCGGAGGGCGTGTGAGAGGTGAGGCTCAGTGAGTCCAGGAATCTGCCACAGAAGGGCTTGGCTCGGTGAGGGGCCTACATTATGATCTCAGAGGAAATCAGATAGAAAGGCCAGTGGAGTCAGTGAGCTCGAGACTCAGGGCCTGAGAGTCTGAGGGCCTGAGAGTCTGTGAGACAGGGACCCAGAGGTCTGGTGCCATGATGAGGGAGTGAGCACATCACCATTCTTGAAGGAGAGTGGTTGCAAGAAATGTGAAAACATTCTCCAGCAGTCTGTAAGGGGTGTGTCTGGAGTGGTGGACATGCCTGTTTGTTGGGGTCACTACCACTGTGACGTCACAGTATCATGGAGAAATGTGGTTAGTTTTCTAACTAACCTGGAATCTATATCAATGGTTGTTATTTTCCTCAGTTGGAGAGTTATTATTTTTTCCCTAATTGTTTTCTCCTTTTTCTCTGGGTGCTGCCAATTAAGATACTGTATTAAGCGAATGAGGGACAAGCATTCAAAAGGGGGAATACTGAGAGACTTTGTTTTGGTATGGCCTCATTGTAAGGCACGACCACCTTTCCGGTTCTAGCCTGTCTAGTTGTTTTTTTAGTCAGTTAGTTTGTCGGGGGGGGGGTCTTTTCTTTGTCTTTCCCCTCCCAATTGGAATACAAATGTGCACCTCTGCCTCCCTGTGTTTTTTGGTATAATACAGTTTATTTGTTTTCTCAAACATAATTGCTTCTCTCTCACACATTATAATAGTAATTTTAACAGAACTCTATTGACAATGGAGTCCAACTGTATCAATATTAATGGTATTCAAGTGAAATGTACAGATGGATCCCAGGTCAAAAGAGTTCCCCTGTGCCAGACAAAGTCTGAGGCAGAATTCTGGTTCATACAGACTTGCTCTCTCTTGACCTGCTGTTTTGTACTGAAGTTCAGTTTCATGACTCATACAAAGTGGATGCAGTCACACGGTCGATTCCTCTGCCAAATTATGATTGAGATTGTTTATTGCTTCACATTTTGATTATGTGTTGTTATAGTTATAACCTTGCTTGTTTTTGTTTAAATTGTTTATTTTCTTCAAAAGAGAATGTTGTTTTCCTCAACACATCTACAAATAACAATCAAAATCTCCAGTTCTCTTTCTCTAGTGTTGTTAATTTACATTTTGTATGAATTCAACCATGTGAAGAATAACAACCAAAGCTATAACTTTAACAAAACGCCATAAAATGTGAAGCAATTTCTATTATGGTTAAAAGTCAAAGTCTCTCTCATTCTATTTCCCTATTCCAACCATTGTAGCTTCATGTGTCTCCCTGTTTCCCACTGTCTCCCTTCCTGGCAGTTTTTTCTCATCTTTCTTCTTCTTTCTGGAACCCAAAATTTGATGCAGCAGTTATCTTCATCACCCTCATCCATGGACACTCTGAGATGGATAATGCCATGATGTTTTATATTACTGCTGAGCTGGGTGTTGTAGTGAAGACTTGGAAAGAAGGATGTGGATGAGCTGTGCAGATGTTCAGCTGTGCTCCTGTCTTTTTGTCTGCAGGATGTCATGGTGTAGACTAACAGAGAGATGTTGTGAAGATCTGGCCTCTGTTCTTCAGTCTCAACACTCCAGTCTGAGAGAACTGGATCTGAGTTATAATAACCTAGGGGATTCAGGAGTGAAACTGCTCTCTGCTGCTCGGAGGGATCCCAACTGTAAATTAACAACACTGAAGTAAGTGAACACTGGTGATTTCTTTTTATTGTTTTATTTAGATATGTTAAGACTCACAGCATTCCGTTTTTCAGATGCATCAAAATGTAACAGCTAGAAAATACAAAACAAAAACGAAGGGTGACATATAAAAGGATTTTTTTGTCTAATGTTATTCAAGTTCTTGTCTTTGGGCTCTTTGTAAACATATGATTACTGAGAGGCTCAAAACACAACCTTTTTTAATATGTACTGTATATGTAGTTGATTTTTAATTCTGTAGGTAATTTTCTTCTTGAAAGTTATTCTAGATTTGAACACTAGGTCTGTGCAGCTTTAACCAGTTTCTAGTGATTCTCTCCAGGAAGGTGAATTATTGGATTTATGCAGATTTGAGATTCCTCAGTTGCTATGGGAGTGCCAGCCTCCCCTTCCATTTGGATCTTACCCTTATCTCATATTCCTCCTTTTTTTCTAATATTTTATATACATCTGAAAGGAAGTAGCTATGGAAATTAGTTAGGTTGGCAGTATTTATCAATTTGTTTATCTCTCATGTTTGAATCTCTTTTGAATCTGGGGTGCTATCTGTGTGGAGTTTGTATGTTCTCCCCATGTTTGTGTGGTGTTCGTTTTCTCCCACAGTCCACAAACATGCTGGCAGGTTAATAGGTGCCTGAGAAGGCTGGCACTGGTGTGAGTGTTTGTGCTCTGTGATGGACTGGCATCCTGTCCAGGGTTCAGTCCTGCTTTGTGCCCAGTGCTTCCTGGAATAGGCTCTGGGTAACTGTAACCCTGAATTGGATAATTGTTTATTTACAGTGATGTTGATGGAGTTCAAATGCTACAATGCATTTATATTAGCTGAAAGTATAAATCTAAAAATCCCCTGAATAACCATTTCTCATTTAAGTGGTTTAAAGTCGGGGTTCTGTTCTATACTGTATGTCTCAAACCCTCAAAATGACTTCACATTACAAATTATTTTCTATGTGTTAAATTTATTGACACATTTATTAACATTGTAGCAAATTCTTATTTTCATAATACTTTGAGTTATATTTGCTATAAAAGGTAATGTTTTAATTTAGATGGATTCTTCTTCATCATTTTGCTGAGGAGCTGCAATTCATCCAAGGTGTTCAAGCTTTAAGTTAAACACCGCTTTAACATTTTAAACATCTAAGGTTACATTTCAGGAAGAAGTTCCAAAAAGTACTGTACCTTAGATCCAAATTAGTTTTCAAACATGCAGGATTGACCCTGGAAAACAGCAAATGTGTTTTCTGTACCTAGGGGCTTAAATCTCAGTACTTTGAGTGACTTGACATCCATGCATTGGAGAAATGCTAGAAATATTTATCATATATCACATCAGTTTTCCTACCATAGCAGGGACACTGTCAGTCGGCACAGAAAATATTTCATTTGTGTCATTTCCTCTTTCCTCAAAATGATTAATAAACATCTAAGCTACATCTTCCCCTGTAGTTGTGCCATAGTACATGGGTTTTGGGCAGCACAGCTCTTCTCAAATTCCATCTCAGTCACAGTATCTCACAAGAATGGATAATGGCGGTACATTGTTTGTATCCACATACTAATCATGTGCAACACAAAATAGTTTTACACCTTTTAAATGCCAAGGTTTGTTGTTTGTTTTTCATCCATTCCACTTACAGATGCAGCCATTCAAGATGCACGGTACAATCCCGTACCATGCAAAATTATCTACAGTTCACCGCATTATACCGCAGTACGTGATTGACAAGTACGTGGCACTTGTGGTGCATTTGTTGTTAGTGAAACAATTGCTTCATTTAATCTCTTTACTGTGCGTGTTTAAATCTGCTTAATATTGAATATTAATATGGAATTTTAAAACTAAAGGGAAATTTTAGTAGCTGAGCATAAAAAGAAGAGGAGCATAACGCATCTGAAGGTCATACTGTAAATGACATTAATTTAGGAACATAAACATATTATGTAAACTGTATATGGCTGGTATTGGTAATTTAAATAAAAAAATACATACCAGTATTCCATTTCTCCCTAAACATTTTAAGCCTCAAAGTCTTTCATTCGGTTACATACTGTGGTTATTTTGGAAAAGTTTTTACTTGCTCCTTCTGACTATATTAAGTTTATATATGTCATAAAGAGTTATAATGTATTATTCTTTTCTATGAATATTTGTGCTCGTTATCGCCATAAAAAACGCATACTTTTTAGAATTTGATCAATAGGGAATATAGTATGGAATCGCATATCTAAATAAATTAATTAAAAATCCCTCTTTTAGTACTTTTGGGGTGGGGTTTTAATTGTATTTAAATTCCATAAAGAACGTGAAACATGTAACATGTATTACAATGTAGCGCCACGCAGGGTGGGCTGAGAACAGCACCTGGGGACTACCGGACTGTATATAGTGGGACGGAGGCTGAGATACAGTCTCTTCCCTTCGTGTGTGTGTATGTTAGTGTAGGTGCAGCGCTGTAACCCCTGTCCCTGTGTGTGTACCTTTCCTGATTCGAGTTAATAAATGTGTTGTTCAACCCCATTCCCTGAGTCCCACACCTGCTCCATTCCATATCGAAATCCGCGGTCGATACAATATTTAAAGTTCGACTACCGTTTTATGTTCTGTCTTGACGGTAAAGCTTAGACCTACTTGTTTTTAAATTTGATTATAGGTCCTGTATTTGTTGAGTGACACGTGCCAAGCTTAGTAGTTAATTTTTCCAGATGTCATGTTAATAAGACCAATTAAAATGGAGTTCCAACACACCCAACAACTTTAAATAACAACAGTATTTTCTCATGAAACACTGTGATTCTTAACGATGGCAGCGTGACAAAAAATATTGCTTTAAATCAAAGACGTTGTACAGGATGCATACACTGTCCACGCAGTTAAACTTGGTTTTCTTTTACGGCATGTCAGTCATTTATTTTCTTTTCTCTTAGAAACAATAAGTGTCCCATTTTGTGCCTATCTATACGCTTTCGCTGAAATGGTTGTTAAATTATGATGTCATGTTTACTTCATATTCCTTTTCACAACTTTATTGGATCCCACTGAAGGACCAAAACCGACACCATATAATGAAAGCATTGTCAATCGATTGTTTTTCAATCGACTTGTGATGCTTTTTGCTAAGCGACTTCAGGGGCGGGGTTAACAAAGAAGTACTTTATACTCGTTAAATGACCGATTAAGAGGGGTTTTGGGAAACGCATGAAAAAGTAGCACGTACGTTACGTACGTACATAGTAAAGTTGCTCGTTAGTCTCTAAGATTCATCGTTTTCGGGAAACTCACCCCTGTTTAGTTAGAGCTTAAGGTGCCAAGTGGTGCGTTGGTGTAATGGAGTAAGCATCTGACTTACATGCTAGAGATCAGGGGTTCACACCCACCTCTCACCATGAGCTTTCTTTTAACAAATAAACATTTCTTTGAAAAACTAAAATGTAAATATTATCGACACTATTGAATTTGTTGATATTTCAAAAATCACAACATGTTCAAACTTAAGTGAGTTAAGAGATTAACCTTTTCTATGAATCGCAGTATTGCAGTAAAAAACTATACTTTTTAGAATCCGCTAAATAGGGAATATAATATGGAATCGCTTATCTAAAAAAATTAATAATGATATTAATTTAAGAATCTAAATATATGTATTTATATCAACAAAAATCAGGTGATTTTTCTTCCTTGTTTCTTCTTTGCGCTTTACACTTTAATTTTGTAAACGCGACACACATTTCTTACAGATACAG
Source organism: Lepisosteus oculatus (assembly GCF_040954835.1). Taxonomy (NCBI): domain Eukaryota; kingdom Metazoa; phylum Chordata; class Actinopteri; order Semionotiformes; family Lepisosteidae; genus Lepisosteus; species Lepisosteus oculatus. Next base: position 18,753,081 of record NC_090713.1, read on the forward strand.
TACAATCACATTCTCCTGTATTCCCGTGGTGTGAAACGAATTAGCAGGTGGTTGAGAAAACAGTGCACGGCCCACTGAGCTCAGTCAGAGAAGAGGCGGAGCCGATTCTATTTCTGACTGTTATGTCACAGTTCAATATTTTATATACATCTAATAAAGTCAGGCGTCAGGTGCATAAACTATTAGTAATCAATAATTTGTATTTAAATTCGCACTATGATAAATTGTTGCACTTCCACATCTTGTAAAAACATTAATTTGTAAGACTGTGTTCAAACATATGTTAAATCTGACTATCCAAACACCAGGGTTCACCTTTTTTCTGTCTCTCCCTACTCTCTTTCACCCGCTACGATTCGGACACAGAATAATTAAAAATGGGAACAGGTGAGGCAGGCAGAGGGAAGAAGGAGGGGGGAGGCATCTTCCTACCTCTATGACTAAAGAAAGTGTCAAAGAGAAATGGCTTGAGCGACATACAAAGCCAAAATGTTTGGTGCGGTCTTCTCTGCTTTAAAGGTACACTCCCTGTGGAAGAATTTTCACCTCGAATGTTTGCCCACCAGCTAACACAAAAGCAAACTGAACACAAAATGTAAGAATAGCGATTACAAACATTAAAGAAATACATACTTGCTTTATACTGCTATACTGTACAGTGTATTAAAACACTCTAATGTCACTACACTGCTCACTAAACCTTTTTCCTCACAATTTCACAGGGGCAAGGTCACATAGCTGATTCACAGCTGGATACAATTTGGTCTTTCAAAAATTCAGATAGTTGTCGACATATTTACTATCCATCTCAGTAATCTCACTCTGTTAGTCTCACTGTACGCCCCAGTGCTCACTCAATGTGCACACTCCCAGTAAAATAAAAAACCCGTTTCCCACATTGTCACCTCGCATGGGGGGGGGGGAGGAAAAGTGCCCGCGGTCATTTTTTTCACCAACAGACCAAGTTGATTAAAACTCATTCAAAGGGAGTTATGTGTTAACACAAACTCTGCTTAACAGAGCCGCTTGTAAGAGCAAGGTGACTTTCTGCTCAATTAAATAAAGCTACAGTACAGACAAATTTAAAATTCTTCAAGCAAAATTAGTTGTCAAAATCAGCTACTTTGCAAGCAGTACACAACTTCTCAAAAGGTACTTTTGTCTCTCATGCAAACTCAACAAAGGTTTTTTTTTTATAATTCCGAAATTTGAACAGTATGCCTCAGGGACTCATTATAGTATTGTAGCAAATACAGTTCACGCAGTAAAAGCAAAATACCACCCCCCCTCCCAGCCGGGTCTCGTCGCTCGCTGTTCCAAAGCCGTATGGTTTCAAAGTACGTGGGAAATTTCTTTTCTTACTCCAGTTATAAATCCAATCTGTTTTTACTCATCAAGCTATGTAAAAAATATAGCCAAAGTATTGCTGTAAAGGTTAAATTCCAAGCTGAAAGAAAAGACTCAACGTGTTTTCTCTAACTCTTCAGTTTACAGCTCGTCAGTGGTCATTTATATTGTAACGAACGGCAGGCATACAGATGGTACAAGCTCCTTGCAGCACGGTGACAGTACAGCCCTCTTTTTTCCCTCCTTTAACTTAAAGAAATCCTAAATCACGAAGCCATCACTTATAATAATTCATCCAAATACACTCACACCGTAGCCAACAACAAGCTATAATAGTGGACCATTTTGTATATATTCGGCTATGTAAGAAACAAAGTAATTCTCTGATTGGGGTTTGAACCGCCTGGGTTCAGCGCACTAAATGACAGTCCATTGCCTATTGCCACTATAAGGATAATAGATATATATTTTTAATAAATGAACGTCAAATGTTTCCAAAATGTCCCCCTGTGATATTTTAGCTGCTTAGTTACACAACTCCATATTAATATTACTATCAAGAGATATTCAATCATTCAATTATCAGTGTTTTTTAACTTTCTAAACCATTTCTTACAGCTTTTAAAGTCACACAATGTTTGAGTTAGTCAGGAACAAGTCATTGTATCTTATTTTTTATTTAATTTTTAAAAATAAAAAAAACGTTTGCCCATCGTGATGATAGGATGTTCTTTGATTACCGCAGTTGTAAAAAAAAAGAACCATTCCCCCCTTGTAAGGAAACAGTTCTTTCGAGACCCTATGCGGATGACACAATCCGGAGTATTGAGGAAACACTGGGGGAAAAGCCATGCAGGAAACGGGGATCAAAACAGGGGGCGTGTCCTTGGTGCGCTGGTTTTCGGGAGAGGTGTGACCGAGGCAAACAATCCATGAGGAAATCCAAGGGGGGAATCCAAATGAAAGCAAAAATCCAAAACCGGGCGGTCCATCCAAAACAAACTAGATAAAAACTAGAACCGGGTCAGAACCGGCGGAGGAGGGAACGGGAACAGAGAATAAAACCTTAACGGGACAAGGCGCTTCCAGGTCCCGGACTCGCATAATACAGAGATCAGATGCAGAGCCCGGATTAAAGTCAGCGCCTGGCTTTTAAGGAGGACTGGGAACAGGCTGAAACAGGGGAAAGGTGCACAAAATCAAGTCCGAAATGAAAGGGCCAGAGCGCCCTTAAGGGGGAGGGACTACAGTCGTGACACGCCTCCCTTGTTTAACTTAAAGATTTCCATTAAGAAATGCTTAAACACAAAACCATCACGTGTCGATTTAAGTGTCCTTCTTTCAGTTGGGTCTGCATGATTAGCAACACGGAGTCATTGTTATGATTTCTCTATTATTATCAAATCCCTCAACTCGTTCACTTGTGTTTTTTTTTAAACATTTGATCATGTTCCTTTTAATAACATTGCTGTCGATTATTGTAGCAATAGACAAAATGAAACGTTTGGAATTTGTAATTTAGGGCGCTCTGAACGAGTTAAACTTTGATGCAGGACAAATAAATATATTTCCCACAAGCTATACTATAGTGGCTTTAAAACTATACAACATCGCGCTGAATGCATGTGGCAAGTTTTTCAAGTTGTTCAAGTTTTAAAGCTACGGTACAGAAAAATTAGTGTTAAGAAAACAGGACATTTGAATACCGGTTGCCTTATGTTATAGAGCAACAATGACAACAGAACTGTCTATTTTACATAACAAACAGTGGGGTGTAACAATTGAAGGTAGTGAAAACAGTGAGTGACCAATCACCCCGAACAAAATACAATTTTAAAATACAAGCAGTTTATTTATTTGTTATTAATTAATCACTTAGTTTAAAAAAATGTTGTGATATTTAGAAATATCAAAAATGTCAATATAGTGTCTACAATATTTGCTATTTTAGTTTTTCAAAGAATTATTTGTTAAAAGAAAGCTCATAGGGAGAGCTAGTTTGAACCCCCAACCTCCAGCATACAAGGCACACACCTAACCCAATACACCAATCACCAATGATTTACAGTATGTCTTGACACCGATACTACGTAAATACTGCTCACGTATATGTTTCTAGGTTTATATTATGCATTTCATACGGTCAAATTACTTTTGAGCAACTGATAAAAATCGCGAAACGGTATGCCCAGGGCATTCTAGTTTTCGTTTTTTTTTAATGCAGTGCAGTGGATTGATTAGAGATATCAAGTACATACAAGTCATTTTTTAAATGTTGTAGTTCGTCTTGTAAAAATGTTACGAGTACATCATCTGTCAACAATTACACAGGTTCTGTTTCCATATTGCGGATTTTGGTTACGTAATATTATTTTCTAATTTCACGTTGTGAATACATGATTTGGGTAAACAGAGCCGCAAAGAAGTACATTATGGGTTGTTGTTTTTTTTTGCAGTTTTATCTAGAACAAGTGATGCTTAAACCTTTGTCTGATTCTTGTGAAACTATCCACACGACAGTTTCAGTACCTAGGAGTTGACTTCAGTGATGTCACTGATTGGATGTTTCTAAAAATCCATCCTCTGTAAAACGTCTTCTCTAGTTGTCCTGCATATGTATTCGCTAATGAAGCTGTGTGTTCTGAGCCTGGTTCTCTACATTTCTGTATGAACCAGCTTAGAGGGCTAAAGACAGCTTGTGTTTAAATTGAGTGTAAGGTAATTTATGCTTCTAAAGTCATGGTCAGCATTTATTATTGTACTGTGCTGTAAACTTGTTCTGTGCCTAATTACATTATTTAATAGCTTTATCAAATCTGTACATTGTCTGTCGATAATGTTTCTGTAGTGCTTTTTCAGCCCCCACCATGTGACTGCGCTGGTGGTGCTGTGGGTTAGTTTCCTGACTCCCATGTCACATGGTCTGTGATTGAATCCCATGGAACTATGACTTTATTTTTTAACAAACATTTCTTTGAAAAAATGAAACGTTTCCCTTGGTCAGAGATTAAATAAAACCTCACTCGCACCAAACAAATTTATATTTCTAAATATCACAACATGATCGAATTTAAGTCTTTTTAATAACAATGAATAGTCACCTATGCGTTACAAAATAAACATTTATATTGATTTGAATCGCGTTTTGATTTAAATCGTAAACGCGTGTTAAAATATATGTGTTTAAAGGCAATATACTGTATAAAAGCGCTGATTCTTATGGAATGTGTTCCGCCGGGGATTCAAAAAAAATATTTTTTTTAATCGCGTATCTAAGGAAAATTGCAGTATAACTTTGTTCATGCACATACAGTGGCATGTTACATTATAATTTGGGTGTCTCCTCCTGCCAGAAAGTTCTAAATTGCATTTTGAGTGCGGTTTTTGACTTTTTCTAAATTGCAACCCATAAATAAAGCTGATACAGTTTAGACTTACTGTATTCTAAACTGTATTACAACAGCACATTGGACAATGCAACGTAAATTGCAAAAATGCACTTGGAATCTGTCCAAGCCCTACTACAAAATTTATTTAAACTGCGACACTTATCATTCATCTTTAAATAAACTTTATTTTATATAGCTTTTTAAGCGAATAGGTAATTAGATTGCTCATAAACCTAATCGCTTTTTCTACATAAACACAGCGTGATTGCTCTCTGAAAATGCTTTTCCTTTATATTTAGGCTCAGATTTCAACTATAGATCGTATTATTATAAACTTTCTTCGAAAAATGTATTTTATGTAAACCATGTTTGCTATTAATTCATTTAGGGCTAAAATACGTTCATTGTCTTCCAATCGAGTCGAGTTGACATTGGAAGCTTGCCACGCCCGGACTGTTACACCAATGCATTAGCATGTTAAAGCGATTTCATTGAAGAGCCTAGCTACTAGTTAACACTATACTTTGAAAATACCTGTGAAACCGGTTTAATTCGTCACAGCCAGCACTCCGGCAGAGAGGGGGGTTGTACTCGTTAATGTCCGATGACATTCAAGTGGAAAGATTACAGATTTTAATCGTCTTTTTTCTGAACCAGGGAAAATCTGATCATGTTTCTCTATAACAATAATAAAAAACTTTATTTTACATATCACCTTTAAAAGTGGCATCTCAAAACAATACAGTAGATGTAAACCACAGATTACAAGGTAAATTCCCAGACAAATGCAAACGCGTTTTTAATAAAACGCTTTCTTTCATTCAACAGAGAGAGAGCGTAAAACCTGGGTGTAACAGCTGTTCATTTTTCTGATCACTCACTCTCTGAGATACATGGAAATCCAGGCTTTTTTTATCAACGCTTTCTTTTCCGTATACCAGATCTTATGGAACCACTTCAGAAGGGTGTCAGCCAGTCAGATTCCAGGAATCGGTACTTTAAAGGAAAAATACACACCGGTATTCCATTTCTCCCTAAACATTTTAAGCATCGAAGTATTTAACTAACGTGAAATAGCGTGTGAAAAAGTGGTAGTTTTAAGCTTTTCTGCTAATATAATATGGAATCGCGTATCTAAAGAATTTAATAACGATATGATTATATCTGATTATATCTGTTTCGCCTCTCTCTTCATGCGACTGTACCAGGAAGAGGATTTATTTCTATTCGAAACGTGTATTTTAAAAGTTTAAGAAGTAAAAACCTTACAGCATACACAGATTTCTAAACTGATCAGGATCGTTATCTTTGTCTTATGCATAATAATGTTCACCGCTCTGTCCAGCAAATTAATAATAAACTTTATTTTATATAGCGTTTTAAATGAATAAGTAATTAGATTGCTCATAAACCTAATCACTTGCTTTTTCTTTTTATTTAGGCTCAGATTTCAACTATAGATCGTATTATTAATAACCATAATAACAACCAACCAACAAAAACAACCATATAAACATAATACCAACCAAAAACATAGATAACAACCACAATACAAAATCAAATATATCAAACCATTTTACTCTCGCAAATTCCTCCAATTATCATAATCCCGCCCCTTATGCAAAACCAAACCCTCCTCCCATCCCAGTTTATCCTGTTTATCATAAACAAAATCCACCTCAATTTTCAACATAAAGCATTACACAAAATCAATACCTCAACACTCCATACTCAACAACGATAATTCACAAACAGCCAGAACATGTAACTCCAGATTCCCAAACAGACCTAATTTCCATAACCCCGCCCCTTATGCAAAACCAACACCCCTCCCCTGTTTTCTCTCTCCCCTGGCGTTTGTAATCGTTTTTATTTTCAAATAAATTTTAGCAAAGTCATGTATTTTAAAAATCTTAAGATTTTTATATTTATGTCTTTATTTAGTGGTTTCATTAGTGACAAAGGCTAAACTTTCTTGGAAAAATGTCTTTTATGTAAACCATGTTTGCTATTAATTCATTCAGGGCTAAAATATGTTCATTGTCTTCAAATGAAAAAAGGGTTCCTTTCGCCGTGGTCGAGTTGACATTAGAAGCTTGCCACGCCCGGACTGTTACACCAACGTATTAGCATGTTAAAGCGATTTCATTGAGGAGCCTAGCCTTTCTTAACTAGCACTGTACTGACTGGGTTTTTGAGGGGGGGGAGGTGTCTTTCGCTGTGAAACCAGTTCAGAAAAAAGACGATTAAATGTAATAAACGATTAAGGGTATTTACCTTGTAATCTGTGGTTTACATCTACTGTATTGTTTTGAGATGCCACTTTTAAAGGTGATATGTAAAATAAAGTTTTTTATTATTGTTATAGAGAAACATGATCAAATTTTCCCTGGTTCAGAAAAAAGACGATTAAAATCTGTAATCTTTGCACTTGTACAGTATGTCATCGGAAAATACAATCAGTTTCTGCTTTGTGTAAGGATGGTGTCAAAAAGTAATCTAAGTGGTGAGAAAGCTGTGCTCCTCAAAGCGCTTTACAGGATAAAAACAATAACAACAATAGTGGCTGGGTAAACGATTTTTTTTATAGAAATACAAAATGAGATACTGTATAATGATGTGCATGAACAAAGTTATACTGCTATTTTCCTTAGATACGCGATTAAAAAAAAAAAATTTTTGAATCCCCAGCGGAACACATTCCATAAGAATCAGCGCTTTTATATATCGCCTTTAAACACATATATTTAATCACGCGTTTACAATTTAAATCAAAACGCGATTCAAATCAATATAAATGCTTATTTTGTAACGCATAGGTGACTTTTCATTGTTATTAAAAAGACTTAAATCCGATCATGTTGTGATATTTAGAAATATAAATTTGTTTGGTGCGAGTGAGGTTTCATTTAATCTCTGACCAAGGGAAACGTTTCATTTTTTTAAAAGAAATGTTTGTTAAAAAAAATATTCATAGCTCCAACGGGATTCGATCACAGACCGTGTGACATTGGAGTCAGGAACCTAACCCACAGTGCCACCAGCGCAGTCACATGCAGAGTGCTGAAAAAGCACTACAGAAACATTATCGACAGACAATGTACAGCGTGTACTATTCTTGTGTTGCGGTACATGAATATAATTATATCGTTATGAATTTCGTTAGATATGCGATTTCATATTATATTCCCTTTTAATCAAATTCTAAAAGTATGCTTGTTGACTCCGGTATCTCTTTAGTTAAAGACTTCGATGCTTAAAATGTTTAGGGAGAAATGGAATACTGGTGTGTATTTTTTCTTTAAAGTACCGAGACCAGCCATATACTGTATGTTTATGTTCCAAAATTAATATCCTTTATGGCCTTCACACGCGTTACAGTATGCTCCTATTCTTTTTATGCTCAGCTACTAAGATTTCCCTTCAGTGGTAAAATTCAATATCTACAACGGGCACAGTAAAGACGTTTACTGTAAGTCTTTGTACGTGTCTGTAACGCACACTTTGAATGGCTGCATCTGTATGTGTAGTGCCATATTGCCATCATTGTCTGTGATTCAGAATGAGGCATGCTCTAGGCCAAGTCAGTTTTCCTACTATGTTAATTCTAAATAATTTTTTTATTTAGAATTTCATGAAACCGACACACACAAGACAACATGTTTTAGTTTCTTTTAAGTATTGCAAAAAAGAAACCTGCCAACCAACAAAAACACACTCATATTTATTTTCATTTCATTTCTTGTTCACTTGCAGCGACTAGTGAGCAGGAAGGGCTGGGTTTATGGCACAATTTGCCCAAAATCTTGCTCTCGCCCTTGGTGAGACCAGCTGATTCTCATCTGCCTTCGACAACATGGCAACCATGCAGTACTTCCACAGAGTTCATGATTGTGTACTTAATTTGAAATTAGAAATTTTGAGATACTATCAGTTTATTTTGTTACGGATATTTAAAACCCAGTCTAAAATTGTGGGACTGCAGTTCCCCTTTTGATCCGAGTTAGGTATGGATCAAAATTGCAGGTGGGATCATGATTTTGATTGGGAGTGGGATTGAGTGGGATTTAGTTCCACACAGGGCTACACATTCAGACACATCTTTCTAAAGTCCTCCTCATCTCAGTGTGTCTCACCTTGCTCAGTAATAAAACTGTGATGAGAAATATAAGATACTTGATCTTGTAAGAAAAGCTTCCCCTCTCATTTCCTTGTCTGACATGTTTAATCCTGCTCCTCACTCTCTTGCTCATCTTTTACTTTGTCCCTTTCTTACTCTTGTCTGTTGTCCATCTGGCTCAATCATTCTCTTCACAACAGTATCTGCCAAACATAACAACAAACAAACACAATCTGCCAGGTGTTTTTCCATTCATTTCTATCTAATGTTTTTAATTTTGTTTGATGATTCCACAGTGTTTGCTAATCCAACTAATTTGGTGTCATGAAGAGATCATTGGTATAAATTAAGAAGAGCCGTGATCCTAGTACAGATCTCTGTGGTACTCCAATAATTACATCACTGCAGTTTGACTCTTATCTTATTTCCTTTCTCTATTAAATAATTCTCAATACAAACACACATTCTCTTTGCCTGTAATTTGAGAATTAATATTTTATATTGAACTTTATTAAAAATCTTCTGAAAATGTAAATACACGGTATCATACTCTATGCATTGTTTGTTAATATCTATTGTTGCTTGTTAAGAACTACCAAGCTTGATTATGCAAGACCTACCTTCTCTAAATCCCTGTTGACTTTTCCATGTATGTGATCCTCTAGTTTAGTTTTTATAATTTGTCCTTCCTGTAATAAAAATCAGACTTTATTGGTCTATAATTTCTTGGTTCAGTTTTGTTATCCATCACGTGGATTGGCACTACATTTCCATTTCTCCAGTCCTTGGTTTTAGTGTCTGTTGGAAGAGTTGTGACGTGGCTTCTGAATACATGTACTCTGACATAATGTAATATGATTTAAGCATTAATATTATTAGCCATAAACACTGTCATGCACAAATCCTTAAATGAATAACAATAATAATAAAACAATGACAATCTGCAAGAGTTCAATTTTTAGATCCATTCATTGTGTTTTTTTTTGTTCTTACAGAACATGAGGATTTAAGCCTAACATTGAAGAAGATTCCTTAACGGAGCAAGATGGCAGAATTTCTTATCTTTAAGAGACAGAACAAACTCCTCCAGATGTTCATCAAACACCACAGTCTGCAGACCTGCTGATCAAACTCTTCTGAGTAGACTGTGTGAAGGACTGTTTCCATTGTGCTCTAGTATATGTGAAAGGTAGAGACAGGTCTCTCTCTTGCTCTGGATCTGGTCTAGTGTGTAATTGGATGAGTATACATTTGTTTCTTATTTCTAGAATTAAAAAAGATTGTATCTTAAATATATAATTAGTTCTCTTGATCTTCTATGCATATTTTGTCTTAAGAAAATTGGATATTGCATACATGCAAGTTTTTATTTTGTGCAGTTAATTCCTAGGAAGATGGCATGGTAACACACTGGTTAGTATTGCTGCCCAACAGCACTGGGACCCTGAATTCAGTTCTGGGATGCTACTGTATCTGCGTGAGGTTTTTATATTCTCTTCATGTTTACATGGGTTTCCTCCAGGTACTCCAGTTTTCTCCCACAATCATGTTCGTAGATTAATGGTATTCTGGGAAAATTGACTCTGGTGTGAGTGTGCATCCTGTGATGGACTGGAGTCCGGTCCTGATTGTACCCTGTCTTGTGCCCAAGGATTGCTGGTATAGGCTCTGGCTCCCTCATACAATTTCAGTAAGAAGTCTCTTTCTGTATGTAGAGTGGATACGTGTGTATGAACAGTTTGTCTATATGAAGGCATCACTGCAGGGATGTGGATTTGGACTGACTGTGTATACTGACTGTGTAAACCGGGTTCACTCTGGGTTCAGCTGGTACTAGTGGGTTGAACATGTTTTTCCAGTAGAAAGGTACTGCTGGTTGTTCTGTATGTCCATGTTGCACCTGAACCAGACATAGCGCAGAAAAGAAATGCACAAACACTTGCAAAAGCTTAAATATATAAAACAATCACAGATAGCTGTGTTACAAAAGAACATGCATATTTTAATCATAATTTAATCAAAAAGTGTTAAACAAAAACATATTTTAGAATTTGTGTAGTTGCTAGCATTGAACTGTGTGTAAGATGCAGATGAATAGAATCAATAGGCAAACATACAGTAGATGATGTTGTTCCACGGAGCCAGCATCTTAAGATGTTCATATTTAGAAGCAATTTGTTTAAATAACAAATTAGCCTGTGGATACTGATGTGCCAGAGAGGTGGAAAAGCTGTTTGCCTACGCCATCACTTTAAAATGTATCCTCAGTGAGTAACTGCTGCTAACTCATAGTGGGTTTCTAACACTGTATATAGTTACACAGTATCTTTAGTTCCATCCATTTCCTAATCTCTTTATCCAATACAGGGGAGCTGGAGCCTATCCCAGCAAGCAACAGGCACAAGGCGGAATACATCCTGAACATAACACCAGTCCAACACAGGGAAGACACTTTATTTATCCAGAAGCCTATTAACCTGCCAGTATGTTTGGACTGCAAGAGGAAATCAGATCACCTGAGGAAACCCATGATTTGCATAATTTAATTTTGTAAACCTCTGAGACATCTGGTGCTCCTGTTGTATTTCTGAAAAAAAGATACAAAAAGCATACTAACCAGTGTGCCAACCCTATTCTTAAGGTCATACAATTATATTTTTAAAAACAGTAACATTGTTCAACATTGTTACTCATGATTGTTTAGTTAGAAAAATATTTTAATTCTATTTTACCCTATTATATTTACCCTCATTTTTCATTATTTTTCAATTTTGTATTTTACTTATTTTCTGATAGTCAGATTTAATGTATATTTGAACAAAGTCTTATAAATTAATATTTTTTCAAGATGTGGAAGAAGGGCAACAATTTATTACAGTGAAATTGTTAATATCAATTATTGATTACTAACAGTTTATGCTAACACCTGCCTTTCTTATTTAGATGTATATGGAATATTGAACTAAGTGTGACATAACATTCAAAAAATACAATCAAGAATCACATGTGGTATTTGTATAAATGAAACTTTTCTAAAATGTATTAAAAATATTAAAATCGATTAAAATGTATAATTTTGCCATGTGTAATGTCACGAGGAAGCACAATAAACACCTGCTTTGTTTAACGATGTTTCAAAAATAAAACTAACTGGTGAGAAAGCTATTTTTAATGCTAATTAAAAATCTTGAAATTAAAAGAAGTGATGTACGTTGCTTGATTAATTTTACGCAGATACGCTCGGTGCTGTAAGCGATCCAGGCTGCAGATGGCTCATTCTGTATTGCTGAGCTCCACGCCTCCTCTCTCTCTCAGTTCTGCCTCTTCTCTAACAGAGCTCAGTGGGCGGGGCGCTATTTTCTCAGCGACCTGCTGATCTGCTTCACACCACAGGAAGACAGGAGAACGTGATTTTTCCCGTATGAAACGCATGCTATGTTTACAAAATTAAGGTGTTTAAAACGTTTAAAAATTAAAAAGAACTTACAGCATACACAAAGATTCTAAGCTGATCACGAAGAAGAAAAATCACCCATCATAAATAGGCATTTTAATAAGAAAGCAAAAGTTCTGAAAACGTGAGAAAACAAATGACCCTGAAAAAAATACAAGATGTTTGAAATTATTCTTTATTATTAATAATCAATTAATATTGTTAATAATGATCAGATACATTATTATAGTTCAGTTTCAGTTGTCTTTTTATTACCACTTTGTTATTTTCGATTGTATTTATTATAATTACAGTTTCATTTTAATGCTTGTTGTTAAGGCTTGTCTTAAATTGCCCCACTGGAAGAATTAATATTTTGAATTGAACCGAACTAAACCAGTTTATCAGTTTTTTTCTCCCACTGTTGACAGTATTCACCTTTGCTCATTCATGTTTCTATTGATATAATTTAACATTGAATACTTTGTGATATAAAACAATAAAAAGTCAGTATAGTGTACATAATATTTAGGATTTTATTTTTTAAAAAGGAGTTTGTTTGTTAAAAGAAAAACTTGTACCATAAGCAAGAATAAAACACAGACCTCTGGAGGGAGAGTAGCTCTCCAAACCCATTGGTCCAACACACCACTCGGAAAGACAGCTGAAACAGACAGGTCAGAATGTTTCCAAAGTAATCACAAGTCAATGAATCGATGCAGATGTTTACAAAGAAAGTGGAATACGGTAATACTACCAGCTATATAAATATATTGCATTTAGATCCTTAAATTAATATTGTTTTAATGTCTTTAGTTATGCGATTTCATATTATATTAAGCAGACTCTAAAAAGTCCATGTTGAAATAACGACAGCAAGTATTCACAGAACAGGTTAAAATATTATAGCTTTTTATAAAATTATATAAACTTAATATACTGTAGTATATTGTCAGAACCTTTCCAAAATAACCACAGTAAGTGACCGAATTAAAGAGTTTGATGCATAAAATGTTGATGAAGAAAGTGCAATACTGTTGTAAATTTCTTTAATTTCAGCTACCGCTATCAGTCAAATACAGAATACAGATGCAGCCATTCAAAGTGCGCAGCACAAACACGTACCGCGGGCATTTGGCTACGTCATCGCACGTAATCATTGGTTGACTGACAGGGGCACTTGGTCGGTCATAGAAAGATTTAAATGTCTTTACTGTGCCCGTTTTAGTATTGAATATTCATATGAAATTTTACCACTGAAGGGAAATCTTAGTAGCTGAGCATAAAAAGAATAGGAGCATAACTCGTGTGAAGGCCATAAACGATATTAATTTTGGAACATAAACATACAGTATATGGCTGGTCTCGGTAATTTAAAGAAAACATACACACCAGTATTCCATTTCTCCCTAATCACCCTATACATTTTAAGCATCGAAGTCTTTAACTAACGTGAAATAACGTGTATAAAAAGTGGTAGTTTTAAGCTTTTCTGCGAATACGCTCGATACCGGAGTAAACAAGCATACTTTTAGAATTTGATTAATAGGGAATATGGAATCGCGTATCTAAAGAAATTAATAACGATATAATTATATTCATATACTGCAACACATATACATATGTATATGCTGTACAATGTCTATTGATACTGTATGTGTAGGGCTGTTTCACCTTGCCTCGTGTGAGTGGTGTGGTGGTCTAAGTGCTGGACCTGTAAGCATCAGGTCAACTGTTCAAATCCAGCTGGTGCCATGACTTTTCTTTTAACTAACATTTCTTTGAAAAAATAAAATAGCAATAATATGGACAATTAATTGACTTTTTATATTTCTAAATATCACAACGTTCGAATCGAAGTCATTTTTCAATAACAATGAAGAGTCACCTTCCTTCCTTCTGACAACGGTTTCTGCTTCTGCTTCCTGCTTCTGTCGTAACCGGGGTAAAGTTAGCTTGAAGTTCGAAAATGATTTTGGCATGCCTGTAGCGTTTTCACGAAACCTCTTAGAGCTGCGAGAACACTTGCTTTGTGTATAAAATACATTGTGAATGCTTTCTGAGCCCTTACTTTTTCGTTTTTATGACATTTGTTTGACCAAGCACGAATAGTCTTTTGTCCATATCTTCGCAATGGAAGCACAGAACGCCTTCAAACCAAATGCATTTTAAAGACCACGACTTGTGGAAATTTCCACAGCCTCTACATCAAACTATCAGTGGGCTAATTATCTTTTTTTAAACCTCCGATTTTTCATCGATGCGTAATTATGCACTAACTGGAGCCCGGTGGACCTCTGTGTCACATTCACAACGCGAGAAATACTGTTCAGTACAGCTTCATGCGAAAAACCCATATATGACCATAGGAAGCAGAACAGCGCAGTCTCCAATTACCCAGACTGTAAGCACGGGAATAAAGCTTTGTTTGATTTCTGAAACCCTTCCTTTATGTCCTGTTTTCATTCAGGTAAGGGTCAACTATATTCACAATACTACTGACAGCAGGAAGATTAAAATATTCTTTACTCAGCAGCTTATTAAAAACAGCTCCCATGATGTGCAAACCGATTTTTTACACAGAACACTGACACAGCTTTGTGTTCTGAATCTCTTTTTCTCGTGCTTTTATTTAATGTGGCACAATGCACTGGGATAGGGGTTTTCTGTTCACAAACCAATAGCATTTAAACCACAGCACCCACAATGCTGCAGGTAAGTGTTTTGCACACTAAGCAGGTCCTCTGACGTTTCCCAGCTTTGTTTTGGGTTGTGGAGCCTTTATTTTTTTATGATTTTTTGAAGATAACACTACAGCTAATACACTGGGATAGGTGGGTCTTCTTCATGGCTCAATAGCATTTCAAGTCCAACAGCCACACTGCTGAAACCAAGTTTTTTACACACCAAACACCCCCCACTAACCTTATACAACCTTGCTGTGGCTGTGGCCCCTTTCTTTATTTTTTTATGATTTTTTCAATATGGCACCATTAGACAGGCGATACATGGGGATGGGGGGGTCAATAGCGAGTCAATATTCACGAGTCAATAGCTCTTCAAGCACAACAGCCACAGTGCTGCAACCAGGTGTTTTACATACCAGACAGCTCCCCTAACCTTATACAACCTTGCTTTGAGTTGTGGAACATTTCTTTATTTTTTTATGATTTTTTGACTGTAATCAAGTGTTGTGCTCACTAGGCAGGCCTCCTGACCTTTCACAGTCTTGCTTTGTTGTGTAAAACTTTAATTCTCTTTTTAGGATTTTTTGAACATGGCAACTTCCACCAAGATGGGTGGGGGGTAGTGAGGGGGGGTGCTTTTCAATAGCTTTTTCATCTATACACACAAACGGATGTAATCAAGACACTCTGAAAAATACAACAGAAATGCCGACAGTGGAGCACGGAAGTGTATGGAGGCTTATTATTATAAAATATCTCATTTATACGAGACAGCATTGCGTTTATACGAGAAAATAATCTCGTATATACGAGACGTATTGCGTTTACACACAATAGTTAATTTGTGAACAATGTTGCCTACTGTATTAATATTGTAGCACTACAGGGTTCATGTGGGTGCCCTTGCCACTCCCGCATCAGGTCAGCCCCCAACCGTCAGGGACTTGAACCCAGGCCTCCAGTGTCACTCAACAGGGACCCAGCCTCTTGAGCCAAAAGGAAATCTCCCCTCAGCCCTACGGCTGCAGGTCCTGCTATTCACAGGGGAGGGCGGTGACGTCACCACTCTGGTAAGCCAGCTCAGCTCTCACAAGCAATGGAGACTGTATGCGCTACAATACTGAATACAGCATTGTACTGTATATTGTAACGAGATGGGGTCAGCGAGGATGGAGAGTGGAACTCGGGCTCTTTTAAAACCACAGCGCTTTATAGTCGGACGTGCGTCCGGCTCTGCACCAGCAACAGAGAAAGTGAGAAAAGAGAGAAACGGTACAACACACTGGGGTCATTTCATGTACAGTATAGAGTGGTAAGTGGGTATAGATATAAAAGTGGCTGCAAAACTGGGATAACTATTTACAGGGACCCCGGCAACCTATCCAGGGTGTATACCCGTTCAGAATGGTCAGCGGCACTGGCCAGTGGCTGTCCTAGTCCCCGCCCTGACCACTACTACTACTCCCGTCCTGCCCCTCGCCGCGCACCCCAGCCGGGCGCTCTTCGGCCGCAACGCCAGGCGAGGACGCCACAATATGAAATAATATTGTCCCCTGCAAAGTACTGTAGCATTGACTTAAACATAAGCAAAACGTGCACACAAAAAAAAACAATTTAAAGGAACACGTGTTCTGTCTTTTGTATACATGAAGTACAACGCCGTGTCAGTAAATACGGAAGCGCATTGCTGCCACCAAGGGTAATACAATCGCCCCTTTTTTCGTAATTACGAGATAGCAATGATTACTTCAGAGTATAGACAACCTGTTGTGTTGTGCACTGAACGCGTGTAGAAGCTACCGTGAGCTTGGTTGGCACTTTTGGTTTAATGATCATGTCAATGTCCGGCGCTGCAAAATTTGTACGTATTTACTTTCGACTGGGGTTTAGTCATAATAGAGTCATGATATTTTGAGCAAATATAAACAGAATCATTATAAGCATCGCAACCAGGTGTGTGGGATTTAGAGATCAAAGCAATGATTGCTCCGTTATACTGTACACAGTTATACCTGCAATCAGCTCCACTGCTTAAAACTCCGGACGGAGCGATAGAGGTAATATATGGCGATCGTGCTGTCGCATGATCACATAAAGTACGCGAGAATTACTATCTCGTACGACAAAATTCCTTACCGATGATTTTGTTTTCTTTAGTGGCAGCAATGCGCTTCCGTAAGTAAGCATTCCCAGGTTAAGCGCTTATCGTTTTCGCCGTTTCTGTGAGAAGAGACGTCACGGCTTTCCAAACTTTCAGTATGTTCTTCTTGATGTGAAGCTGCAGAAACATGTCCCGTACATAGGTTGTACATTGCCTCCTCTTTAAACATTGAACGCAATACATTCACTTGACTCCATAGTAAGACTTATGCCAAGTGTTATCGCTGGAAACAGTAAACGGAACGCCAGCCGTGTGCAAGCTGTAATACGGGTTGTGTGCTGTCCTGGAATTTGTCTTTTTCAAAAAGTTTTTGTCTGGCATCACCCTGTCTCTGTACACATGCACATCTGTGCAAACGGACACACAAATACTGTGTCCCATCAAAATGCACTTTTCCTGCATTTTGCTGTGTAAATTCAAATTCATTTGATGTCAGCATACTGTAGTCTAAAAGTTTTTAATAATTATTATAATTGCTTACACTTGTACTGTTCTGTATAATGATTATTTTTTTTGTAAGAGGGCTGCACAGGGATTACTATATTATTAGTCAACAGAGGGCAGCACTGAAAACTGAATTCAGAGTCTCTGTCTCTGCTAGCAAACGCTGCTGCTCTTCTTGCTGATGTGACTCTTGTCTCAGTGTAATTGCCATATTACTGACACTAGAGGGCAGCACTGAACACTGACTTGAGAGTCTGTCTTTCCCAAAAAAAACAGTGCTCTGCTTATGTGACACTTGTCTCAGTGAGTGAGAACAGTGCTGCTCTTTCATTTCACCCTGCGTGTCCAACAGATTGTTTCATCCTATCAATACAGCCTCTCCTAAGAATCCAGTCTGCCTGATACTGAGATACCTCACCTGTGAACCTATCTTGCTGCCTCACACCTCTTCTTTGTACTTCGGGATGTTCACCAGTTTCACTCTGTTTCATCAGTTTCTGTATATGATGCACTGAAAGTATTGAAATAAGAACAGCATTTGAATCTGCAGCTCATAACAATAAAAAAAACTTGCAGTACAATAATTATACTTTAAGATTACAGTTCAGAGGGTATCTTTGAAACCAACCCTCAATAAGAGTGATATGCTGCCAAGGTCTGGCAAGATTATTATCTCTGAGTGAACATATGTGTTTTCTTGTAAGTAGAGAATTGTTGGAGAATATGGGCCTGTGCAGCTACGCAACCCTTCTCTGAGTTCACGAGTTCCCTTCACACTCACAGGGAAAGCCTGAATGTGGGAGGTGTCTGCAGAGGATTTCTGGGTTCTCAATGTGCTTCAGACATTCAGAGCTCAACTCAATATTGGTTTTCTTTACTGTTTTGTATTAACAGTATCACTCTGAGCACAATCTAACCTGGTTCATGATCCCTGCAGGTATTGTTTTACAACAAGAATAACATACTGTGCATTTGGAAAGCCGTGTCATTTCTACTTGTCACAGAAACAGCGACAAACACGCGTTTAAAGTTTGGCATGAAAGTGATTTTGTTTTCAATGATAATACATGTATTGGAACCTCTTCATTACGAATACAGACTTACTCTATACATACAGTACTTGTCTTGTCACCTGGAAATGCAGCCTGAAAAATCATTCCTATCCATTGTGATTCAAAATGAAGTTTATGCCCCTCTTAAATCCTTAGATTAAATGATCTTCTTAGCACCAGTTGAGTTCCTGTTTTATTTTATTTTTTTCCATGATGTTCCCCTTGAAGCAGCTCCAGGAGATAAACATGCTCCATTGTTGTCCTGACATTAAAATAAATAATCACCCTGGTTTCAAGCAAGATATAATCATATTAAAATAGAAAAAAGAGACATACTGTAGCTCCTCCAATCTCTATAAATGACTACTACAGCATTTGAGAATTCAATAGCCTAGTAATAGCATGTCTTCAGCCCCTCTCTATAATATTTGTAGATTTCCATGAACATATCTACAGTACATTGTCACACCTGAAGAAGGCTCCAGAATCAGAATCATTTTTATTTGCCAGTACGTATCAGGTACAGGAATTTGCCTTAGCACTTTTGGAACCTGCTCACACCAAAAGCACACAGGAGCATTAACATTACTGAAATATTTACATTGGACAGTATACAAGAGATGGGGAGACACAAAAACACAATCACACTATGTGCTCACATTACAGTTCAGATGTGCAGAAACATGTAGACATCACAGTTATATATAAGACACAGTGCATTTCACATTTTGCAGTACAGTGCTAATGTACAAAAACAATAGACAATTTCAGACCATATACAAGAGTACGATCTGAGGAGTAAGGTGCAATAGTGATAACATATTGGAAGACATACCAGTTCTTAGGTGCAAAACTTACAATATGTATGAAGCAAGTTGGCAATAATAATAGTTGAAGTTTTTCAGCTGGAATGGGGGATTCACATGAGCAACGGCTTCAGCAGCTGCTTTGTCGTTCTCACGCCAGACCTCCCTCATGGCGGACTTCCTGCACGTCTCGATCCACACATGGTGTTACAACCCCAAGTGTCTAGGGGTAAAGGGGTGTAACATTTAGGATAGTTTTTGGATACAGGTGGGTTCCGGTAAGGGACTTAGGAAGCGTGACAACAAGTGTTGGTGCAAAAGTGATTTATTTTAAGGTGAATAAGTGACAGGTACGTAATAGGACACAATAACACACAGGGAGAGGGAACTAGAGTGGTGCCAAAGGAAAGAAAATAACAAACAAAATGGAGCTGGCTAAGAAAGTGAGGGAAAGCTGACCTAACTACAAAAGAAAACCCAAAACTCTTGGTCTTTGGCATCTTCAATCACCCTAGCTAACCTTCACTGACTACCCAAAACCACCCATACTAAACTAATGAGACTAATACAAAAATCAACTACATGTGTAGAATGTACCCGACAACCCAAACTAACCCTATACACAAAAGTTCACACAAATACACAAGTGAACTACGAATACAAACGAGAGTAGACACAAATAACACAGTAAAAAAGAACACAGAGGTTGATACGATATGTCTGGACAAGGTAATGGATAAATACAGGATAAACACACAAACAAACGAAAGTACAAAGAGACGAATACAAACCAACAAAAGCCGAAGCTATACGAAAACACACACATACACGAGGCGAAACGAAGCCAAAGCAAAACCAAAACAAAGCGGGACCTAAGTCAAACAAAAGGCCCATTCATTCAGAAAACCTCCAAGTTATATACTAAATAAGCTGCACTCTGATTGGCCGAGAAGCTGAATGTTGATGACGTCATACGGAAACAATGGTGTAATGATGGACCAAAGGGGGAGGGAGAACAATCAAGGTCAGGAAGTGTGGAACATAGCAACAAAACACACATGGACCACACACTGGGACGTAACACATGGGCAGGGCAGTATGCTCCCCCGTGAAGCAGACTCTCTGAAAGGGCACAAGCAGGTCCTGGTGATAATCCGTCAGCTGGAAGGGTGTGAAGAGTGAAAAGACACCCGGGCTGGACTCATCCAGGCTCCACTTCTTCACCAGCCCACCTTCGTACAGAGCGCAGGTGCCCTCGCCATGGATGGCGGCCCAGTCGCTCAGCACCATCTCCTGGCAGGCCTCGTCGCTCCTCCCCAGGAAGAACAGGGACTCGTCCGACCAGCTGTGAGATGCCAGACCAGCCTGTCCCCGCTCTCGAGTGCTTCGCTCGGGTAGTAAATAAAGATCGACAGGCAATCCATGACAGACTTGTCCGCGGATCCCTTCCTTCTCCTAGAACCGTTCCTTGAAGACCAGGAAGAGTTCAGTCCAGCTGTCGTAGTGGACACTCCGCAGGCCCTCTCTCTTGCGCAGGGGCAGCGGGGGGTTAAATCTGACTTGTATGAGGGTCCCATAACTATGACATGGAATCCACGCAAAGAGAAACAAGACTTATGGGTGTAATGAGGCTGTTTAAGGTGGAACTGTAACAGTGGTGTTATGAAGCGTTTTTCAGGACCCTATGCAGACAGCAGAATTTGGAAGTGAGTGAAACAAACGCAGGGAGGAGACAAGGAACTGGGCTGGTAGACAAACAGGGGGGCGTGACGAGTGTGCACTGGTGCTCGGGGGGGGTGTGGTCCAAGCGAACAAATCCGAGGAAGTCCATAGGGAGAAAACCGGGGCAAAGACCAAAAGCCCAAAAGCCGTGAAATCCAGGTGGAGATGAAAACAAAAAAGCCGGAACAGGATCTGGTGGAAGGGCAGGGAATAAAAATGATTAACAGGACCAGGCGCTCCAAGTCCTGGACTCGGCTGGTTCAGGACGCCGATAGGAGGCCTATACCCTCAAGCCGCGGACATAGGGCAACTTGGTGGTAGGTGGGCCACCAGGCTACGTGTTCCAATGCAGAGCCAGGAACAGAGTGAGTGTCTGGCTTTTGTAGGGAAGGGCTGGAACAGGGAGCAGGTGCACAAGATCAACTAAAATGTGAAAGAGCCGGAGCGCCCTTAAGGGGGAGGGATTACAATTGTGACAAGTGGCCTGAAGTGATAAGATGAACCCTAGAGCTGGAACAGGGCAGCTGGTGAGCAGCAGGCAGGAGCAGCAAACAGTCAAAGCACAGACCAGAACTGAAGTCAGGAAACAATTGCAGCTCTGAGCTGGAGAGACACATCAAAGGAACAAGGAAACATCTGATGGTTTAGGACTAGAGAGGTCCAGGTACACAGTTAAGTGAAACTCAAGGAAAATGCAAAGCCAGAGTTGACACAAATCGGGTCGATAGTACAAGGAGAAACACAGACACAGCCAGGAACAAGGCAGTGGCTCAGAGCTGAAGCTCTATACTGGAGCCCTAAACAGAGCTCAGTCAGACCTTAAACAGCCTGCTTCACCAGGAGACGGGGAGGACGTGGTGATCCACAGGTGAAGCCAGCTTCCTGTGTGACTGCGTTTCCACAGCAACCAGAACTAGCCAACTCCACAGCGCCCCCGCGAGGACAGGAGAGACAACTGGTACATTGTACTAGCAGCCAGACCCAGACATCACAGTGTTCCTGAGCTGATTAAACTGCAGGAGAATTTCTTTAGTTTCTTCTAAAGTTTAAGAAATAAAAACTTTCCAAATCCAACTATCTTTAAAACAGACCAGTGGTGTTTCATTAGTACCAAGAGATATAATCTTACACTTACAATGTATCTTTGAAGTATTCAACTTTAAACAGAGGAGGATAAAAACTTTAAAGAAATATAAAAAAAAATCCCCCAAAAACACTACAATCTGGTATTGAGCTCATATGTCATTCTGTTAGCAGTGTGATTAAAAATACAGTTTGTAGCAATGATTTCTTGAGTTCTGGCATTGCTGCCTGGCAGCGCTGGGGCACTGGATTCAATTCCCTGGGTGTACTGTAACTGTAATACTATAACTTTGTGAAAAGATCTCTTATAGTACTAAAATCAACATGTAAGTCCACCTGCAGTACTGTAGGTCTCAGCTGCAGCAATGCAGTCACTGTACAGTGCTGCTGAGGGAGGTTTTTGTACGGCTGTGTAACACTGTGTGAACACCCAGTTACTGTTGGGGTAATGTAAACTCTGACAGTAATAATCTGCTGCATCTTCAGCCTGGACTCCAGTGATGGTCAGAGTGAAGTCAGTCCCAGATCCACTGCCACTGAAACGTTCTGGGATCCCACTCTGACGGGTAGTTGCAAGATAGATCAGGAGTTTAGGAGCTTCTACAGCTTTCTGTTGGTACCAGGCTAGGTATACATTACCATGTACTGCAGGACTGGTCTTACAATTCACAATGACTGTCTGTCCAGAGAGAACAGATTTCACTGCTGGAGTCTGAGTCACAGTAATCTCTCCACTGGATTCTGAAAACAAGAAAAAACAAAGGAAAAGCAGGAATTCAAGAACTAGAATGCTTTAATTTATTTTAGCTATTTTTACATTTCTGTAAAGCTTGTACATAATATGTTAATAGCCATATCTTCCATCACAAATTAAAAATATGTTTAAGACAACAACTAGCCAAGTATTAAATTATACCCTGAACAAAGATGAGAAGAGTCCAGATGAAGATGGTGCTGAAGGTCATTGTTGCTGTGGGTTCTGTTGCCATGAAGGGCAGCTCTCAGTCATGAAGTGTTAAACTCACAGGGCTATAAACACTCCCAGAGCACTGAAGCATGTGCTGCCAATGCAAAGTGTCTCTTCTATGCAAATTGTCTTTCTGTGTCTGTAGAAAATGGAGAAGAGCAGCTGTTGTAGTTGTTAATTAAAATAGTGTAGCTCTGGTATGCAAAGCACTTTATTCTCCTGTATATAAATCCTGTGCCAGACCTGACATTGTGATCTGAGCAGTGAGCAGAGGTAGGACTTGAAAATGGATGGATAGTTTTCCTCTGTTCTGCATCATTCATTAGTCACATTTTTTTAGAAAGATGAGAGAGAGGGGCTTTCTGTCTGATCCCTGACTGAATTTAAAAGATACATTGAGCAACAGGAGACCCCAGTAGGTGAGGGCCAGGGAGAGATCACATCGTCTCACTCTGTACAACATCTCCCTCTGATGGGGACTGTGGGGAGAGCATTATCATTACAACCCTGCTCTCCTCACGATCTCAACCCAGGAGGAGGAATTTCTCACACAGCCTGCTCTCAGCCTCCAGGGGACAGCAGCTCCCTATAGAAGAGAGCAGGGACTTGTAGCCTCCAGTTGACAACAGAGGGAGCTACACTGAGGGGCTGTTCTTTCCACTTGCTGGAGGGTGATGAAGTGGTTTTGTTATTTACAGGGAATTCAAGGTGGAGGTTGGTGTTGGGTGTTGAAGAGCCTCCAGAGGAAAGTTTTGCTTTAATAAAAAATCCTTGCACTATAATTATTCTACAGTTGCAAGTTTTAATTTGCTGAGGCAGCATGATCCACAGGTATTTAGGCTATCTGTCACAAGTAGATATTTTTTACAGCCATTTCCTCACCCTGTGGCATTAACTAGCATCTCCCTGCAGTGTTGAAGAAGCTCTCTGCTCTTCACTGTGATAATGCAATGAGTGTTTCCTGTATGTTGCCTCCTTTTTATACCCCAGGGAAACAGTAACCTGTTGAAGGCTTCTAGATATTTCTCTATATATTCTTGGACATGTTTATTGTAATTGGACAGTGGAATGTTAATGTTGATTAAATTTTGTTGAATTTTATTTTAAAATGGAAGTATTTACAGTATTAAAATAAATATTTGCCACAGCCATTGTACTCCTAAACTCCACCCTTTAACCCTCCACCCCCCACTCATACCCCACTGTTGCTGCACTGAACTCACAGCACTGCCTCTGCTGGGCTTTTGCTCTCTGCTGCTGTCTGAATTCTACTGAACATTACAGTTGTTATATTTCTAATTTATACTACTGCTGTTGTATTCTGTATTAATCACATGCATATTCCCTCAAGAAAACTTGTACATTAATCTGAACCCAGTAATTGTAATTGAACAGCTCTGTGGAAACCAATTTGATGTTTAATTGAAAATTAATTAATCCATTAAGTTTCAATTAAATATCACAAGTTCAGAAATTGAAAACAGAATCTGATCTTGAACTTGATTAACTGAGGTGAACCAAGGTGAATTTTATGAATGCTTAAATCACAGGATCTGGACTATCTAGCTTCTTGTCACCTATAGCTGCAATAATATACTGTATTTTGATGGCTGGATCTGACATAAAGAGATGAAGACAAGACACAAACATTTACAATACTTTTGAATTTTGAGTACCATTAATTAATTTTACATTTATGAAATAATTTTAAAGTTTTTTTATTTTTTAAAGGGTCTCTTTAAATAGAATGGGAAATGTCTCCTTCACAGCATGTAGTTTTTAATCATGCATGAACAGAATACATAAACAGAAAAAGTCCTGATGTGCCACACATATTTAAGATTTCCATGAAGTAATATCCACAGACATCCATGTTGTGCATCAACTAAAGTATTAGTAGCATTCTTGCACACTGCCTTCATCTAGATGCAATTATTTACAACATTACAACACTACAATGCAACTTACAGTACATGACAAAGTTATTGAAATCAAATCAAAGTTTATTTATGAAATGCACAACAATACAGCGTGCAGCAGTAGTTGCTGGCAATGAAATGTCTTTTCTGCGAGCTCACAAAAATCACAAGAATCACAAAAATCACAAAATTATGGTTACGGAAATAAGGTTACATAATAATAGATAATAATGTAATAGAAATTGAATAAAACTTAATATTAATAGAGATGCTATGTGTCCATGGTGTATGCAATATATACAAGTAGTGCAGTATGCTGAATACAATGAAAAATATCCATGTAGCCATTACAGGTGATTTGCTAAAGGAGCTGCAGGTTTGGTGTTTAGCAGTTTTATTCCCTGGAGGTAGAAGCTGTTCTGTAATCTGTTGGACTTTGACCGAATGCCTCGGTACCGTTTACCAGATGGTAGGAGAGAAAACAGTTTGTGACTGGGATGACTGGGGTCCTTGAGAATAGACCTGGCCTTCTTAAGATATCTAACTGGATGTTTGGTAATGAGCTACACTGACTTTACCACCCTCTGCAGTACTTTGCGATCCTGGGCGGAGCAGTTCCCATACCAGGCAGTGATGCAACCAGTCAGGATGCTCTCAATAGTACACCTGTAGAAGTTGGCCTGGATATGTGACGGCATGCCAAACTTATTTAGCCTACGGAGAAAGAATAGGCACTGCCGTGCTGTTTTGACCATGGTGTTGGTGTGGTGGGTCCAGGTTAAGTCCTCTGAGATGTAAACTCCCAGGAACATAAAACTGCTGACCCTTTCCACTGCAGTCCCATTGATATAGATAGGTGTGTGATCTCCTCCCTGGTGTTTCCTATAGTCCACAATCATCTCCTTAGTCTTTCTGATGTTCAGAGAGAAGTTGTTCTCCTGGCGCCATGCTGCCAGGGTTTCAACCTCCTCCCTGTACGCAGACCACCATCTGTGATCAGTCCGATGACTGTTGTATCATCCGCAAACTGGAGTTTGAGTTAAATCATAATTATTATACAAAATGTGAACATCTTACAACCAGTTTTACACTGTTAGGAGGGTACTAGTGGCTAGATCATATCTGATGCAACTGTTTTGATGCTGATGATTTAATCTAAATTTTTATTTCTGTGCACTATAGGATTGCAGTTCAAAAACAAGCTGTTGTTTGTCTCAGAATTTGTTACTTGTCATTCTGTAGGAGCTGAGAGGGAATTTCTGTCCCTGTGTTCTTTCACTGTGTTTTTTTCTCCTTTTCATGAGCAGTCCCAACCCACCACAGATTCTCCAAAAAACAGGAATTCAGTATATTTTTAAAGAAATTTGCTGCAGCGGCGTCTTACAAAATTAGTTTTTACATTTACAGTAAATTGCACAATGCACATTGCACTTTATGTACCCTGTACCCTGTTAGAAATGTCTATGTCAACATTGTAAACATTGTCTGTAGCATTTTCTTGTCAGTTTCTAGTCTGTATTCACACTGTAGACCTGGAGAACGATATCTCGCTCCTCTGTATACTTGTATTTGGCCGGAATGACAAATAAACTTGATGTACTGTAAATGTCCCCATTGTGGTTTAGCCAATGCACTTAGAACAACACTCCTACTACAAGAAATTGACAAAAATGCAATTTTAAATGTAAGAGTTTTATTATTACATTTGTGCATTTGGCAGATAAACATAAAACTAGATGCTTCATTCTTTATCTGCAGAAGACAACTCCATGTGTCTCCCAGGTTTGTGTGCAGACCCTGGAAATGATCATTAAGCTGGAGCTGCTCACAGTAGGCAATTTCAAGGTTGAAACTAGACTGTCCAGGCATGATGGAAAGAAAGTTATTTGAGTGACAGGAAACAGTCCAGGTATTTTTTAAGAGTATCTGTGCTGCACGTACAGGTGTAAAAAAGAACAGAGAAACATACTTTAACACTCAACAGTCTCAATTTGATGTGCGTCTGCTGAGACTCAACATAACTAAAAGACTGAAATGAGATAGTGAGGTGATGAAAGCTGGAAAACAGTGTTAAGTGATGTAAGATACTCATTCTGACCAACAGCAATGGTGCTCTTAAACTGATATGAAATAAGGGATTCTGGTTACTACTTGGAGACTGTTGCATAGTGTATATCATTTTTACCATGACCATATTTCACCAATCCATCCATTTCACTTGAATCCTGATTTCAGACTCCAAAATTAGAGAGAACACGTCAGCTGTAATATTGGATGACTGCTATTCTTTCTTTCACAGCAAAAATAATGTTCTGTAGCCGGCGCTTTAGAGACAATTTCCAATTCAGTGCTCCTTTGATGTGCTCTATGTGTATCTGAAAAGTTGCATGTATAGAAAGTACTGTATGTTGTAATGTACATACAGTACGTGTTGTAACAGGAATGTAATTATTGCACTCCAGCACATTAGCAGTCCATTTGAAGCAGCTCTACAGTTGGTGGTTTATGAGCCAGATCAGCTCCTGGAGAGCTGAGAGAGGTTTTTGTACAGATTTGTATCAAAATTCCAAAAAGGTCATTTTTCATTACAGAGATTTGTAATAGGTTACAGATCTGTACCTCTTTCAGAGTTTCGCTGTGGCACCTGACGTAACCAATTGGACCTGCGGAATTAAAATCCTCTTTTTGGTGTGTCTCATACCTTGTCTGGCTCCAAAGTGGGCATGTTCAATAATGTCATTCCAATTGTGGGTGCTTTTCTAATAGTGTCCCACATTAAAATTAGCGGGTCAGATATAGGGTCAGTCCTGCTATAGGCATGTCTGATACCACATCACTCCCACCCTTCTGTTAATTTACAATTCACCATCAAGTAAGAGCTGTTTAATCAGAATCAACAGCCGGCAAGTTGAGGACAGGCCACCTAAAGATCTGTGTGCTGATGCTGCACAGCTGAAGTTTGATAAAAGTCTGAACAAGCAAGAATATCAATAATGTTATGAACACGCACTGGAGGAGTTCAGCTGGAATGAAAACCAGCAGACTGTGTTCCTGCAGCCCCAAAGCTGAGAGCCACTGCTCTGATTTATTTTCATGCCCAGGGAAATGTGAGAATGACTGTCAGTGAGACTGACCTCTGGAGGGGCTCTGCCTGGGCTTACAGCACTCCAGTCTGTAGAGATCACTGTGCTTTGGAAAGAAGAGTCCAGAGGCCCTGCAGGCTTTTTGAAAGCTCCATCTTTACTTGATGAATGGATTCAGCAGATACTTTGTCGTTCACACGCCGGGCCGCCCTCACAGCGGACTTCCTGGACATCTCAATCCCCGCGTGGGGCAGGGTGGTATGTTCCCCCGTGAAGCAGACTCTCTGAAAGGGCACGAGCAGGTCCTGGTGATAATCTGTCAGTTGGAAGGGTGTGAAGAGCACAAAGGCACCCAGGCTGGACTCATCCAGGCTCCACTACTTCACCAGCCCGCCTTCGTACAGAGCACGGACACCCTCACCATGGATGGCAGGCCTCTTCACTCCTCCCCAGGAAGAACAGAGACTCGTCCAACCAGGTAAGAGACGCCAGGGGAGAGGGGGGTTAAATCTGATGCTTAGTGTTGTGTCGCGCACAGCGTTCGTTTGGGTTTTACTGCTTTATGGTACTTATATGCCTTGGCGGGTTTTTGCCATTCTGTGTAAGTTACGAGTTATGCACAATAAAGAGCAGACCTCTGTGAAAACTGTCCCCCTCATTCCCTGGTCTATTGCGGTGTAACACTAAGAGTCGCCTTGGCCGTGCTTGTGAACAGGAGGGAGTCCGCCGCTGTTGTTTTGACTGAGTTGTCTGTTTGTGTTTGTACGCAACCTGGACACCTCCTCTGGTCTGGTTTATTTCCAAAACTCTTGAATCCAGAAGCACACAGCTGCTTCGAAGGTCTTTACTCACAGCCTGAGGCAGCAGATCTGTGCCTTCATCTCTTTTGTAAAACCTGATGGAAACAGATCAGACGGACAGATCATTTTTATTTTCCTTCCCATTTCCCAGTACTGTCAATCTGAAAGCATTGTAAATATTAATATGGTTTCTGTATTCAAATTACTAGATTTCTCAGGACTATAATAAGTCATCTCAACACTTTTTAATCAATTTTCTCTTTGTTTTAGGGAAGAGTCACCAGTTCTAATAGAAATTTAGAGCTGCAGAAATTCTCATTCAGACATTCTGTATCAGGGATCCTACTGTACTGTATAGTTCTTAAGGAATAACAACATCCAAGAATCAGGGGCTTTGCAGATGTTTGATTATTTAATTATAAAAAGTTTTGGTTTTATCTGCTTTGTTAAGAGGTGATCGAATGAGGACGTTCGACCTTCAAAAAGAAGCAAGTGAACCCCAAAACCACCAATGCAGAAACAGACAGAAGGAATATTGAAATACTTAAATAACATTAAAGGAGAAGGCAAACATTAAATATGTGGGACACTCTGAGACAGAGATTGACCATTTGCCTGTGTGTCACCTGATCGACACTGTTTGTCCCAGAGAGTAACGGGCCGACAGTGTGTACTGTCTCAATCTCTCTGTCAAGATACCTGTTACTGACTGTGAGCAAGCAATTTACAGCCAGAACTGATCTGTCCTTAATTAAGAAATGGTATATATATTTGAGACATGTTAAAACAAAACGGGCAGATTACAGGTATAAATCGAAAAATGCTAGGCTTTTTATGCATTTTATTTGAGTACTTTGTATGTGAGTAAAAATACAGTTTGTATGAATGATTTTTTATTGTTGCCTGGTAGCACTGGAGCCCTGGATTCAATTTCCGGGATGATCACTGTGTGGAGTTTGCATGTTCTCCCCAGGATCACGTGGGTTTCCCACCAGGTGCTCTGGTCTCCTCCCACCATCCAAAGACATACTGGTAGAATAACTGGCTGCTGGGAAAATTGACCCCGGCGTGAGAGTGTGTGTGTTTATGTCTGTCTGCCCTGCAATGGAATGGCTTTCATATAGAGTGTATCCTGCCTTGCACCCTTTGCAAGTAATGTAATGTAGAATCATATTGTATTCTGTATATATGTGGTTGTTTTTTTCTTGTATTTGTCATTTTTTTGTATCTCTGTTATTTCAAGCACACCACAAAAGAAAAGGTTTGGTTTGGCATGATGTTTACGTTGACATTGTGCCCCATTATAAGTTAAAGTGGTTAGGAAATGGATGGATGGACTTTCTGTCCCACCAGGAATCATGGTTCTTGTGAGCATGATCAATAACAGAGATATGAGATGTGATCAGTATCTTGCTTTTAAGCCTCATAATCAATATGATTTAAATGAGAAATAATATAATTATATTTCTTTGAATATTGTGACTGTTTTAAAGGTCTCTTACAGTACTAAAATAAACTTGTAAGTGCACCTGCAGTAGGTCCCAGCTGCAGCAGTGCAGTTGCTGTGCAGTCCTGCTGAGGGAGGTTTTTGTATGGCTGTGTAACACTGTGTTAACAGTTCTTTGCTGTTGATGTAGTGCCAACTCTTACAGTAATAATCTGCTGCATCTTCAGCCTGGACTCCTGTGATGGTCAGATTGAAGTCAGTCCCAGATCCACTGCCACTGAAACGCTCTGGGATCCCAGTATGACGGGTAGTTGCATAAGAGATCAGGAGTTTAGGAGCTTCTCCAGCTTTCTGTTGGAACCAGGCTAGGTGATTATTACGCACTGCAGCACTGGTCTTACAGCTCACAGTGACTGTTTGTCCAGGGAGAATATATTTCACTGCTGGAGTCTGAGTCACAGTAACCTGTCCACTGGATTCTGTAAACAAGACAAAACACAGGACATGCAGCAATTTAACTTGAATGCTTTAGTCTCTTTTAGCTATTTTACACTTTTCTGTTATACTCTGTCACAAATGTAAAAAAAAAATAAGTCAGCATCCAGTCAAGTATTAAATTATACCTTTAGCAGAGATGAATAGCGTCCAGATGAAGATGGTGATGAAGGTCATTGTTGCTGTTGGTTCTGTTGCCATGAAGGGCAGCTCTCAGTCATGAAGTGTTAAACTCACAGGGCTATAAACACTCCCAGAGCACTGAAGCATGTGCTGCCAATGCAAAGTGTCTCTTCTATGCAAATTGTCTTCCTGGGTTGAGCAGCACTTGTAGCCAGTCAGTGCTGGAAACACAGGCTTGGTGCTGTGTATTGTGACAGAGCAAGAGGAGCAGTTTGCATGAACACTCCCAGGACAGCAGGACTAGACAGAGGGCAGCTTTATAAAGAGAAGAGAATGAGACACAATCAGCTGAGCCCTTATTCCACTCAACACAGTTGGAATGGAGTGGAGTATGGAGAGTCTGGTTAAAGCAGCACTTGGCTCTGTGTGCTCAGACACATCAGGACTGAAGGATTAAAGATCAGAATTATAAGGCATCAGTTAACTTTTTCTTAAAGTCAGGTGAGTAAGTCCCTCCTCAATTTCAGCACTTTGTGTGGGGGCTGGAGAGCGAAACATTGAACAGGACATCTCTTGACTTCAGGGAGAAACTCTAGGGTAGTGATCCCTCTTGTGGAACCAAAGTTATAGTTTGTTTAAATGAAAATAAATTTACTGAAATCTCCCCCCTATAGATTGTCTTTTCACCTGAAAATGCAGCCAGAAAATTATTCCTATACATTGTGTTTCAACATGGAGCACATGCTTGTCTTGCCTGCTTAGATAAAATGATCAAAGAAGGTACAAACTGTTCAGAGAAACAGGGATACAAAAAAACAGGGAGGCTAGTGGGCCCATCTTGCTGTCTCGTTTCCAGTTAGGTAATTGGAAGACTGTTGTTTGAATTTTCTGTTGTTGTGCCCTTTTAGAACACACTTCACCCAGATTGCTGCAGTAAAATGCTTGGATGGATCAATGGCAGTCTTAAAAATGACAGCCAAACTAATTGGTGATTTTTGATGATTAGTGGTGTTCTTCCAGCCTCTTCTTGAATAGAATCACCTTCAACACAGCAGCTATGACAGTTTGTGCCACACACCTACACTTCTGTGTTTAAAGAAGTACTTTCTGTTTTCAATCCTATAAAATCTCTTTCCTCTCCTATTACTTTCCCAGAATCCAGCCTTGATCCAGGTGTTGATCTTGACATAGGATATTTGATAACCTTAGACCCTTTCAGGATTTTGAATTTTCAATCCCAATCCCTCTCTTGTGCTCTCTGTTTTCACTGTGAATAATGTCTGAGGTGCATTTGGCTTCATTCAAGATGTTTTGGCCACAATATTTCACCAGGGGGACTGGAGAATAGGACATCTGTGACTTCAGAGAGATAGTCTGGGAGAGTGTGCCCTCTGGTAGCACCAAAGCTACCACCTCAGCTGTGACAGCTTGTTCCATGCACCTACACTTCTGTGTGTAAAGAATTACCTTCTATTCTCAATGCTATAAACACTCTTTCCACTCTGTGGTGGCTCAAGCCAAGGCTTTGTCCAGGGCCTCTCCTGGGAGTGAGAATTGGACATACCTGGCTTCACTGCCTGGTCAGTGTCCTGTGTGACTGGAATGCCACTGGAGCTCATGTGATTGGTCCAGTGAGCAAGGCCAGCCCTGGGCACAGGAGAACTAGGACACTGCTCAGGGCCCTGAGGCCACCAGTGGGCCCCCTCAACATGCAACAGAACATCTTTTTAATCGGCAAGTTTTTAAGTGAGAAAAAAAAGTCCCTGTAGTGGCTTCTGTTGCTGCTGTGGCTTATCCTAAAAAATGGCAAATCATAATAATGAATGTAATGCTTCCGAAGCACAGAAAAAAATAGTGGGATAAGTGATCGCAAAATAGAGGTGCACTCAAAGTATTATAATAATGCATAATATGCATGATAGTGTAAAACATTGTATTTTATTATGTTTTGAATCTGTCAGATCAATGTAATTAGCAAGCCGTTTCAAGTCCCAGTCAATGCTGAGGGCAATCTTTTTCCAATTATAGAATGTAAGTTGTATACTGTTTGACTTGTATTAATTTTAAACTGTATTACAGCATATTAAATATTGAACCAATTAAAGAGGAGGTATATTTTACAGAAGCAAGATTGGTCAGTTGGATATATAAAACATAGTTTATTATTATACTGTAGCTTGTGAACGAATTGGGCCTCTTTCAGGTTTACTGTATATAATCTTCTTAGTGTAGACTGTAGTTCAGGACCTGTTAACTGATAGTAATTTTTTTATCTATCTGTCTGTCAGAGAGTTAGTGTAAAAATACTTATCAGTTACTTTCAAAAATAGAACTGCCTTGCATGAGCACTTGTGAAACACTACAGAATTGAAAAAGATGGAGGATCACTGCCATTTAACTATTTCCAGGCAGCACTAAAAGAAATAAGGCCATGCATTTGTAGCTTTTTCGATTGGTCCTGACATTGTTTCTTTTTCTGCTCACACAAAACACAGTCACTTTCATTATTCTGATGAAAAAAAGGTTTGTTTTTGCAAAATGTTCATGATAATGAAATCTCCAGCAACAGACCTCACTAAAATGCACACTGAATATCAAAAAGCCATGTTACAAAGGGTGAGAAGAGGTACAGTACAGAGCAGAACTCTTTAATTATTATTATACTCTGGGCTCTTGTTTGGATTTTTTACTGTATCAGATGCCAGCAATTGCTTATTGCTTCTATTTTCACACAAAAAGGGCAGGGTAATTAGATCTGTTAGCCAACCATTTAAACTGCTTCTAATGCAGATAGAATAAACGCTGAATGTGCGTTTCTTTCTGCACAGGATGCTGCTGAAGGACAAGGCTATGCTTTCCCTGAGCTTGTGGAGAGCAACCAGACAAGCCAGCGAAGACCTCAGTGCTGTCACTGCCCAGCTAGTGAGGACTGTGCTCATGTCTGGTTTCCACAGCACAGCTACTGGTGTTTAAGCCCTCAGGATATATTCACAAGACATCAGGCTCTGAAGACCATCAGCAGTCAATCCAGTGCTTCCTACATTCATCAGAACGAAGTATTCAGAATTAGAATTAGAATTAGAATAACACTTTTCTCAGCCTCTTCCTAAATTTACATTGTTAGCACTTACAGCTGTATTTTTAAAGAGGTGTAACTGGTATGGAATTAATTACATTATTTTTTCAAACAGGAAAAAATGTATACTTTTTTGTTCAGATGCAGCCATTCAAAACAAGCGGGCGATACTGCATTATTTTGCGATGCGCTTTACACAATGTACCGCGAGTTACCGTAAATTCTCCTATAGTACCGCAAGTAAAATAATAGTATCCGGAATTTCCGCAAGGTAGAGCTAATAAAGCTCAACCTCTCATGTTTGAGCTGTCGCCATCAAAGTCTTTAACGAAGATATTACTAATAGTATTAATAATGAATGACCTAAAAGGTCCTGACTCTCTGTGGTCATTAAAAATCCCAGGGCGCTTCTCGAAAAGAGTAGGGGTATAACCCCGGTGTCCTGGCCAAATTTCCCCCCTGGCCTTTACCCCATCATGGCCTCCTAATAATCCCCCTCTATGAATTGGCTACATTACTCTGCTCTCCTCCCCACTGATAGCTGATGTGTGGTGAGCGTTCTGGCGCACTATGGCTGCCGTCGCATCATCCAGGTGGATGCTGCACATTGGTGGTGGTGGAGGGGAGTCCCCATTACCTGTAAAGTGCTTTGAGTGGAGTGTCCAGAAAAGCGCTATATAAGTGTAAGCAATTATTATTATTATTATTATTAATGTACTGTCTGGCGGAATAAACTGAAGAGGTTAGTTAATGCGACACGGAATTATTAAGAATTATCACCTCTTTTTACAATTTAGAACAAATGAGAACATTCCACTCAGTGGGCGGTGCATTGTTATCTCAATCACCTGCTAATTCGTTTTACAGCACTGGACGACAGGAAAATGTGACTGTATCTGTACAGAATGTGTGTTTCAATCAATACAGTAATTGATTAAAATTGCAATCGCATGTTTAATTAAATGCCTTTTTGATTCACAATCTGAAAATTAAAACCGCAGTAAAGTCACCTTGAATTAAAAATAACGATTTTGGCACGCCTGTAGCATTTTCACGAAACCTCCTAGAGTTGTGAGAACACTTGCTTTGTGTATAAAGTACATTGTGAATGTTTTCACAGCCTTCACTTTGTCGTTTTAATGCCATTTTTTTGACCACGCATGAATATTCCTATGTCCGTATCTTCGCAAGGGAATCAGTGTGACTTTTAATACTAATTAAATGACCGCAAGCACTTTCCACCCCCTCTACATTCTCAGAGTAGAACAGACTAACCTTCTAATGTCCACCCCCCACGGACAGGAAAAGTGCCCACAGGCACTTAAACTTAATATGGTCAGTAACAGTAAACAGTAACATGGTCAGAAGGAGCACGTACAAACATTTCCGAAATAACCACATGTAAGACTCTGGTGCTTAAAACGTTTAGGGAGAAAGTGGAATACTGGTGTGTATTTTTTCTTTAAACTACCAATACCAGCCATATACAGTCTGTAACGTAGGGATTTATATATGTCTTTATATAGTGGTTACATTAGTGATAAAGGCTAAACTTTTAGCTTCAGTAACGCGTACGCCGTATCGCATACATGTTTGTTTTGGGTTTTGCTTGTTCACATATCTCCCCTTTTTATAAAACGAACATGGTTGAAAACTGTTCCAGAGCCACTGTTGTTTCATCAGTGAAAAGTACATCATGAAATGCCTCTCCCTGTTCAATCCACTGGAAAAAAGAAAAGGATCATAAAGCGTCTGATGGTCATAAACAATATTAATTTAGGAACAGCATCAGAGATATGTTTTAACTGCACTGCATCGGAGAGAATACCATAGTGTGTTTTTTTTTACTCCCTGGCGGAAACTGGCTTCCATAAGAATCAGTATGGCTCAGAGATTAAATAAAACTTCACTCGCACCAAAAAAATTTAGATTTCTAAATA
Source organism: Lepisosteus oculatus (assembly GCF_040954835.1). Taxonomy (NCBI): domain Eukaryota; kingdom Metazoa; phylum Chordata; class Actinopteri; order Semionotiformes; family Lepisosteidae; genus Lepisosteus; species Lepisosteus oculatus. The sequence goes on from NC_090713.1 coordinate 18,789,175, forward strand.
TCACAACATGATCGAATTTAAGTCATTTTAATAACAATGAATAATCACCTAGGCGTTACAATATAAACATTTATATTGATTTAAATCGCGTTTTGATTTAAATCGCAAACGCGGGGTTTAAATATATGTATTTTATGATTCACAATCAGACAAATGCAACATAAATTGATATCGTTGTCTTCTAAGTATCTTAATAAACTTTCAGCATAGCTTTCTCCCCGTTTAGATTTATTTTTCTTGGGATCTTGGGATCAAACATGGAAAGATTAGATTGTAATCGTTTTTATTTTTTAAATACATTTTAGAAAAGTGTAATCTATACTAAAAAGCTGTACACCACCTGCTATAAAGATACATATTGTAATACTTTCGGGTTCGGATAGGACAGACACAAGAACTCAGACTTGCGGAGTTAAAGCAAGTTAAAGCCTTGATTTTATATATCACCTTTAAAAGTGGTATCTCAAAGCAAAGTAAATACCCAACACTGATTGTACCCATCTGTCATGCTAATAAAGCACCTTGAATTGAATTGAATTGAATTGAATTGAATTGAGGGGGGGCGAACGAGCGAGAGAGCACAGCCAGGACAGACAGGCAAATAAGATACACTCCACAGACATTCACAACAGCGACATATCATAAAACTTTTGCACATATTGTTAAATTATTATTTGTTTTTCAGGAAGTTAAAAAAACACTTGAATTACTTATCCAGTCTCTCGAAATAAAATTATTTTTCAAGCAATGCAACTACCGTTGGGCAACGTGTTTTTTTTAATTCAACATTGATAGCCACATCTTAAATCTTGTCAGTCAGCTCTTTTTTCTCTATTTGAATTGTGGCGATTCAAACAACCTGGGATAACAAGTGGTCTCAAAGTCACTGAGCTCACAGAGCTTCATCAACAGATGACAATTCCCTTAGTCCTTCTTTAGTCTTCCTGAAATTGTCAAATTATGAGTGAATAAAAGCATTTTATTAAAAACGTAATAACAATTATTATTTAAATTATTTGTTTAATTTAAAAACTCCCTTGCTTTTAACAGAGCGTTTCATAATTTCTAACTACGAAAATTATTTAAACTGCGACACTTATCATTCAACCAGAGCTCGAAATATCACAAGGATCCTCAAGAGCACAGCAAAGACTGTATTAAAAGAATACTAGTGACAAACTAGTATACTTTAGATCTTTTTTTCTGAACCGGGGAAAATCTGATCATGTTTCTCTATAACAATAATAAAAAACATTATTTTACATATCACCTTTATGTGATATCACCTTAAGGACAGCACATACAAGGGTTAATTGCACAATGGACCACGCAAAGAAATTTAAAATAGTCTTCTTTAGGTGTGAGGGCAGGAGTGGATCGCAGAAGGCATAATCAGCAAATTAGGAAAACAAAGAACAGGACAGGCGAGACGTTTATCCAGAGAGCGAATGATCAGAAAAAGGAACAGCTGTTACGCCCAGGTTTTACGCTCTCTCTCTCTGCTGAATGAATAAAAGCATTTTATTAAAAACGCGTTTGTGTTTGTCTAGGTATTTACTTTGTAATCTGTGGTTTACATCTACTGTATTGCTTTGAGATGCCACTTTTAAAGGTGATATGTAAAATAAAGTTTTTTATTATTGTTATAGAGAAACATGATCAGATTTTCCCTGGTTCAGAAAAAAGACGATTAAAATCTGTAATCTTTCCACTTGTATGTCATCGGAAAATACAAGAAGTTTCTGCTTTTTGTAAGGATGGTATCAAAAAGTAATCTAAGTGGTGAGAAAGCTGTGCTCCTCAAAGCGCTTTACAGGATAAAAACAATAACAACAATAGTGTTAGGCTGGGCAAACGATTTTTTTATAGAAATACAAAATGAGATATAATGATGTGTTCCTGTTTAGACATTAAAGAGTACAACCCCTTTCTCTGTGGGAGTGCTAGCTGTGACGAATTAAACCGGTTTCACAGGTATTTTCAAAGTAAAAGGGGGCGAGATTTCCAGCGAAAGACACCTCCCCCCTCCAAAACCAAGGAAGTACAGTACTTAGTAGTTAAGAAAGCTAGGCTCCTCAATGAAATCGCTTTAACATGCTAATGCATTGGTGTAACAAACCGGGCATGGCAAGCTTCTAATGTCAACTCGACTACGGCAAAAGGAACCCTTCTTTCATTGGAAGAAAATTAACATATTCTAGCCCTTAATGAATTAATAGCAAACATGGTTTACATAAAATACATTTTTCCAAGAAAGTTTATAATAATACAATCTATAGTTGAAATCTGAGCCTAAATAAAAAGAAAAAGCATTTTCAGAGAGCAATTACGCTGTGTAAAATAAAGTTTATTATTAATTTGCTGGACAGAGCGGTGAACATTATTATGGATAAGACAAAGATAACGATCCTGATCAGTTTAGAAATCTGCGTACACTGTAAGGTTTTTACTTCTTAAACTTTTAAAATACACGTTTCGAATAGAAAGAAATCATCTTCCTGGTACAGTATGTATAGCAAACCAGCACGTCTTTTTTCTCCAATCAGAGGGGTTAGACGCTTGGTTAAAAGCAAAGAAGATTCATCTGTTATAGTGGACATAAAAACAAGAGTTTGCTGGTATTATATCCTAGAAGACATAGATCGGCGCCAGACCGGGAGAATGCCCGCAGCGTAAAAGAAAATGCCTGATGAACTAGGGATTGGACAGTTTCCAAGTGCTTGTACAATCGATGGAAATGTTCAAATAAATGTGCAAAAGAAATAAAATAATCATTTATTTCTTTATCATATTGGCTAGATAATGTCCTCTCTTTGCTAGTTAGTGGCTGTGTTTCTGCGTTGTGTAGCAACGGGTGACTGTTCTCAGGCGGAAGATGTAAACAGCTTAATTTTTGTGTTAAATATTTATTTTTTTTAAATTAAAATTCATTCCATACAGCAATTTGGGTACCGTTTCATAAAACTTTCATGCTTAAAATGTTTAGGGAGAAATGGAAGACTGATAATGGAATGGAATGGAATGAATGATAAGTGTCGCAGTTTAAATAATTTTCGTAGTTAGAAATTATGAAACGCTCTGTTAAAAGCAAGGGATTTTTTATGTCCGTTGCAGTAAAAGAAAATGCCTGACAAAGTAGGGCTTGGACAGATTCCAAGTGCATTTTTGCAATTTACGTTGCATTGTCCATTGTGCTGCTGTAATACAGTTTAAAATATGTTTAAACTGTATCAGCTTTATTTATGGGTTGCAATTTAGAAAAAGTCAAAAACCGCACTCAAAATGCAATTTAGAGCTTTCTGGCAAGAGGAGACACCCAAATTAATAATGTTACATGTCACTGTTTGTGCATGAACAAAGTTATACTGCTATTTCCTTAGATAAGCGATTAAAAAAATACATTTTTTGAATCCCCAGGGGAACACATTCCATAAGATTCAGCGCTTTTATATATCGCCTTTAAAGGTGGCTTCTCAAAACGCTTTACAGGATAAAAACAACAATAACAGCAACAACAACAATATTGTATTTTATTGCACTTTGAAAACCAAGTAATAACTTAACTATATGTGCAAACGTTTTATGATATGTCGCTGTTGTGAATGTCTGTGGAGTGTATTTGCCTGTCTGTCCTGGCTCTCTCCCTCAATTCAATTCAATTCAATTCAAGGTGCTTTATTAGCATGACAGATGGGTACAATCGGTGTAGGGTATTTACTTTGCTTTGAGATTCCACTTTTAAAGGTGATATATAAAATCAAGACTTTAACTTGCTTTAACTCCGCAATGTATTTAAAAAATAAAAACGATTACAATCTAATCTTTCCATGTTTGATCCCAAGATCCCAAGAAAAATAAATCTAAATGGGGAGAAAGCTATGCTGAAAGTTTATTAAGATACTTAGAAGACAAAGATATCAATTTATGTTGCATTTGTCTGATTTTGAATAAAAAAACACATATATTTAAACCCGTGTTTGCGATTTAAATCAAAACGCGATTTAAATCAATATAAATGTTTATATTTTAACGCCTAGGTGACTATTCATTGTTATTAAAATGACTTAAATTCGATCATGTTGTGATATTTAGAAATATAAATTTGTTTGGTGCGAGTGAGGTTTTATTTAATCTCTGACCAAGGGAAACGTTTCATTTTTTCAAAGAAATGTTTGTTAAAAAAAGTCATGGTTCCACAGTGGGATTCAATCACAGACCATGTGACATGGGAGTCAGGAACCTAACCCACAGCGCCACCGGCAAGGTCACATGCAGAGTGTTGAAAAAGCACTACAGAAACATTATCAACAGACAATGTACAGCATGTACTATTCTTGTGTTGCGGTACATGAATATAATTATATCGTTATTAATTTCTTTAGATACGCGATTCCATATTATATTCCCTTTTAATCAAATTCTAAAAGTATGCTTGTTGACTCCAGTATCTCGTTAGTTAAAGACTTCGATGCTTAAAATGTTTAGGGAGAAATGGAATACTGGTGTGTATTTTTTCTTTAAAGTACCGAGACCAGCCATATACTGTATGTTTATGTTCCAAAATTAATATCGTTTATGGCCTTCACACGTGTTACAGTATGCTCCTATTCTTTTCATGCTCAGCTACTAAGATTTCCCTTCAGTGGTAAAATTCCATATAAATATTCAATATTACAACGGGCAGATTAAAGACGTTTAATGTAAATCTTTCTACAACAGACCAATGGATCACGAGTGCCCCTGTCGGTCAACCAATCACGTACCGCGGTACCGCGCGTCATCATGCGTCACAATGCACGACACCGTAGCCAATTACCTCCGGTACGTGTCTGTACCGTGAACTTTGAATGGCTGCATCTGTACAGTAATGTTTATGTTCCTAAATTAATATCGTTTATGACCTTCATATGCGTTATGCTCCTCTTCTTTTTATGCTCAGCTACTAAAATTTCCCTTTAGTGGTAAAATTCCATATAAATATTCAAAACTAAGGCGATTTAAATGTGCACAGTAAAGACATTAAATGATGAAATCTTTTCACTACCAAAAGTGGCTTGTGGGTAGATTACCGTACCGCGGGTTTGTACCACGCATTTTGAATGGCTGCATCTGTATATAAGTGTATATATATATAAGCTATTATAATTATTATTATATGTATTAGTATTGGGAAAATGGAAGTGGAATTACTGACATTGCTTAATGTATATGTCCCACCTGGTAGTGATTTTAATTTTTATAAAAAAAATGTTCGATTTGATGGCTAATGCATAAGGGATACTGATTTGTGAGGTGATTGGAATGTGCGTCTTAACCCAGGCTTGATTCTACAAATATATCTTCTCAGAGGGCTAATTCATTGCATAAAAAGATTAATTTACTAAAGGGGGAAATGGGAATAATAGATCTCTGGAGCGATGTCTATCCAAGTGAGCGTGATTACACTCACTATTCCTTCCCTCATTCATTATATACAAGGATTGATTATTTTTATATTATAATAATAATTGCTTACACTTATATAGCGCTTTTCTGGACACTCCACTCAAAGCGCTTTACAGGTAATGGGGTCTCCCCTCCACCAATGTGCAGCATCCACCTGGATGATGCAACAGCAGCCATAGTGCACCAGAACGCTCACCACACATCAGCTATTAGTGGGGAGGAGAGCAGAGAGTAATGAAGCCAATTCATAGATGGGGATTATTAGGAGGCCATGATTGGTTAAGGCCAATGGGAAATTTGGCCAGGACACCGGGGTTACACCCCTACTCTTTTCGAGAAACACCCTGGGACTTTTAATGACCACAGAGAGTCAGGACCTCGGTTTTACATCTCATCCGAAGGACGGCACCTGTTTACAGTATAGTGTCCCCATCACTATACTGGGGCATTAGGACCCACATGGACCACAGGGTGAGCACCCCCTGCTGGCCCCACTAACACCTCTTCCAGCAGCAACCTTAGTTTTTCCCAGGAGGTCTCCCATCCAGGTACTGCCCAGGCTCACACCTGCTTAGCTTCAGTGGGTTGCCAGTTGTGAGTTGCAGGGTGATATGGCTGCTGGATATATACCAGAGAGATAGTCATAGGATTCAATGTTGCGATATTGGCAGAATTGATTTTTCAGACCATGCTCCTACTGTATGTCATTGTCCAACCGATTAAGTAACAATCGATACAAACAGGTAAATACTTATGCAAGTAACATATTTTGTTTTTTTGATCATGTTTGCTGTTTTTAGAGACATAACTTCTTTCACCCATAAAACTGAAACAGGGTTTCTACGTACTGGTGCAGGTACTGGCTGTGCAGCTGATAGAGAGAGCCTCCTGGAACATCAGTCTGCGCTGGAGAGTCACAACAATCTGGACTCTGAGGGGAAAGTGATTTAAAATAAGTTATAAATTTTATAGATTGTGAATCTATAGGGTATAAGCACTCAGAATAACCTGAGTGTGACAGTCAGGGTGAGTCACTGCTTAAGAGGAGCCAGCTGTCAGTTGTTATAGTGCTGATGCTGGACAGCTGAGCTCCTCCCTGTTTAAATATCTGGCCTCTTGTCAGCAGGGTGTGAAGCAGCCAGGAGAGCTAGATAAGGAGCATACCTGCACTCTGTAGAACAGCCCAGTATCTGAAAGAAAGACTGAGAGAAATACAGAGAGAGGGAGGGATTCTGTCAAGTTGCACTCATTATTTTTAAACAGCTTGCAACACCTAGATAATACTGTACATTTTTCATTAACTCAAAGGTTGTAATTGCATATTCAGGCATAATATTTAGAAAGATAATATTCTTTTTCAGAAAAGAAGGTTTCCTCTTCATCTTCACATTCAGGCAGGAGCCCCAGTGTCCCCAGCAGTAAAATCAGTGACATCATTGTCCTGTGTGTCAGTGACTCTGAAAGGGCTGTGTTTTACCTAGAAGTGAAAGTGAATGTACAGTACAAAAGACTGTTCAAAGATTATATGTAATTGGCATTAAAATGCATGTTTTTTTAAGTTTCCCTTGTATTTCATTAAATGGTGGTATTGGGAACCCAGCTTGTACCCCTTCGGATTGCAGTCGCTCTCCTAGTGACAGCAGCAGGAGCAGAGAAGAACTTTTTGAAGCTCAAGTTGATTAAAACATACCTGAGGTCTAAATTACAGGCAAATTAATTTATAGATTTAATAAATCTTTCCCATCTGCTTAGCCTGACTGATCTCATCTGCCTTGGTATTGAGTGCACTTGTATTTTTCAAAATTTCTTACATAATTTTATATTTATTCCTGCAATTCCTTTCTACAAAGGTTTCAGTGCAGTACTCTGATTTAATCAAATTTGGAAGTAACAGAGATCCTGTTTGTCATTATGTATTGTTGTTAATGCTCCTTTGTATTACTTTCAATGTTAGAATATGTTATCTTTGTAAAAGGTATGCCTCATGTGTCCTGTGTATAAGTTCGTTATTATGTGTTACGTTCTGTTTTTTTTAACTCCCCTCCCATGCGGGAATCCATTTTTGGAAGTGGGCGTTGTCACACCCTGTACACCTAGAGGGTGCTGCTCTCCTGTCCTGTTCCTAGTTTCCTGTGATTATTCATGTCTTTCTGGTGTGTCTTGTTGTGTAGCCTATTTACTTCCTGCTTCTGTTCTGCTCCTCACTCAGCATTGAGGTTCGGATGTCCTGAGACCCGCCTAGCACCAGGTCACTCCTGTCCTTGACCTGAGGGCATAGGTTTCTATACGGCATGTCCTGAACAGCTGAACCCGGGCTAACCCCCATCTCTCCGCTATGCGTAGGGTCTTTTATGCTCTCCTGCCATTTCATGGTTCGTCCCTTCTGACATCCGTGACAGGCGTACAGTATGCCTAAATTAAGTCTCTCTCTCTGGATTGGTTGAAGAGAGCGGTCCAGTTTTAAATGCCGGTACAGGACTTCCTCAGATGAGTTTGAAGTGAGGTGTAAGAAGAAGAACGGTGAAAATGAGAGAGGTGTCAGACTTGTTTTCTTAGCTGTGGTGTTGGGATTGTTGTGGCACCTGTGTTTTGTTTATTTTTTTTAGTTTAGTACAGAGTAGAAAGATAGCTTGGTAAAGACTTTTCTTTGGCTTTGCTTCTTTCTCAGATACATGGGTTGTGGAATAGTGTAGTTAGTTGATTTTTTTACTTCCTAGTTTTTTCCACCATCCTACACATAGGGGTGTATTTCTGTCTGTTAAACCTTGGCTCATATGTTAGTCCCCATTCGCCCCTAGACTGAGCCATATTGGCGACGTAACATATGTGTTCATCAAAGCTGTATAATTAAGGTTTTCTAGTATATAATTCATTTATCTTAAAGTGATATCTTATAATCTGTTATCAATGAAGGCCTGTTTCCTCTCTCATCATGCTGTCTGCAACAACACCTGTGGCTCCCGCCCATCACACTATTACACTTAAAAAGCTCTTGCAATGCCCACAAGAGGGTGCTCATTGCCAACATCAACAGTACCAATATCACTGAGCTGCTCTGTTTCTGTCTCTACCTGGCGTGAGTGGGTTCCAGCCTATCAGTCTTCTTCCTCTTCTCTCCAGCTCTATCAGGCTCATCTCCTTGTCTCCTATCTCCTCTCACACTGGGCATATTTTATCCTCATGTACTTTTCAAAACAACCCACTTTTCACACAACATTATAGGGCAGTTAATAAAAGCTTAACTGTGGCTATCTTTACCTGTACTCGCGAATGAAGAAATGGGACACTTTTACATCCCTGATTTCTTCTGAAAATTATTATATTATATTTGCAAAAGATCTATACATTTGTCAAATTACACTTTGCACAGTGACAATGTAATGAGAAATACATTGCAATGAAAAGCAATATAATTATTAATATTTCATCTGTATTGGTATAATATGGGAACATTTAGATGGTCAGATGAAGATCAAGACTGAGAAAGAATTAAACTGCAAGGAATCTGGGAATCAAACTTATTGAAGGACACTTGGATATCTTTGACTGATCGTGGATGTTTTTTCTGGTTTGAATCCCACCTGTGGAAGGACTCAGAGTGTGTCCTCTCTCTTTTTGCATCTTCTAAATGTTTTTTTGAAACATTAAAAAATAAATTAATTTCATCCCTTTTTTATATCACGGGCAACTTTATTTCTTCAGGAAATATTTTAATACAGAGACGACAGAAGGACAGTGCTGGAGATCTTGAGTGGGTCCTCCCTTGTCTTTAAAGTCTTTTGTACTGTACCACTGATGGTTTCTTTAACTTATAGCTCAAGGGCTGCTTGTTTTGCTGCTGCTATTAAACATTCCTAATCAACAGCAGTGTATTCTTTATCTCAGATTTTACATTCCAGGTGTTTACAGCTGCCATTCAAGTGTTTGTACCATACACATCTGTCCCATGTCAATATGGTTGTGCATGTCCCAACATGTGTGGCACAGTTCCATTAAAAGAATCAACTAAAGTAAACCAGAAGCTTAATGATAATAATTGCTTACACCTTTATAGCGCTTTTCTGGACACTCCACTCAAAGCACTTAACAAGTAATGGGGACTCCCCTCCACCACCACCAATGCGCAGCATCCACCTGGATGATGCGACAACAGCCATAATGTGCCAGAACGCTCACCACAAATCGGCTATCAGTGGGGAGGAAACAGAGTAATGAAGCCAATTCAAAGAAGGAGATTATTAGGAGGCCATGATTGGTAAGGACCAATGGGAAATTTGGCCAGGATGTCGGGGTTACACCACTACTCTTTTCGAGGAACGCCCTGGTATTTCTAATGACCACAGAGAGTCAGGACCTCGGTTTTACTTCTCATCCAAAATACAAAACATTTTTACAGTATAATGTCCCCATCACTATACTGGGACATTAGGACCCACATAGTCCACAAGGTGAGCACCCCTTGCTGGCCCCACTAACACCTCTTCCAGAAGGCCTCCCATCAAGCTATTGATCAGGCTCACACCTGCTAAGCTTCAGTGGGTTGCCAGTTGTGAGTTGCAGGGTAATATAGCTACTGTCCCCAATTTTTCTTACATTCTGGGTAAATTATTAAGATTGCCAAGTGTAGGATAAAAGACAGAAGACAAGCCAGTTAAAAAAGAGACCAGAACAGAAAGAGAAAAAAAGAGTGGATAAGAGGGTACAGAACATAAATTGGTGGTCAGGTAAGAGGTCCTTGTCCAGGTAATCCATAAAGACCAGATTGGAGCTGAGTATTTGTACCTTGCCAAGAGCGAACTATGATTTCCTGAGTGAGGAATCCCTTGGTTAAAAACAGCCTTTCTTGATTAGTTGGTGCATTTTAGAATAGGAAAATAGGTTCCCATTCATTTTATGGCATCCAGACTTAGAGAAATGTAACCACAGGGTGTAATCTATTTACTTTAGGCAGTTTTATCTTATTCTAGTAAGCGTAAACAGTAAGAAATGTCAGCAGGTTGTCTGCCCTGCAGGAGTGTCCCAACACTGAGCTCAGTAAATACTGACATTGAGCAAGACCATTTCCCGCTCTTCTGCTGAAGAATTTCCCAAAACATTCTTCAGGTTTTCTCAATTACCAGGTGGCCAAATCAGCTCATGGCCATAACACAGCCAAGTGACAGCAAGCCATATCTCTTTGACTGCAGAAGAAAAGAGGAAAACCAACACAAAACCCAAACAAGCTCCAACTGTTTTCACAGCTCAGATTTCATCTAACTGTCTGTGACATGATTTGTAAACAGGAAGGAGATTTGCATACCTGTGCCGCCTTACTGCTCCAAGCACTTTAAGACTCACAGTGTGGATCAGTCACTGATCAGCCCTTTCAGAGTCACTGACTCACACAGGACAATGATGCCACTGATTCTACTGCTGGGGACACTGGTGCTCTTTGCTCAAGGTGAGGATTAAAGTCTTTGTCTTAGACTTAATATTAACATGTGTCATAAGTACAAAAGGTAAGTTTTAATTCCTCAGTGTAAATGTAGCACATGTGTTTTCTGAGACAAGTTCATACACAAATGTTTACTGTATAACAAGCAAGTATTAACAATTCTTTTTGTTACCATCTCACTTTCAGAGTCCAGTGGACAGATTGTTCTGATTGTTCAGTCTCCAGCTCAGTCTGTTCTCCCAGGAAGCTCTGTCTTGATCAGCTCTACAACTAGTCAGTCTGTTAGCAACTATCTCAACTGGTACCTGCAGAAACCTGGCCAGGCTCCACAGCTCCTGATATATTATACCTCCAACCATCAGTCTGGGATTCCTAACCGTTTCAGTGGCAGTGGGTCTGGGTCACAGTATAAACTAACCATCACAGGAGTCCAGGCTGAAGATGCAGGAGATTATTAATGTCAGCAGGGTGTAAGCTTCCCTTTCACACAGTGATACACGTCTGTGCAAAAACCTCTCTCAGCTCTACAGGAGCTGCTCGGGCTCATCAACAGGAACTACAGAGGACTGAGAGCAGCTGCAGAGCTGCTTCTTCTCCACTGAACTGAGCTGGGTTTGTATATCATTTATGAAATGTATTCTTATATTAAATTTAAAAAGTAATCTGTAACAAAAGTACAGTTATTGTTCTTAATGTTCTGATACAGAATATGAAAATATGAGTGTATCAGAGTGCATTACTTGTATCAAGAGTTGCATTACTTTACTGTTTTAAATTTACAATAAACAAAAACCTTTTTTCAAGTTAAACAATGAAAGTGATAGAAAGTGGACAAATCTCTAACTAGAGCTAAACATTAGATTTACTTCTCACCAAAATAATATTACAAATGGGGGGTTACAAAAAAGGGAATAGCAGACAATGACCAAGCAGATTATATATAGACAAATATACCCAAACAGTTGATATGATTAGAGGTACATGAGTTCTTTGTTTTCTGGGACAGTTATGGTGGAAAGAGAAATAATGAACACTCACTGGGTTAAACAATATTTATGTCATTTATGTCATTATGTCATTTATGGTTACAATATGTATGTAATTTACATATTTACAATAAAAACTGGTTCAAGTAGGGGCTGCGTCAGCATTTGTAAGCTACAAAGGAACAAGTAAGGATTTATTCCATGCTGAAAAGAGAAGAAGAGAAACAACGTTTTGGCTGTGGAGCCTGAAACACCTTCCACAGACACCTGAAGAAGGCTCCACAAATGTTATGTTTCTTTTTTTGTCTTTTCAGCATGGAATAAACCCTTACTTGTTCGTTTACAATAAAAAGAATGTGGATTTTAAAATGGCTAAAACTGTTACATTTATTGTAACATGTTGGATTTTGATATGCATATGTTAAAGATGGCGAACCCTAAATAAAGAAACTGCTTTTAAAAATGATCTCTGTAGCATTTAAGACTCCTTTTCCCCCACAGTAGGGTCTTTATATCTCCCAGAACCACCAGTGCACCCATAGTCCAGCACCAGACTTTAGTCTTGCATAAATGCAATTTATTCTTTAGTGATTACAACATGTCTCACTGTGTACTCAAAAACATTGAACCCACGACACACAAAGTTTCTCCGAGGGACACACTCGATCACCAGAGGTTCAATAGCCCATTTTCTGAAGGTGGAAAAGAAAATGGTCCTTCAATATTATTTTCCCTATACAGAGCAAGTACATCAATTCACGAACAAGGAAACCATTTGTCCCCAATAGTTCCTGTTTGGAAGAAGAAGCAAGATCTCCCCACAGTCCAGTCTCCCCAGTCTCTGTACTGGAAATTCTCCTGCAGGCATTGCTCCACTCTGTCTGTGTCCTCAGTACCGACTCTGCAGCCCCGTTCCTTTGTTCTGCCCCCAGGAAAACGAAGTTCTAGCACAGGGCCTCAGTTCTGGCACTAAGGTCTTTCCTCTCTCCTGTCTTACAGAAGACAGCTTCTCCTGCTCTGCCCATCATACATAAAGGCCGGTGTTTCCTTTTCTGCTTCCCCTCTGCCTCAAGTGTGGTCCGGAGTGGATCAGCACCACCTCAACTTTCCCCGTGTCAATTTCCCCGTGTCAAGGTGTAATAATTGTAGGGACAAGGCCTATTATTTCACTTAGAATTAAGTGATATTAAGTATTTCTAAAAATCTTTGGGTGCCCGGACCAAACAGCCTGTTGCCTGTCACAGGAATGTAGTGAAAAAGGCCCTTCTCTGTGTTCAGCCACAGTATGACCTAGAGGTCTTTGCGTGAGAGCAAGTGAGGGAGACCATTTTATCTTTTGGATAAGGTTCTCTCCCAGGACAATGCAGAACCGTTATCAATTCTCCCTTAAGATGGATGTTGACTGCTAGCATCTGGATGTCTGGCAGAGGGACATAGGCACATCCAGAAATAATCAGAATCAGAATCACTTTTATTCTCCATTATGTGTCAGTTACAGGAATTTGCCTTGGCACATTTGGAACCTGCTCAACACAAAAATCATAGAGGTGCAAAAGGAGCATTAACATTACTCACATAATTACATTGGACAATAAACAAAAGGTGGGAAGTCACAAAAACACAGTCACAATACGTGCTCATAGTTCAGTACAGATATGCAGAACATATAGACATATACTGTATAAGACACAAGAACATTCACATTTTACAGTACAGTGGAAATGTACAAACAATCAACATTATAGTATATGCAGGACACATTGTAAGTTCAGAGCATATGCGAAAGTACAGTCTGAGGAGTTAGCTACAACTATGTAAAGATGTTGGGAAAACGCACTGGTTCTTGTGCAAAATCTACAAGATATACTGTATGAACCAAGTTGGCAATAATACTAACTCAACGTTTTTTCATCTGAAATAGGAAGTTGTAGGAGGAGGATGCTGGTTAAGCAGAAATATGGCATTGGGTAAGGAACTGTTCAAGTGTCTGTTGGTTTTGGTTTTTATTACTTTGAAGCATTTTCCGGAGGGAAGCTTTTGAAATAAGTGATGTCCCGGGTGATAGGGATCTGCAGCAATCTTGGTGGCCAGATTTACTGCTCTAGATTTGTAAAGCATGGCAAGGGATGGAAGATAATGCGCTGCAATTGGCTCTCATTGCCATTTGTGACGAGGCCTATAAGAGTGGTGTAGTCTGCAAACTTGATAAATTTAACTGAGGGGTCGCCAGAAGTGCAGTCATTGGTGTACAAGGAATAGAGTAGAGGAGAGAGCACACTTGTGCTGATAGTTTGACAGGTTGAAAGATAGGAACCCACTCGAACATACTGCTAATGGTTAGTCAGAAAGTTGAGAATCCATTTACAAATGGACTGGCTTACATTCATTTCTGAGAGTTTGCTAGGAATGATTGTGTTGAATGCTGAGCTAAAATCCACAAACAGGATTCTAGCGAGCGTGCCTCTAAGGTCCAGATGTAGCAGGACAAAGTGTACGCCCATATTCACAGCATCATCCACTGACCTATTAGCCCTAGATGCAAACTGCAAGGGATTAAGGTGAGTAGCAGTGACAGTCTTCAGGTTATTGAGAATCAAGTGTTTAAATGCATTAATTATCACTGATGTTAGTGTGATAAGTATGTAGTCATTGAGGCAGGTTATTTTGTCCTTTTTTGGAACAGGAACAATAATAGAAGATTTAAAGCAGTGCAATTTAAATTCACTGCTTTATCAGTGCCTGCTATGAATCCTTAAGGTGTCCATCCTGCAATGTTGTTATGAACAATATCAAGTGCATATCTGCTATCAGCATATACTGTATTGTGAAGTCTTTTAGATGACATCTACTGGTTTTACATCCATTCCCGGAGGACATTAATCTTGGGTTCCACTTTGGTGGCTGAATTAAACTATCCTGTTGCTGTTTACTGAGCACTATTCAAAAGTAGGTGATGTAACTGCTCAGTGTAAATGAAATAGTTTTTGAGGGTCAGTAATGCCCAATGCTGGAGCAGCAGTTCATCAGATTTTGCTCTGTGCAAGATCTTAGGGGAACTGTCAGTCCTCCCTTCATTCTTTCAATCAACATTAACAACAAACTTCTATTAGTCTTTTTGTAACGGTTAAATTGTTTTTTTATTGTTGAAACGTATTTACTTACATCCTGTATTTTCCTCATCATATTTTATAAATTGGCAGCAATAGGTGTGAAACAAGCAGTTCTATTATCCAGATGCTTATAATCAATAGAAAATCTCTAGGAGCCATCTCAAGCTGGGACTTGACGTACTGACAAATGTTTATTGGATATCATTGGAGATACCATACCCTTAGCACAGCTATTGGATTTCTTTGAAATCTGCTTCAGTTTCTTTCATTGTTTCATAAGGTTATGTGGTTGACCTTTATTTACAATTTCCACACATTCACCTCAATAATTTTTCAACACCGCCTATACTTTAGTGTGGTTCTTAAAAATAATACCTATATCTTTTTTTAGTTTCAATGTGATTCTAGCCTTGTTTGTTCCCATTTGACTAAATTCATGTTGTATTCTGTATTATTTTAGTTCCTGTTCAAAAATTTAGAACTATGTTTTGTTTTAGTGGTAAGGTATGACAAATCCTTGGCAAATATTCCAGGTTATGGTGTTAGTGTTTAACCCTGTGTATTCCTTGTTGTGGATAAACAAGTGATAATTTGTAATCATTTAATCATTTGTGTATTGCCCATATCAATTACCAAAAAGGCCCCAGATCAGAGCAGTACAAGAAGTGATTTTGTGAAAAATAACAGTAATTGGTTTGCGCCTAGCAGGGTTGTTAACAGAAGAAGTGGTCAACTTGAAAGAACAGGATGTAAACCACCCGAAACTGAATCAAACCCACCTCACCGGTTTGTACTGCAAGAGGCTATACTGTGTTAGAAATCTTTAGTAAGTTGTCTGTTCTGAGAGGCAGACTCCTCACTATGGTGTTGCATATAATGGCTCAATCTGCACAAGGGCGACTCCTGCTCCTCTGTTGAACAACCATGGGAAGAAAAAAACAAACTTCACAAAAAACAAGATCATCTTTCTTTATAGCATAAATAAATGCGGATTGAAAGATGAAAACTATTTTTTCTCAATTGTGTGCACATCCAAAGATGACTGAACTTTTCAGAGAAATGTGCTTATCTTATAAAGTTGACCATATGGGAGCAGTGATGTTTTTCACTCAATATGGGAATTAAATTTCTTTGCTTGTTTTCAGAAATTATGAAAGCAATGTTAAAAGTCAAACCCCTGTATCTGAGATGATAATTTAAGAAAAGTACAACATTATTTGAAGTAGTAGTTCAGGTGGGTAGCTGCGTCAGCATGTGTAGACTGCAAAGGAATATAGGTTTATTCCATGCTGAAAAGAGAAGAAAGAAAATACAGTGTTTCGGTTGTGGAGCCTTCTTCAGGTGTGAGAAAGACAGGGCAGTAAGCAAAGATAATGTAGCGGGAGAACAAGACCTGGGAGAGAGGAGGAGAGAGGGGAGGAGCAGGGGACAGAAAGAGAGGCCAATCAGGAAGTATGAAGTCAGTATAGGTGAGGAGGGTGTGAAATGAAACCTACAATGAATAGCGAGAATTTAAAAGAAAAGTAGTCTGTAGTTGAGAGAAGGGGGAAGGTGTGATCCTAGCTGCAGGATAATTTTAGTTTCTGTAGTCTTTCTGATGTATTACTTAGGAATTATATTCATTATATGAAGTCAAGTTAAATGACTTTCAGGTGAATTTTCAGGTGACCCATCACTGGAGATGGTATTTTATATTAAGTATACTGTATATTGAAGATATAAATACAGTTTACTGAAGTGTCTCAGTTTGAACAATGCCAGTCTGTATTTGGAAAACTTGTCTATTTACTAGGTTTTTGATACAAATACATTTAAATTTTGCAATCGCTTTTCCTAGATGTAAAGAGAACTTCCACTGTAACTAGATTAGAGTTCGTTAAATAGTTTACTTTCCTTATATTTCAATTAATACTCAACCTGGCTCTGCAGGTAGTTCTGTTTTGCTGATGAGTTAAAGCATTTATGATGTATCTTACATTTTAAAAATACAGTCTAATAAAATAAAATGTAATGAGAGAGTAGTTGATATTTTACAAAGATGAAGAATTTTTTTAAAAAAGAAAATTAAAGAAACAATGAGCATTCAGATATTTAAGAGTCTTTATTTTCTGAGTTACCTCTAGAAAAGACATTATAGACCGAAACACCATTTATTGTTACTTACTGAGCAAAATATAATTCCAGAAACCTTTCCACTAATTTAAGTCAAACAGGGGAAATAACACAGCATAGCCTCACTGCCTGACATCCACAATGTAATCTGTAGTAGATTTGTGACAATTTCAAAGCTATATTTTACTGCATACATTTAGCGACACTGATCACTCTAGCTGAAAAGACAAAAACTTAAAAACTTTGACTAAAAATATTCATCCTTGTTACATAACATATGCCAAATTCACATGCATGTCTTTTCACAGATATCAAATGCTTATTTGCAGTCTGGTTTCATTATGTTGAAGGTTCTGCAGATGTACAGTATTACAGAAAATGAGTCACAGTCATTGTTTCTTGTCTTAACAGTTCTCTCAAGGTGAGTCTTTCCCCGCCAGCAGCCTGATGCTTTCCAAAGGGTTCCAGTTTATATTGAGCTGCAGCAAGAGTACTTTGAATGCTGCTTTCTATTTCTTTGGCAGCAAGGGGCGCACATGCCTGGCCAGATCATTGAAGCCGATCTGGACATAATTGGGAACATTCTCCCCAGGGAAGGAAACGAGCTGGCAGCCCTGGCGTTTGACACCCTCGTACAGCACCCAGACACCACCTTTCACTTTATGGGAAGAAGCTGTGTCGCTGAAAGCGATGTCATAAAGATTGGTTTCCCTTCGTAGGGTAATTTCCCTTCCTTCATAATTGACATGCTCAAACAGCTGGATTTCAGGGTTGTCCAGTTCATCTGTGATCATCCGTAGGGAAGAAAAGATTTCTTTGGCATCAAGGATAGGGTACTCTCCTTCCTCAAACACCCATTGCTTTCCAACAAAATTCTTTTCATAATATGCTACCCATGGCGCACCGATAACTTTCAAAGACGAGATGGCGTTGTTGAAGCCCCTTTCCTCTAGATCATGGACATTGTTCTTGAATTCAGCTGTTCTGCCGATGAACCCCTCTTTTGTAAAAACAATGATCTTGCTCATTTTGAATGATGGCTGGACGAGGTCAGAGGCTGGGAGATTGCAAGTGCTTCTAATGTAGCTTCTTGTGACTCTGCTAAGAACAGTGACTGTTACCTGGCGAGCAGAGCTGCCCTTTTATCCTAATCTCTTCCAAAGTGGGTGTTGACAAGGACAATGCGATGGGCGTGTCGCATCATTTCACGTCGTATCGCGTCATACCGCATCATATTGTATGCAAATTAGATTATGTTAATAGTATCCGGAATCACCTTGTAAAACCACTAGGTGGAGCTAATAAAGTTTAACCTCTCATGTACAGCATTTGAGCTGACAACACCTGGTTTTGAATTCCGATCACTGCTGAGGGATAATCTTAAGAATTTAAGTTGTATGCTCTTTAGACTTTTAAATTTAAACTGTGTATTACAGCATGTTAATCATTATACATTAAAAAGTTGGTATATTTTATGAAAGCAAGATTGCTCAGTTGGACAAAAGTACACAACCAACCCCTTTATCACAAATATTTTAATTGTGCAGAAATATTTTATGCATCAAAGTCTTTACCGAAGATATTTCTAATAGTATTAATAATGAATGACCTTGGACAAGCTGTAAACTCAAAGTATTACCCTGGTCCACATTCTTTGTAACCGTCTTTGTAAACCAAAATACTGACAAAAAGTAACACCACAGCATTTTGTTGATCCGATCACACCTTCGTTTCCAATCATACAAAGTAAGTCTTGCCTTTCACATGCTCATAAAAGATATTAATTTAGGAACATAAGCATATTACTGTATGTAAACTGTACTGTATATTGCTGGTTTTGGTAGTTAAAGAAAAAATACACAGCAGTATTCCATTTCTCCCTAAGCATTTTAAGCATCAAAGTCTTACATGTGATTATTTTGGAAACGTTTTTACGTGCTCCTTCTGACCATATTACTGTACATTTATATACTTTGTGAAAAGTGATCGTTTTAACCTTTTCTGCGAATATGCTTGTTATCGGAGTAGACAAGAGCATTCTTTTAGAATTGGATTAATAGGGAATATAATATGGATTTAATATGGATAAAACAATATAATTATATGTACTTTGTACTTTTGCACAAACAGTAGTATAAGACTTTCCATTGATATGTGTACTTCTGTTTCACTGCTTAGCATGTGTCTGTGGCATGATGGCTTAAGTGACTGACTTATAAGGCTAAGGTCGGGTGTTCATATCTGGCTATCGTCAAGAGTTTTCATTTAACAAATAAACATTTCTTTGAAAAACTAAAATAGCAAATATTATGGACACTACTGTATATTGACATTTTTTATATTTCTAAATATCACAACATGTTCAAAGCTAAGTCATTTATTTATAACAACGAATAATTTCAAACTGCTACTGATATTATTACACACTAAATATTATCAAAACTATATTGAATTTGTTGGTCTTTCTAAATATCACAAAACTTTCAAAGTTAAATGAGTTGAGCGATTACCATTTTCCATGAATTCTTGCGCTCGTTATCGCAGTAAAAGAAACTCATACTTTTCAGAATTTAATTATTTAAGCAATAAGGCATGAGAGGCCGTGCTATATTGTGGATATAGTCACAGCTAAAAGGTGGTGTTAGGCCTGACGCGATCCAGAGGGCCGGCAACCCTTTTAACTGTGACTATATCCACGATATAGCACAAGCCTCGAGTGCCTTATTGCTTTTATAAAACTGTCCCCAAATATGCGATTGCTGTATAGAATGAATTTTAATTTAAAAAAAATATTTAACATGAAAATAAAGCTGTTTACGTTCCTCCGCTTGAGAATATAGTCCGTCATTGCTATGCAATGCAGAAACACAGCCACAAGTAACATTAACTAGCAAAGAGAGGACATAAGCTTGCCAATATGATAAAGGAATAAATTTTTTATTATTATTTCTTTAGTACATTTATTTTAACATTTCCATCGATCGTACAAGCACTGAAAAACTGTCCAATCCCTAGTTCGTCAAGCATTTTCTTTTTCGCTGCGGGAGTGCTCCCACTGGTGCTGGTCTCAGTGCCTTCTAGGATATAACACCAGCGATTTGTTGTTAAAATTGGGTTTCCAATAACGCCGCAGCGAACTCTGGCTTTTATGTCCTCTATAACAGACATAATCTCCCTTGCTTTTAACCTAGCATTTCATAATTTCTAAGAATGAAAATTATTTAAACTATGCAACACTTATCATTCAACGAGAGCTCAAAATATCACAAGGATCCTCAAGAGCGCAACAAAGACAGCAGAAAAAGATACTTGTATCAGATACATGAGAATCCAAGCTTTTTTATCTATGCTTTCTTACCTACGCTAAGAAGTATTCTTTAAAATTTCTTTATCACACGGTAAAAAGTCATATTTCCAGGGTGTGCGTGTATCAGAGAATATAGCTTCAAAAGTGTGTCAGCCAATCAGATTTTAAGACCGAAATTATCCGTTTTATAATAGGGAATATAATATGGAATCATGTATCTAAAGAAATTAATAATTATATCAATTTAAGGATCTAAATATCTAAATAAATGTATCTGTATAGCTAGTAGTATTACTGTATTCCACTTTCTTTGTAAACACGTTTTATTAACACCCAAATTGCAGCCGGTGCGAAAGAGAAAAAAGTGAATCCTGTTTTTTGTTATTGTCTGTAGCTCAAATCCTGCTTAACTAAAAAATAGACACAAGAAGAGTATTATTGAATAATGTTGTGAGGCTCTGGCGGAAGTTCTCTGTAAACTGAAGAGTTATAGAGGAGACACGTTGTGTATCGCCTCTTTTTACACTTGTAAAAAAAACATTCCAATGTTAATACGACATGGAAGATATTATTAATAATGTACAGTAGCATTTTAGGGCTCACGTGGGTTTGCGCCCTACACCTTGAGGGACCGCTGTGTACATACAGAATGTTCACAATGCGAGAAATACTGCTCAACACAAGTTCGTGCAAACAACCCGCATAGGTGATATTTAGAGATACTGTATATATTGTAGTATTTTCAGGTTCGGCGAGGATCGTTGACTGACAAACTGCACTCTTATTTTTTGGCACAGCCACACAGACACCAGCTTGTCTCAGGAGAGCACTGCTAGAGCACCACAACTCACATTCAACCACATCACAGCACAGATCAAACAGCAATATTGTACACACTGGGAAACACACACACAAACACATCATAAACTGGAATTCTACAGAACCCTAAACAGACAATACACACTATCTTAATATTTGACCAAGATAAGAAACAGCAAAAAGAAACAGACCCTGAGGAAGTACAGGCTCAGTGACCACAGCCTGGCCATAGAAACTGGACACAGGCAGACCTGGCTGCTCAGAGAGGACAGGCTGTGCTCCCACTGCCAGCAGGGAGAAATAGAGACAGAGGAGCACTTCCTACTGCACTGTGACAGATATTCTGGGATTAGAGAAACATTCTTCCCTAGTTTCAGAAATCTAATCCCAGATTTCCCACACCTGCCAGAATCACAATGGGTCCCAATTCTACTGGGAGAGGGAGGCAGGAACTGGCAGCCCAGTATGTGATCTCCAGCCCAGAATCTGTCTCCCAATATTGCTCAATATGTTTACAGTATATATTTTATGATATTTTATGAAACCTCTAGGTCATACTGTGGCTGTGGTCATAGAGAGAAGGGCCTCTTTCGCTACATTCCTGTGACAGGCAACAGGCTGTTTGGTCCAGGCAATCAAAGATTTTTAGAAATACTTAATATCACTTAATTCTAAGTTAAATAATAGGCCTTGTCCCTACAATTATTAAACCTTGGAAATTGACAGGGGGAAAGCTTAGGTGGTGCTGATCCAGTCCGGACCAGACTTGAGGCAGAGGGGAAGCAGAAAAGGAAACAAAAGACTCTGACTTGAATGGATACAGGACTCTCTTCCTCCCACGGGCCTCTATGCATGATGGGCAGAGCAGGAGAAGCTGCATTCTGCAAGACCACAGGAGAGAGGAAAGGCCTTAGTGCCAGAACTGAGGCCCTGTGCTGGAACTTTGATTTCCTGGGGGCAGAACAAAGGAACAGGGTTGCAGAGTCATATAAAAATATCTGTATTATTTTGCACTGTTCGCCATATTACTTTTGCACTTGTTTTGTCCAGTTTGTATACTTTTCTCTGTGTATCTGCACAGTTTTTCACAATTTTGCACTGGTACCACACTGTTGTTTACACTGTTATTGTTATTGTATTTCTATTGTCTTGTCTGCTGTTCTATATATATTGCATCTCATAGACTAATGAAAAACATTTTTCACTATACTATGCACCTGTGTAAGTATGATGACAAATAAAGTTGAATTGAATTGAATTGACAAGTGAGAAGGGAATTGTCTCCAAGTAATCAGGTTCTACAGTCAGGTGGTGTCCATGACAAACAGTGCTGAGAGACTTGTAGATGGAGAAGAGGCTGGCTGCCACTCCAATGATATCTCGAACCACAGACCAGCAGTGAACACAACAGTCTTAAATTGAATTAATAATGATACTTAATAATTAAAGCAAGCTATATAGTAAATAAGGAAATCTAATATTTGTGTAAACCACGCAGTGTGTCTCTTACATGATTGTCTTTTGGGATGGAGATGTCCTAATCTTAATTTTTGAGCACTATTAGATGGATGTGCACCTTGAATCCAAGGTATAAGCATGAGACGCAAGTTTGCTGATGTGAAGATGTAGCAGAGATGCATGATCTATATGATCCCTTGTAGCAATACTGTGTGCACACCACTATTGGATTGAAATAGGCTTCTGAATGTAAAAACTTTGCCAGGCATTATATCTTGTTATAATGTTTCTTTAGATAAATGGATAAAGAGATCCATTTTTGAAGGAGTCTCTTTGACTGTAACAAAATAATTAGAATTATATATACTTATATTACAATTAGAATATTTATGAACAACTGAAAAGGTAAATGAATGCACTCCATCCATGGTCTTTCAACTCTTAGCTGTATCTTAAGTGAGACGCAGAAATGTCAGAAATCAATTGTCTTCCAGAAAAAAAAAACACAAATTGCATATTTACCCTCACACCTTTCCAGTTAGGTCGTAACAAACTCTGAGTCACTCCTGGTTAACTGGAAAAAGGAACAAGTTCATTTGAACTCTAAATTGCACCTCCAGTGAGATGCAAAATGATCCAAATCAATGTTCTTCAGAAAAACAATATTTCACTATATTTTCCAGGTAACCAGAAAATAAAAAATGTGTCTGAGATTGACATCCAACTTAAGGGATAACAAGATCCAGTTTTGAAGGAGTCTTTGTCTGTAACAAAATAATTAGAATGATATATAATTATATTACAATTAGAATATTTATGAACAACTGAGAATGTAAATAAACACACTCCATCCTGTGGAGCGGTGGCTCTGTGGCCAAGGATCTGTGCCTGTGGCTGGGAGAAGTATCCTACTCTGTAGGGCCCCTGAGCAAGGCCCTTCACCGTAGCTGCTCCTGGGGTGCTGTACAATGGCTGACCCTGCACTCTGAACCCAAGCCTTCTCTCCTTGTCTGTGTGTCTCATGGAGAGGAAGCTGGCGTATGTGAAAAGACAAATTCCCAATGCAATAAATTGTATATGGCCAATAAAGTGATCTTATCTTATGGTCTTTCAACTCTGAGCTGTATCTCAAGTAAGATGCAGAAATGTCACCAATCAATGGTATTTCAGAAAAAATAACACAAATTGCACATTTACCCTCACACCCTTTTTCCAGTTAAGTCGTAACGAACTCTGAGTCACTCCTGGTTAACTGGAAAAAGGAACAAGTTCATTTGAACTCTGAGTTGCACCTCCAGTGAGATGCAGAAATGATCCAAATCAAGGTTTTTCAGAAAAACAATATTTCACTATATTTTCCAGGTAACCAGAAAATAAATAATGTGTCTGAGATTGACATCCAACTTATTAGATAAAATCAAAATCACCCACGCTTGAATTTCTTAATGTCTTCAGGGCTGAATAATAGCTGTTTTTAAATCCTACAAAGCACTATTGTCTAGTTCCTACTGTAGGTGTGCTCAATATGCATCACCTGTAACAGTTAATGGCAAGAAACAAAACACCTGTATTTGTGAACATTACTTCAGTTTTCATACAGGTTACCACAGATACAGTTTGTGCCTTCAGCTGTTTCTCCAAAACTGCATCCGATAAGCTTCCTCCTCTTGTCATTCTGTTTGGGGAAAGGAAAGTGAGGATTATTTGAAATATTATGTTTCTTTAGATAAATGGATAACAAGATCCAGTTTTGAAGGAGTCTCTTTGTCTGTAACAAAATAATTAGAATTATATGTATACTGTATATCATTATTAGAGTCTTTATGAAAACATTGAGAATGTAAATGGACCCGCTTCCATGGCCTTTCAACACTGAGCTGTATCTCAAGTGAGATGCAGAAATGTCAAAATCTATATTCTTCAGAAAAACAACATTTCACAAAGTCCAAGTTTATGTTCACACTCTTTTTCCAGTTAACCAGGAAAGACAAAATGTGTTCTGAGATTGACATCCAACTTAATAGATAAAAACAAAATCACTAACAGATGATGTTCTAAATGTCTAGTGTAAACAGTATGATGGTGGCACTGAACCAGACACATTAGGATAACCGTCTGGGATGGGTACAGTCAAGTTGTTGAGGCTCAACAGGTGAAACTTTGACCTTTTCATTTTTAATTTTCAGCTTTGAATTAAACATTGCTCATTCCTTTCCTGTACAAGCGCACTGATGCAGCTCCCAGCTCAAATGTCTTCATTCTGTGCTACAGTATGTTCATGCTATGACCTAAGTTGGCATGGAAAAAGGCTCAGTAGCTGACAAACACAGAGAGGCAAAAACAAAGACAAGTAGAGATTCAGGATAAAGAAAAGAAGTTTAGCAAAGGTCAGGAATACAAAGCAATGCCTGACAAAGCCAAGAGAAGTATTAGGGAATAGAAACCTTGAGAGACACAGTGATGGAAATCCATAATGGAGCCCAGAACACAATCCGAGCAGTCGATTAAATATCCCCCTGACAAGCGAGAAGGGAACTGTCTCCAGGTGATCTGGGTCTCCTGTCAGGTGATGCCCATGGCAAACAGCGCAGAGAGACTAGTGGATGGAGTAGAGGCTGGCTGCCACTCCAATGATAGCTCAAACCACAGACCAACAGCCAGAGTGACCACAACAGTCTTAAACTGAATTAATAAGGATACTTAATAATTCAATCAAGCTATATAGTAAATAAGGAAATCTAATATTAGTATAAGCCATCCAGTGTGTCGCTTACATGATTGTCTTTCGGGATGGAGATGTCCTGGGAGAGTTCATCTTTGACCACTGTCAGATGGATGTGCACCTTGAATCCAAGGTATAAGCATGAGACACAAATTTGCTGATGTGAAGATGTAGCAGAGCTACAGGATCTATATGATCCCTTGTCATGATACTGTGTGCAAACCACTCTCTCTTTCCTAGCGTTAATCCCACATCAGCAGGGTCCGCTTGTCGGCACATCAGTCTCCATTTGGTGGTTTGAACCAAATCTTTGAGCTGACGTTGCTATTAACTGCGACCGAGAAATACTCCAACTGGCACGTCGCTCCACCTGCTGTCAGAGTGGGGTGGGGGGAGGAGAACAAAGTAATGTAGCCAATTCATAGAGGGGGATTATTAGGAGGAAAGGGAAATTTGGCCAGGACACCGGGGTTACACCCCTACTCTTTTCATTTGAACTCTGAGTTGTAACTCCAGTGAGATGCAGACATTTTTCAAATCAATGTTCTTCAGAAAAACAATATTCAGAAAAAACACCCTTTTTCTAGGTAGCCAGGGAAAAAAAATGTGCCTGTGTTTGGCGTCCAAATTAATAGATAAAATCAAATTTACAAAAGCATGAATTTCTAAATGTCTTAATGATAAATGTTTATTAACATTTGAGCTTTTGTTTTTTTAAATCCTACAAAGCACTGATTTGCTCAGTTAGCTGCACCTGATACTGTCTGCAGTGAACTAGCTGAATGTGCCACTGATCCAGACACATTACAATAACTGTCTGTTAGGTACAGTCCACCATAGTCCACTACTTGAGGCTCATCAGGTGAAGGTTTGAGCTTCTCATTTCTGTTTTTCAGCACTGAATTAACCTTTATTTGTATAGAACCTGTGACAATACCATACCCTTGATTATTCAAGCTTGAGTACTTCAATCACGCTACTCTGCATTTAAAGTTATAGAGCTGGTGAACAAAAAGGAAATATCAATGCAATGAAAGACAATACAGAATTTCTTGCCAGTATTGGTATTGTATCAACATCTAACAATAACTTTTTCACACCGAAATGTAAAAGTCTTGGCACGAGATTTATTTCTAAAAACACAGTTAAACTAAAACTGGAACTATGCAATCTATGTGGTTTATGAATTTTGTTCTGTTACCACACTCTGTGATGAGATCCAGTTTGTAAAATGTAATCATGTGTCTGGATGTAAAAAATAGAACCAGTTGTATTTCTGTTGTCCTGAGAGCATTCTTGACAGCTGCACTCCAGTGTGAGTGCTCCAGTGTATCCATACCCTGTGAATGCTTTCCCCAGTCCCTTCCCTACACAACAAGTTTGTTTTTGGAGTACAAATCACCTCATACATTTGTAAGCAGTGTTTGAAACTCCTCTCTGGTGCCTGAGATGCTGGAGGTGTGATTCAAACCTGTGAGGCATTCTGACCCCTTTATTTTTCCTCCAATACCAGGCCTCCTCGGTCCCTAACAGCCCCATATTAATACCGCAGCTCCCAGACACCTTCAGACTACAATAGACCCACTTTAACCTGCGCTTGGACATGTCCAGGTAAATCTCCTGCCCTGGCAAACTTCAACCAAAAATTTTATTTTTCAACAAGAATATTATTTTCACATACTGTACACTTGTGCATACGCACCAACCAACACACTGCTAGCCATGACATAGAGGAGCAGGGATGTTACTTTTCATGATGTGTGCATTTGCTGTACTCGCTGCTAGTGTTCCATAGTGTTGTTGGAATACAGAGTCTGGAAAAATGGATAATCTAGGTCTCTAGAACCTCCGAACACTTATATTCACACACTTTGTTATTATGAAATTATTTGTAGTTGTGTTATTTCAGTGATCATAAACATTTATATTACAAACAAATGAGATAGAATAGTCATACTTCAACAAAGTGTCAACAAGCATGGTAGGTCACATACTGTTGTAGTGGCAAGGCTTATTAAAGTACAGGAATTAAGTTTGCTGCTCCCTTGCTAGTCTCTCTCTCCTTCATCTCAGTGGTGCTTGATACAGACAGGCCTTTGTATCCATTTGGTTCACAATTAAGGTGTTTTTCTAGCTGGTAGAGTGTCCTGATAAGGAACAACTCCCAAAGCTGAGATTCTCTGGTGTCTTACTGTCTGGGAGAGTCTCATCCCAAGTTGTTTACAACTCTAAGGTCAGAGTGCATTATTACTCATCATCAGCCAATCATCAGGAACTAGTAGGGCAGGTTAACCCCACGTGGGTCTCGGATGCCCATGAAACTTTCAACCAATGAACCTTTGGTTCCTCCAGGTTAAACTCAGAGCGCTTCCTGAACATTCTCGACTCAGAGCGGCTCCTGGACATTTCTCAGACTCAGGGCGCCTCCTGGACATTTTTCAGACTCAGGGCTCCTCCTGGGAATTCTTAGATTCAGCTCGGACAATCACGTAACAGCCAGTGTGTCCAAGTGCAGGACTTAGAACTTTTTTTGGTTCTAAAAGTCGAGAACGGAGGTTGCCAGAGCGTAACCAAAGGATCCACCCGAGGTTAGCCCAGCAGCAAGCCTCGTGAGCCTCGTGAACACACCGCAAAGCTCACCTGATCAACAAGTGAATTACGGTCAGAGCTGTGGACAGCTGAAATCAGTATTCAGAACTAGCGCTACATCGGGAACGAACCGGTCTTCTTCCCGTCTAAAGAGTGTGTCCAGCTTGAACCCGCAGTCAGTTTTCTCCTGTGCACAACTCTGCTAGTAAGCCAGAACTAACTAGCTTGTCTTCAGAGACCCCACAGCTCGATAATTCAATTGTTACCTCAACCTGAGTTGATATCAATTTAATTCCTAAGAGTGATGTACATACTTTTATATAGTTATAGTTCCTAAGACTTATACAGAGCTTTTCTGGACACTAGATGAAGCTCCAGTCTGCTCCCCACACACCAGCTCTAAGTGCAGAGGAGAGCAGCGTGATCAAGCCAGTTCACAGACAGGGATTATTAGACGACCATGTTTGGTAAAGGCCAATGGGAAATTTGGCCAGGAGAAACACACCGGGATTTTTAAAGACCACAGAGAGCTAAGACCTCGGTTTTATCTCATCAGAAGGACGGTGCCTTTTTTACATTAGGACCCATACAGGCTGTAGGGTAAGGGCCCCCTACTGGTCCCACTAACACCTCTTTCACCAGCAGCCTTCGCTTTCCCAAGAGTCTCCCATCCAGGTAGCCATTTCTGAGTTGCAAGGTGGGCTGCTAACATGTGTAATCACATTTGTAAGTGTACTAAATTGGCTTTAAGAAGGGTAAAACTTTAAGGAGTATTTTATTCTTTAAATAATTAAATACAAAAAAAGTTACATTTCGCTTGCTTAGACTGTACCCTTAGTTGAGATTCATTCTGACTATCCAGCACACCATGACTCAGTGGCACTCATTAGGCTGTTTTGCTTTAAAAAAGTGTAAGGCAAACTTTCTTTCTCTTTTTGATTTCTTGGAAATATGCTATGGGAGTAAACATTAATTTACGTTTGTTTTCTGAAGAAGTTTGCATTAGAACATTTCTGTATCTGGTATGACTTATGACTCAATGTTGAAAGACCACTTCCACTTATAGTACATTGAAGACTATTATTAACATGGCAATACAGCAACGTTTTGAAAAATAAATTGTGACATCTTTTAGATTAGACTAAAAAATAACAGATTCAAAAAAATAGATTTTAAAACCTAACTGCTACAATGTTTCTCTCAGAAATATTTGTGTTTATGATCTGTACAGTGGTTAACATTGCTGCCATGCAGTGCAGGAGCCCTGGGTCAGTTCTGGACCAGTTCCATGACTGTTCAGAGAGAGACTAATGAGCTACAGTGGCCGACTCATGACACTTTAGGGGCACAACTGCCTTGGCTCAAACTCACTACCTGCAGGACCAGGTCACTGGGGTGCAGGATCTGTGCTGCCAGATGGGAGAGAAAATTACTCTCTAAATTACCTTTTCCTCAACACAAGTTCTGAACAGACATTCACTGTGAACCCCAGTTGATTCAGGGAGAGCACTATGTCTCGTGTCCCCAGAGGCAATCCGGCCACCCCAATTAGAGCAGCAACAGCGCCTCCCTGTTAGCTGCATTCATGGGGAATGAAGCAGCCAGCCTGAATCTCCAGGCCTGAATCACAATCTTCTTGATCCTGGCTGCCATAGTTCTGGGATTGTCGTATCCTCTTATGCTCGGCAGGACGTTCCCCTCTTAAATATTTATTTACTTCACCAGATGTCATTAAAGATAACATCTCCTTACAGAAATGAGAGGCAGCTGATGACAAAAAAATAAACCCCAAAAAAGTACACTTGATAAATGCAGTGGAAAGAGGGTAGCTACACAAACCCACCCTAGCACTGAAGACTCTTCCTCTTCTTCCCCGAATAGATCTAGGAGCTCAGAGGCCCCGATATCCCTCACCGATTTCCTCAACACCTGGCAGATGGGGATTCTCCCAGCTCAATTTCAAGGGAACATGTAGGGGATCTTATCCTACTCCACGCAAGACCCCACATAGTGGAACTGAATGGACAACCCATTGACAGCTGCCCTAACTTATCTAACTGCCTCATCATTAAAAATGACCTCCTTGACCTGTGATTCTCAAACTATGGTACGCGGAGCGCCCCCAGGTGGTACGCCAGATGACCCTGGAAATTGTATGCACTGAAAAAGTGGGACAGGTTTTCATATTTTCTATTTTAATAAAATTAGTTTATGTGTCCATACAGTGTGCGCTAGTACTTGAGTGGACACAAGAGCTACTACTGTATGTAATTCTATACCATTGTATAGGAATGCGTGCTATGAAAGTTAGTGGCTGATTGTATTTTAAAAAAAATATATCCAGCAAATAGAGAGGTAGGAGAATGTGCATGATTTTGGACAATACCAATCTTGTGAGCACAGGAAAGCTTGACAGATAACAGAAAAATATTTAAGGACTGTTCTAGGTTAATTTGAAAAAAATACACAGAGAGTGTCTGTGTTTCGCTCCCATGCACATTAAATAAAATTGCTAAAACAGGTAGGCTGCACACTATTTGTGAAGAACTTTGTTTACTGTTGGTAAAAGAGCTGACATGTATTATATGTGGAGAAAAAGCTGCTAAACAGCTCGACCTTCTTCCTCTTTCGAAAGACACAGTCACTCATAGAATTACTGATGTGCCAGATTATGTCAAATGTACACTGATAGAGTGCATTAAGATGAGCAGATGCTTTTTACTGCAATAAGATGAGTCTGTAGATGTTGTTGATTTGGCCAATTGCTCATTTTACGTTAGATACGAGTTTGAGTGTACAGTATGTCTCATAAGGACTTTCTGTTCTGTAAGGCACTACCAACAATAACTACAGGAGAGCACATATTTCAGCTTCTGAATGAATTTATCAAAGAGAATGGCATCGACTGGATAAAATGCGTCGGAGTTTGTAAAGACAGTGCTAGAGCGATGACAAGCTGACACAGTGGGGTAGATGCAACAATTAGAGGTTGCTCCAGATATGAAATGGACACACTGCAGCATCCACCGCGAGGCCTTGGCTGTCAAGAAAATGCCTGAGGATTTAAAATACGTTAGACTCTGTTGTGAATAGTATCAATACTCGACCAATGAATTCACATCTGCTTTGCTTGACTAAATAGGCTCACCCCTCTCACTGAAATTGTGCTTTTTTTATTGTTGTTCCTGTTGTCATTCTGTAAAGTGCTTTGAGAAGCCACCTTTAAAGGCTCTATGTCAAATAAAGTTTATTATTATTATTATTTTATCAGATGTGTATGTAAGTGTGTGGGTGCGCGAGTGCTCATGTTGGTTATTGAGATTTTCTGTGGTTCCTATAAGATGACTTGTAAGTGGTACTTGGATGCTTTGGTTTGATCAGGGGTCCAAAAAGTTTGAGAACCACTGGGTTAGAACATGAAGTGCAACCATTCCACAAGCTCTGATGTGGTCTTCAGAGAAGGGTGTGCTGGGGGCACTCATGAGACGCACAAATTAGAAATGGGACACCCTAAGCCCTCTCAGACCTCAGGAGTAACGCACTTATGAAGGGCACAAGACCACAAGTGTGCATATTGGGACACAGTGTTTCTCTATACATGAATATTGTACAGAAATGTTTGACTTTAAATGATAAAATAGCTTATAAGCTACAGTATTTAAATAGCTGTGATCTTATTTTGTTAACATTGTAAATGTGAGTTTACTCTTCACTGTGAAATATGGTGGCAGAAGGTAGACGCTATGGGGATGCGTCTCTGCTTGAGGGACTGGAAAACCTGCCTAAAAAAAGGGCAAAGTGAATGGAGCGAGATAGCAAAATCTTGAAGGAAAACATGATGCAGTCTGCAAGAGACCTGGGAGAAAATATATATATTGCAGCAGGACAATGACCAAAAGCATAAAGCAAAGCCACATCTGAGCATCTTAAAAACAAAAAAAAATGTCAGTCAAAGCCCAGACCTCAATCCCATTGTTAACCTGTGAAATTATTTGAAATTGCTAACGGTCCCCATCCAACCTGATGGAACTTGAGCAATGATTCTTCTGTAAGAAATCCTACTGTATGTAATCAATTATTGTCATTTTTTATTTGTTATTAAGAAAAAAGCTTCAGAGTTTTTTTTACAGTATTTTGTGGTAATCAGAGGTAAGAATACATCTATTTTGATTCCATGATGTAAGAAAATAAAATATGAAAAAAGCCAAGGGGGGTGAATACTTTTTATAGCCATTGCCACTGTAATCTTTAAAGATACATATTTCTGCCTGTACTGATGCTGCCATCTGCTCAAGCAATCTACAAGTAGCATTTTGAAATAGCTTCTTCATCTTCCACGTATCTCTCAAATCCACTGTGAATATACAATCCACCACTGTAATAGACAGGCAAAAAGAGTGGCTGAACTTTTCAAGTAACTCATCAGAGAAATTATGGTTAAAGGCAGTAGTTTTATTTTACTTAGCCGTGACCCTAACCTAACAAATAGCTGGAAAGCTAATTCCATACTTATAATAGCCTTTGAGAAAACAAGTGGTTGATGTATTCAGTCTTAAATGCATTTAAAAATAATGTGCACTTGTGCCTTTTAAGTGAAAAAAAAGAAGATTCAGATTTCAGCTTTTCAAATCTCTCCTACAGATCTCCAGCTCTCCATTAGTTTAAACATTCTGTTTTAACTGCTACTGTACATGCTCATTCTCCTGTCTTGTGTTTTTTAACAGCAGTTGAAAAGGGAATTAACTTTCAGTGTGTTGCCAAAAGATCTTCATCAAAACTCAAACATACATTGAAATCTACCTCTACCTCACATGTAATGAAGTTCACTCCCCATAATTTTCTATCCTTTATTTCATTCTGTTGTTGTATGATTTTTTCACATCTGGTGTTGTTTTGCACACTGCCTGTTGTTGTTTTGCACATTGCTTGCTGTCTCTGTCTTTATTTTCTTATACAATTGTATTGTTGTTTTTTTTGTACTGCTTACCATCTGAGAGCTAGCTAAATAGCATTTTGTTATGCCATATACAGTACGTGTATATGAGCATAATGACAATAAAAAATCAAACATAATTGTGAACTCACTTTTTACACTTTCTTTGCTTTTTTCTGATTTTTTTCTGCAGAGGGCCATTCAAAACAACTGTTTTCAATGCATCAATGATCAGACAAAGAGAGGGAAAAGTGCAAACTCTAGTCTTAGGGCACTCATGGCCTGAACCAAAGCCATGCAAAAGCTCTGAAGCAGCAGTGATAACTTTGATGCTAAAGGCCTATTTAGCTCAATAAATTTGATTGAATAAATGCAAGTCCAGATATTTGACAACGACACATAAGACAGACTAGTAAAATCCTGCTTCTCATACTAAGGAAGAAGGGATCTTCTTTGGAAGCTGAAAGTGAATAGTCTGCTGTGTCAGTGTCAGCTGCAGTGTGTGTAATGATGTGACACCTGTGTGTTTATACTCTTGTGAATGTCAGGGTTGAATCCCAGAGCTCGCAGTAACTAACCACAATTATGGTACTTCTTGTATAATCACTGAATGAAATCCAGTTTCATCTGTTCTTGCAATTGAAAAAAAAAAGAAAAAATAAACTGGTCAGAATTACAGTATACTACAGCTATGGGTTTCCACTTTGTATAACCTGTTGACAAATATTATTTTATAGGACAATTTTGCAATTTAGGTACAGCCATACCCCTTATGTTTTCATGTAACACTTGACTTTTCTACCTTCCACAGGTAGTGCAAGTGCTTTATTGTGCTTTATGTGCCACAGTATAGTAATTGCAGGAGCCATAAGACCATTTATTTATATGTTTATTCCAGAACATAAAATGAGCACTATTAACACTTTGGGCAATCTTGTCTTAAGTGTTACCACATTACAAAATGTACTGGTTTAACAAAAAATATTTTTACTTCCACATAACAGTATTTACAGTAGTCCTTAATGTTGAAAAGCAGAGATGGAGTAGAAGAGAGGATATGTAAAGACATAGACCCCAATAAAATCTCCATCTGTTTTCACAGATCAGATCACATCTAACTGTCTGTGACAGGATTTGTATACAGGAAGGAGCTTTGCATACCTGTGCCGTCTCACTGCTCCAAACACTTTAAGACTCACAGTGTGGATCAGTCACTGTTCAGCCCTTTCAGAGTCACTGAAACACACAGGACAATGATGCCACTGATTCTACTGTTGGGGACACTGGGGCTCTTTGCTCAGGGTGAGGATTAAAGATGATTGTTTCATTCTGTGACTGAGATTATTATAGTAATATAGTAAATGTTTTTTCCAGGTAAAACAACATATACAGTACATGTAGTTCAGGTGGGTAGCTGCGTCAGCATGCGTAGGCTGCAAAGGAACAAGTAATAGGTTTATTCCATGCTGAAAAAAAGAAGAAGAAAGAGAACACAACGTTTCGGCCGTGGAGCCTTCTTCAGGTGTGAGAGAGACAGGGCAGTAGGCAAAGGTAAAGTAGCGGGAGAACAAAGGTTGGGAGGGAGGAGGAGTGAGAGGCGGGAGCAGGGGACAGAAAGAGAGGCCAATCAAGAGGTGTGAAGTCAGAATGGGTGCAGAGAGGTGTGAAATGAAACTTCCAATGAATGGAGAAAATTTAAAAGAACAGTAATCTGTCGTTAAGGGAAGGGAGAATGTGTGATCCTAACTGCAGAATAATTTTAGTTTCGGCGGTCTTTCTGATGTATGAGTTCGGAAAACCGTCTTTGAGAACACAGACGGAGAGATTAGTGTGGTCGTGGCCGTCAGAGGTGAAATGAGAAACAATGGGCTTGGAGAGATCTTTAATCTTCACAGCCCTGACGTGTTCTCTGAAGCGGAGATTAAAGATCTCTCCAAGCCCATTGTTTCTCATTTCACCTCTGACGGCCACGACCACACTAATCTCTCCGTCTGTGTTCTCAAAGACGGTTTTCCGAACTCATACATCAGAAAGACCGCCGAAACTAAAATTATTCTGCAGTTAGGATCACACATTCTCCCTTCCCTTAACGACAGATTACTGTTCTTTTAAATTTTCTCCATTCATTGGAAGTTTCATTTCACACCTCTCTGCACCCATTCTGACTTCACACCTCTTGATTGGCCTCTCTTTCTGTCCCCTGCTCCCGCCTCTCACTCCTCCTCCCTCCCAACCTTTGTTCTCCCGCTACTTTACCTTTGCCTACTGCCCTGTCTCTCTCACACCTGAAGAAGGCTCCATGGCCGAAACGTTGTGTTCTCTTTCTTCTTCTTTTTTTCAGCATGGAATAAACCTATTACTTGTTCCTTTGCAGCCTACGCATGCTGACGCAGCTACCCACCTGAACTACAACCGCCTACAGCTGCTGCGACCCACTATGCCTTCCTCCAAATCTTTTTCTAGATCTCTTCGTCATACCTTCTCTTCCTCCCTGGGCCACTTGCCCGCTTCTCTCACTAAACCAGCATTCCGTCTCTTCACAGCTATCTGTTCCAAGACCAGGCTTTCTAACCACCTTCTATTCCTTTACAGATGTCGTCGACATAATATCATCCCTAAAGGATTTCGCCTTAAATTTAATACCTTTTCTTTTGACTCTGATACCACCCAGAGTAACACTCAGAGACTTCTAAAACAATTTTCTAGGAAACTAATGCTCTCTACCATTTTCTCCCTCAAAAAACAGATTATCCTTTCCGACAACAACATCAAAGAGGCTAAGGAATTTCTACGGATGACAGCTCCACATCATCTTCCCTTCATAACTAACCTCATTAGATCTCTCAACTCTAAACTCTACCAGTTTCTCACTACAGAGAAGGACAAAAAACTCAGTCATCTTCTACAGAAGAAAACCATCAACACCCCGGACACCCTCACCAACCCTAACCTTGTTGTCACCATACCTTCTGACCTTTCCCTTTCACAGGACGAGCGATCCCTCCTCAGCAAAGGGCTCAGTTTTGTACCAGTTCCCAGGAAGCTGGACATCCCCCAGACCAATGTCGACCTTAACCGCTTTTACCGCAGGATCCGTCTCAGAGCACATTTTGCCGACAATTCCTCTTCACAGGCAGCTGATAACAACCCGGTTATTGATGTCATTAACAACATTAATCCCAAACAGAGCTGTTGGACTCCCTCCTCTGGCCGTTTTCCACCAGTTGATTATTTCATCAACCAATGCACTAATCAAGCTCCCAAGGCACTCTCTACACCCAGTAAACATAGGTCTAACCTCACCCAAGGAGAAAATCAGGCGCTCCAGTCTCTCCGCAACAGGGATGATATTGTCATCAAACCAGCGGACAAAGGAGGTGCTGTTGTGGTGTGGCGTAAGGATCTATATATCTTTGAAGCCTCTAGACAACTAACTGACACTTCTGCCTACCTCCCTCTCCAACAGGACCCTACCACTGACTACCAAAAGGAAGTGGTATCCACCATTTCCCTTCTTATCAGCAGTAACGAGCTCCCCCAGGAGGCGAACCGGCTCATCATGGAACATCCACAGGTATCTCAATTTTACCTCCTCCCCAAAATCCACAAACCGGACACCCCTGGACGCCCCATCGTATCAGCATGTAACTGTCCAACTACTTACATCTCAGCCTTTCTCGACAGCCTCATGAGACCGCTGGTTGAAGATCTTCCCTCATACATCAAAGACACCAACCACGCGCTCCAACTTTTCAATGATTTCCAATTTCAGGGTACCGAATGCCACATTTTTACCATGGACATCACATCTCTGTACACCGTCATTCCCCATAATGACGGCCTTACAGCACTCAAGCACACGCTGGACAAACGCACAGTGCTTGATCCACCCACCCACACCCTGGTACGCCTTGCAGAATTGGTCCTCACACTGAACGCATTCTCTTTCAATAATCTTTTTTACCAACAGGTCAGTGGAGTTGCCATGGGCACCAGAATGGGACCCAGCTATGCCAACATTTTTGTCGGCTGGGTAGAAGAACGCTTCTTCGCCTCCTACACTGGCTATGTCCCTGACCTCTACAAACGATATATTGATGACTGCGTCGGTGCCGCCACATGCTCCAACGATCAGCTTGAGTTCTTCCTGCACCATTTCACCAACTCCCACCCGTCCCTCAAATATACGGTTAACATATCTTCCACCACTCTTCCGTTTCTAGACATCCACCTGTCTATCAACTACCCCCGACTGTCTACTTCAGTTTATTACAAACCCACGGATTCACACAGCTACCTCCTGTACAGCTCATTTCACCCCAACCACACTAAAAACTCTCTTCCCTTTTCACAGTTCCTTAGGTTACGACGACTATGCAGCGACGACATTGACTTCGAGAACCAAGCCCTCGAAATGTACTCATTTTTTATCAACAGAGGATATCCCAGCAGTGTGATTGACAGGGGCCTTGCCCGAGCCAAAAACACCCCCCGGACCATCAACCCGATCAGGAACTCCCGCCGTAACAACCGCATTCCCTTGGTGCTTCCTTACCACCCTAACACACTTCCTATCCCCAGGACCATTAACCAGAACTTTTCCATCCTACAGGATGATCCCTCCATTGGGGCCCTCTTTTCCGATCGCCCTATCATCTCATATCGCCGACCACCTAATCTGCGTAACCTCCTTGTTCACAGCTCCCTTGACCGCCCTCAACAACCATCCACACCAGGCACTTTCCCTTGCAACAGAGCTCGCTGTATCACCTGCAAGTACACAGCCACCACCACACTCATTCAAGGCCCCTCAGGACAATTCCGGATCACCCAGACAGCATCTTGTACCTCCAGCAACCTTATTTACTGTATCTCTTGCAGTAAATGCCCAGCCATCTACATTGGAGAAACAGGAAGGAGACTCGGAGACCGCTTCAGAGAACACGTCAGGGCTGTGAAGATTAAAGATCTCTCCAAGCCCATTGTTTCTCATTTCACCTCTGACGGCCACGACCACACTAATCTCTCCGTCTGTGTTCTCAAAGACGGTTTTCCGAACTCATACATCAGAAAGACCGCCGAAACTAAAATTATTCTGCAGTTAGGATCACACATTCTCCCTTCCCTTAACGACAGATTACTGTTCTTTTAAATTTTCTCCATTCATTGGAAGTTTCATTTCACACCTCTCTGCACCCATTCTGACTTCACACCTCTTGATTGGCCTCTCTTTCTGTCCCCTGCTCCCGCCTCTCACTCCTCCTCCCTCCCAACCTTTGTTCTCCCGCTACTTTACCTTTGCCTACTGCCCTGTCTCTCTCACACCTGAAGAAGGCTCCACGGCCGAAACGTTGTGTTCTCTTTCTTCTTCTTTTTTTCAGCATGGAATAAACCTATTACTTGTTCCATATACAGTACATGTTTATAACAAGTAATAATTAATTACTGTATCTCTTACTTACTGCATAACTATTCCCTCTCCAGAGTCTAGTGGGCAGATTGTTCTGACTCAGTTTCCACCTCAGTCTGTTCTCATAGGAAGCTCTGTCTCTATCAGCTGTACAGCCAGTCAGTCTATTAGCAATGAGCTCAACTGGTACCGGTTGAAACCTGACCAGGCTCCACAACTTATAGTTTATCATGCAACAAACTATCAGTCTGGGGTTCCTGATCGATTCACTGGCAGTTACTCTGGGACAGTCTAAACACTAACAATCACTGGAGTTCATGTTGAAGATGCAGGAGATTACTACTGTGGGCAGGACTGAAGCACTCCATTCACACAGTGACACACCTCTGTGCAAAAACCTCCCTCAGCACTTCTCTGGTTTATCAACAGGTCTGAGGCTGACAAGAATAGCTGTGCTTTGACAGGGGAACTGAAACAAAACTGAGTCTGTACATAATATAAAAATCTATATTATAATATGTTAAACTACATTTTTTTACTAATGGCTTTTTGAATGTACAGTATCTATTACTAAATAGGGTGCCACACTGGTTTGTATGCCTTGATGTGCTTGGGCCCTGGGACTTGGGGTGTTGTCTGTGTGGAGTTTTTACTGTATGTCCTCCCCGTGTTTATGTGGGTTTACTCCAGGTTCTCTGGTTTTTAACCACTGTCTAAAAGCACACCAGAAAGTTTATTGGCTTCTGGGAAATCTGACCCTTTTGCAAGGGAATTGACCTCCATACTGCCTTTTTGTTCTCAGTTATTACTCTAAATTCACAATTGGTCTTTAAACATTTCATTTCTGGTACATATGTACTTTGAATATGTTTTAAACATATGTGTAAATCCCACACATAATTCATTGCAAATCTACAGTATTTGGTTAAGATGACCTAAGATACCATTTTCATGTATCCATTATATCCATTTGGTTCATGCCTGTGTACTTCTCTCTTTATTTCTCCTTCACAGTTTATTAAACTGCTCTTTGTTAATTAAAAGGTATTCCTTTAATAAAACCCAGAAGCCTTTTGTGGTTAAATGCTTAAACATTTCTTAAGACAGGAAGACTTCTGTATAGTCAGATCTCCAGCCTTGG
Organism: Lepisosteus oculatus; assembly: GCF_040954835.1. Classification (NCBI taxonomy): domain Eukaryota; kingdom Metazoa; phylum Chordata; class Actinopteri; order Semionotiformes; family Lepisosteidae; genus Lepisosteus; species Lepisosteus oculatus. The sequence goes on from NC_090713.1 coordinate 18,828,641, forward strand.
AAACTTAATGGAAGTTTGATTTGGGGTTGATATAGAATTATTTTCTGATAGAAAAATCAAACATTTCAAATGTTCAATTAGCTTAAATTAAAAATTAATTTCTGTACCCTCTCCCCCATTCCACATTCATAGTGGGCTGAAGAAATAATTTTGCTGCAGACAATATTAATTTCCTGCTCTGGTCTGGCAGTGAACAAGGCCACTCACAGTCTTCCTCTTAGTCCAGTATGCTGGTCAAACTGATTGGCAAAAGAACACTGGGGCTGAGAATACAGACACCAAAAGTGTTGAGATGCTCCTCAGAATCAGAGACATCAGCCAGCAGCCATGTCACCCTGCAACTCACAACTGGCAACCCACTGAAGCTAAGCAGGTGTGAGCCTGGTCAGTACCTGGATGGGAGACCTCCTGGGAAAAACTAAGGTTGCTGCTGGAAGAGGTGTTAGTGGGGCCAGCAGGGGGCGCTCACCCTGTGGTCCACGTGGGTCCTAATGCCCCAGTATAGTGACTGGGACACTATACTGTAAACAGGTGCCGTCCTTCGGATGAGACGTAAAACCGAGGTCCTGACTCTCTGTGGTCATTAAAAATCCCAGGGCGTTTCTCGAAAAGAGTAGGGGTGTAACCCCGGCGTCCTGGCCAAATTTCCCATTGGCCCTTACCAATCATGGCCTCCTAATAATCCCCCTCTATGAATTGGCTTCATTACTCTCTGCTCTCCTCCCCACTAATAGCTGATGTGTGGTGAGCGTTCTGGCGCACTATGGCTGCCGTCGCATCATCCAGGTGGATGCTGTACATTGGTGGTGGTGGAGGGGAGACCCCATTACCTGTAAAGCGCTTTGAGTGGAGTGTCCAGAAAAGCGCTATATAAGTGTAAGCAATTATTATTATTATTATTATCGTGCCTGTCGGGTGACATTGAAGAAAGAGGTTTCTTTGCAGAGTTCGTATTTGACCATTAGTAAACTGCTGATGTGAAGCTGGGTTCTGCATGGCAACCTCTATGATGAGTGGTCAATGAGTGCTGAAGATGTACTTTAGCATGAATTACTGCATATACTAGGAACAGTATAACTACTGTATACCTGTAGGTAAAATATTTCTCCCATTTACTGGATAATTAATTTTAGCACCCTTAATTAGCTTTACAACTTAGTTATATTTGATCTTCACACACAGCTTTATCTTTTCACTAACCACACTCACTTTAGCACCTGCTCATTTCTCTCTTCAGTTCTAACAGCTAGCTAGAACCATGTGAGCCTTAATCCTCTCTTCCATTAAAAATACATTTTTAGTACATTAACATTAAAAATGTCTATATCTAAACAAAAAGACAGGAACCCCTGTCAAAATTCTGAATAGAAAAATTCAGAATTCTGTCCCTAGAAACTAGACAGTAATAGCTTGACCAAGTTTTTTTAGGTTGAGAATTCCAATGTATTTGAAAACAGATGTTCCTGATATAAAGAATATGCATCGTTCCATTATACTAGCACTGGATGTGCCCTGGCCTTGAGCTCACAGATCTGATTTTAGAGAGAGGAGTGAGACACATCTGTCATTGATTGCTACTGGGAGGAATTGCTCGGACGAGAGCGTTGACATTTATTTCTTTTCACCACCTGGGACCAGCTCCCCACAGTCTGTGTCTCTGTGTTTCTGTGACAATCCAGGTACCCAGCTCCCTGGGCCCTGGTTGTGTCATTTAACAGGTGTTTAACCTTCTCATTCAGTATCTGAAATCTGTGGATGCTCCACTTTTCATGAAAATTGCATTCCATGCATTGGCAGCACATGCTTCAGTGATCTGGGAGTGCTTATAGCCCTGTGAGTTTAACACTTCATGACTGAGAGCTGCCCTTCTTTCCCATGAGTCATGTATCAGACTATGTAAAGACATGTACCAGGATTAAGTCGCCCCGTATGAGACCGGCAAGCTCACTACAACCCTTACCTGTACCTGATTGTCCCTGGTCTCACATCACTGCCGACTTTATTACAGATCTTCTCAAGAGTCATGGACATATTGGTTATCGTTGACAGATTTTCCAAAACTACACATTTTGTTTGGCTGACTTGTTTGTTTAACATGTGTTCAAACTTCATGGTCTCCCAAAAGACGTTGTCTCGGACCATGGACCACAATTCATCTCCAGGTTCTGGAAAGCCTTCTTCCATTCTTTATTGGCATCGGTTTCTTTAACATCTGGTTACCACCAACAGTCCAATGGACAAACAGAACACATAAACCTGGAACTGCAGACATATTTATGGGCCTACATGTCATCAGTTCAGGACGAATGGATACGTCTCCTACCTTGGGCTGAATATGCACACAATTCCCTCTCAACGTCCTCAACAGGTATGTCTCCTTTTCAATACTCTTTGGAATATCAACCACCTCTCATACCAGAATCCTCCCCAGTACGGTACAGTGGACTGGCAAAAGAAAACCATCGACCACTACCATTGTGCGGTATCCCGGCTCAGACGTGGACAATTTGTGTGGTTATCTACCCTTAATTTACCACTTCGGCAGTGTTCCCGCAAATTTGGCCCTTCAACCCACTCTCAGGATTCACCCTGCCTTTCACGTTTCACTACTCAAACCCTACCATAAATCTCCATCGTTGCAACCTCAGCCTCGTCCACCCCCACCTTGAATCATTGACGGTATACCAGCCTACACAGTAAATGAAATCCTGGAATCCAGCTTGCATTGTTGGAGATTGCAATATCTAGTTGACTGGGAAGGCTATGGATCAGAGGAGCGTCCATGGGTATCCGAGAAAGACATTCTTGACCGCACATTAATTCATGATTTCCACCACTGATTCCCAAACCGTCCCGCAAGGGTGTCAGGAGCTGCCCCTAAGGGGCCGGTAATGTTATAGTTCCAACATCCTGCCACCACAGGACATCCCAACCAAGAGAAAGTGCTTTATCCACTCTTGGGCAGCGTAGGTTGACCACACCTACAGGCCTTCTACTGCGTTACCTTCTCTGGAATCCTTCTTGGTTTTTGGACTTTTGGTTACCCTTTTGACCATGATTTTTGGAATTCATCTTGGAACCCTTTTGCTAAGTTTCTTCTAGTTTATTGGCTCCTTGACCCTTTTGCTAGTCTTTGACCATGACCTTGGATTTCCGTGTTGCTTCAGTGTTTTGTGATATCCTGCCCGCATAAGGTCTATCCCTTTACTAATCGCTACCCCACAGTGTAACAGTAGGAATGGGACTGAAATAATTTAGTTTTACTTAATGTGAAAACAATACATTAATAGAAAATATATTGAAATCAATTTAATTAATGAATTAGTGTTTTCAATATTTTTCTGACACATGTATTATTTTTCTTTTCATTTTCAGAATTGAGTGAAATATGCTACTACAGGACAGTCGCTGTGAGCTATAATGTGTGCAGTGCACACTGATGGCTCTAAGCACTGCCTAGCCTGGTGCCCAACAAAGGCTGGAGAAGCTCCCAAACTCCTGATCTATCAGGAAATGACCCACGAGACTGGGATCCCTGAGAATTTTATTAACAGTAGATCTGGGACTGACTAAATATCTGACCATTACAGGAGTCAGGCTGAAGTTGCAGCAGACTATTGTTGTCAGAGCTTACACTTGCCCAAAAGTCTGGGGGCTACACACATTGTGCTACACACCCTTACAAAAAACCTCCCTCAACAGGACTGCACAGCAACTGAACTGCTGCAGCTGGGACCTCGTGCAGAAGCTGAGGGTGAAGATGAAGACACAGGACATCCTGAGAAGGTGCTGGAAATTTCATTTAATTGTTTCGATTCCATCTCTTAAATTAGTGTTGCCATTTTTTCAGTTTCTTTGTTACTCTCCATTTTGTGAAACATGCTGTACAGTCAGTTCTTACACTTTACAGTATTTTGAAGGATGTTATTTCTTCTGTTGAAGAAGGTGATTCTGCCCAGTAAGATGCATTATTCTCATGTTTTCCATAAACTCTATTACATTTAAAACATAAAATGCAATCTAAGACAACATAATTAACACTGAATAATGCTTATAGTAAAGAGTTCTTTATTTTCAATGTTTTTTTCAAAATTTCCTGATCAGGTCATCATTAAACAAGTGATTGTTATAGAGCATTTTGCAAACATTCATTCCTCAAAGGATAGTTGTACCTTTCCCTTTGTGTAATTAATTAAATTAAACAGTAAAAATCAAACAATATACAGGTGTTTTCAATGTACAGGCGACTGATAATACCTTTAAAGTTTTGCCCAAAAACATAACATTCTTCATGGGTTAGATTATCTTCAATGGTTATGTATCATATCGATTTTAAGATTGTTCTCTATATTTGCAAGCTACAGAAATAAAAGTTTATTGAGGCTATTTGTATGAGACTATTATGTGGAAATTACCTTCTAAAGAGCCAGTAAACATTTGCATGGTCACATGATTGTTCTTTTATGCTACCGGATTAGTCGTCTGACAGATTTTGGTTCATACACTGTTTGACTTCATGGTCTGAGAGGTGGCAGAGTGAAGCTCAGCTGGGGACAAACTACACTTGTGACAGTGGCTGTGAAATAGTGTTGTCTGTCTTGGTCCCTGCAGCCCCAGTGTCCTCTGCTTTCTGTTCCAGCCTGAACTCTCAGTAACATGTTGAGTTAAATAATGAGATTCATTAAGTATATTACTTCTAACTTGTCTCTGAGGTGTTTCTGAAGTCACTGTGTTGAGGTAAGTGTAAAAATCCATAAGCAACATCCTGCATATGTCTGAGGGATACGATACTAAGGTTAATTGTTTAATTGACTGCTCAGATTGTCAGGAATCCCTGATGGAGAGATACAAGGATCCTGTGCAGACGCAGGAGTGGGTAGCTGACAAGGCAGGCAAACAATCCAATACGATAGGTGAGTTCATGGTCCAAAAGAAAAGGGTGTTTCAGTAACCAGGAAGAGCGATAGAAGCGAACAATCCAAAGCAAGAGACAAGGTTGTGTTCAAAAGTGGTAAGGTAAATCGTAATCCAGAGAGAACATAGAGCAAACAGCCCGAGGAGAGAGGCGAGGTCCAAAGTCGAAAAGGCAGAAGGGGTCCAAAATCCAGAATATACGAAGTATGGGAAAAACGCCAGGTAGAGCTCTCAAGGAGCAGTCTCAATACCGAGCAGTGGGAAGCAGGTTAGGGTGGTATAAATAGCGCAGCGTGCCGCACGGTAGATCATGTGCAGGTGAGTTAATACGTGCAGCGGCGCTTGTTAATAATAACCCGCTGCTGGTGCTGATTAGATCGCTTAAGAGTTGGTCTCCGCTGGCTGATGGTCGTGACAGTACCCCCCCCCCCCCCCCACGGGCGTCCCTCTGAAAGTCACGGATTTGCAAAGGGTCCAAAATATCCTTCTCCGGAACCCAAGATCTCTCTTCGGGGCCATAGCCCTCCCAGTCGACTAGATACTGAAGGGTACCGTGGTTCCATCTGGAGTCGAGGATCTTGTGGACCGTATACGCCGGGCGCCCCTGAATGAGATGCGGGGGTGGCGGGCGACATTGGGGAGCTGCAAGGGGCGAGCGCTAGAAGGGTTTCAGGAGGGAGATGTGGAATGACGGGTGGATTCTGAGGGTGGGGGGAAGTGCAAGACAGAATGTAACCGGGGTGATCCGGGAGAGAATCCGTAAGGGGCCAATATACCTAGGCCCGAGCTTCTTGGAAGGCAGGGGTAGAGTTAAGTTCCTCGCTGATAGCCAGACGAACTGTCCTGTCCAAAAACGGGGGGCTGGTCTACGGTGCTGGTTGGCGAATTTAGCCTGGCGCTGGGTTGACTTGGCGAGAGCTGTCCTCGCCGTTCTCCAGGTCCTCCGCAGCTTGGAAATATATTGTCCACCAACGGCACTGCCGTATCCGGAGGGTTGACAGGAATGATAGTGGGTTGATAACCTAATGAACAGAGGAAGGGAGAGAGACCTGTGGAGGAGGAGCTAAGAAAATTGTGGGCATACTCTGCCCAGGGAAGCAGCGACGACCAATCATCCTGTGAGTTGGAGGTGAATTCTCTCAAAAAGGTAAGGAGACTTTGGTTGGTGCTTTCCACCTGACCACTGGCCTCAGGATGATTACCCAAAGTCAAAGATACATGGGTCCCCAGAGCTTGACAGAAAGCCTTCCAAAAGGCCGAGACAAATTGAGGTCCCCTGTTCGTGACCACATCGTCGGGCAAACCATGTATCCTGAAGACCTGCTGCACAAACAGTGACGCCATTTCCTGGGCTGTGGGCAGTGCTGGGAGGGGGACAAAATGGGCTGCTTTGGAAAAATGATCGGAGACCACCATGATTACCATATGACCTTGACTGTTAGGAAGGTCCGTAATGAAGTCAACAGCTATGTAGGACCAGGGGGGTGAAGGGGGTGAAGGAGGCCGGCCTTCCTAGTGCGTGGAGTCTTGGTCCTGGCACAGACTGGGCAAGCCCGGGCGTACTCTGCAGCATCAGATCACATGGAAGGCCACCAGAAGTCCCTCATGAGGAGGTCCAGAGTGCGTCTGCAACCAGGATGGCCCGCAAACCGGGAGTCATGCCCCCACTGCAGGACAGCAGAACGCAAGTGGTCCGGTATAAAAAGCAGAGAGGAACTGTAGTTCTGTTGAGGGCACGTCTGACCTGATCCTCAATAGAGCAGTGGATCTCCCCCAGGATTCTGTTGGATGAAATGATAGTCCAGATCCGGGGGATCATGGATCTGAGAAAGAGCATCAGCCCTCCCATTCTTGAAACCGGGCATATAGGTGATAATAAAATTAAAGCGAGAAAAGAAAGGAGACCAACAGGCCTGACTGGAGTTGAGGCGTTTGGCAGACTGAATGTAGGCCAGGTTCTTATTGTCCGTAATAATGACAAAGGGGTGATGAGCCCCCTCCAGCCAGTGTCTTCAGTCCTCCAGGGCCAGCTTGATAGCTAGGAGTTCACGATTACAATTTTGCATTGTAATTAACCACGGCAGGGGAGAGCTTCTTAGAAAAGAAGGCACAGGGATGTGGAATGTACTTTTCTCTGTGGCGCTGAGAGAGGACTGCCCCTACCCCATAGGCTGAGGTGTCAACCTCAACAATGAAAGGCTGAGAGGGATCCGGGTGTCGTAGAAGTGGCGCCGAGCTGAAGAGTTGTTTTAAGCGTAAAAAAGCCTGGTTAGGCTCCGGGTTCCATTTACCCAAGCCTGGTCGGTTGCGGGTTAGAGCCGTGATGGGCACCACGACGGAGCTAAAGTTCCAGATGAAACGTCTATAGAAGTTAGCAAAACCTAGAAATCATTGGATTTGCTTTAAATTAGGAGGAGCTGGCCAGTCATTGATAGCGCAACCTTAGCAGAGTCCATCTCTACACCAAGGGGAGAAATGATGTAACCCAGAAAGTGAATCTTAGAGGCGTGAAAAACACACTTCTCGAGCTTGGCATAGAGATTATTGTCAATGAGTCTGGACAGGACCTCCTGGACATGATGGACATGTTCCCTAGGGTTGGCAGAAAAGATGAGGATGTCATCCAGGTAAACCAAAACAAAATTCCCGATAATGTCCCTAAAGATGTAATTCATGAATGACTGAAAGACCGCCGGGGCATTAACAAGACCAAAAGGCATCACCTGATACTCAAAATTCCCGTGCATGGTCATAAAGGCCGTCTTCCACTCGTCCTCTTCAAGTATCCTGATTAAATTGTAAGCCCCCCGTAGATCTAACTTCGAGAAGATAGAGGCTCCACGTACGGACTCCAAGGCGGCTGGAATTAAAGGCAGGGGGTAACGATGTTTGACAGTACGTAATGGAGTTCAGTCCTCTGTAATCAATACACGGCCGCAAGGAGCCGTCCTTCTTCCCAATGAAGATAAAACCCGCACAGGCTGGAGAAGAGGAAGGACGAATGAATCCTGACTCCAGAGCCTCCTTAACATAATCTTGCAAAGCCTGATTCTCTGCCTGAGTGAGAGGGTAGATCCGTCCTTTGGGTGGAAGGGTTCCAGGGAGCAATTCTATAGCACAGTCGCAGGTCCGGTGAGGGGAAAGCAAAAGAGCCTTCTGCTTATCAAAGGCTTGTTTCAGATGCACATATTGGGGCGGGATGGTAGACTGCTCCTCCAGAGGGGTTACTGCAGCAGCAACCTTAACTGGCGGGTGAAAACTGTTGTCATGACAGGCATGGCTCCAGGCGATGATTTCATTCTTGTCCCAGGAGATGTGAGAATCATGCTTCTGGAGCCAGGGAAGACCCAGGATTACCGGGTAGGCAGGTGAGTCCACGAGAAGGAGTGAAATATTCTCAACATGTGTCGCACCAACTGTTAGACAGAGAGGAACGGTCTGCCAGGTAATCCGTCCAGGCGCAATCAGTGATCCATCCAGAGCTTGAATGCAGATAGGGGGCGAGACCGGAGCCAGGGGAATATTCCGCATCTTAGCAAAAGTGGTGTCTACAAAGTTCCCCGTTGCCCCCGAGTCAACAAAAACCGAAAGGGGAAGGTATAAGTCAGTCCAAGAAACTTCTGCCGGGAATAAAGGCCCAGACGAGGTTTGAGAAAAAACAGCACTACTGACTCTAACAGTAGGCTGTGGAAGGGTTCGAGAGGGATACGGGGGTCTCAAGGGACAAGCAGAGAGAAAGTGATCTGGTGCAGCGCAATACAGACACAGTCCCTCCCGACGGCGCCATTCCTTTTCCTCCGAGGAAATGGGTGCATGATGCAGAGTGGCCACCGTGGGGGTAGTACCATCAGGACGTCCGGGACTCTGCTCTCCACAGCCGAATGCGAGTGTCCAATTCAACCACCTGAGCGATCGCCGCCTCGAGAGAGCGGGTGTGAAGTTACGTGAGCACCAGGTGGTCCTTTAGTTCTTCCGAGAGACCCTTAGAAAAAAGGCAAATCAGGGCTTCAGGGCTCCAGTCAGACTTTTGGGCTCGGTATTCTGTCAGGAATCCCTGATGGAGAGATACGAGGATCCTGTGCAGACGCAGGAGTGGGTTGTTGACAAGGCAGGCAAACAATCCAATATGATAGGCGAGTTCATGGTCCAAAGGAAAAGGGTGTTTCAGTAACCAGGAAGAACGATAGAAGCGAACAATCCGAAGCAAGAGGCAAGGTCGTGGTCAAAAGGGGTAAGGTAACTCGTAATCCGGAGAGAACACAGGAGGCAAACAGTCAGAGATGAGAGACGAGGTCCAAAGTCGAAAAGGCAGAAGGGGAGCCCAGAATCCAGAATAAATGAGGTACGGGAAAAACGCCAGGTAGAGCTCTCAAGGAGTAGACTCAATTCCGAGCAGCGGGAAGCAGGTTAAGATGGTATAAATAGCGCAGAGTGCCGCACGGTAGAGCGTGTGCAGGTGGGTTAACACGTGCAGTGGCGCTTGTTAATAATAACCAGCTGTTGGTGTTGATTAGAATGCTTAAGAGTTGGTCTCTGCTGGCTGGCGGTCGTGACACGGATTAGAAACAATAACAGTAAAAACTAGGACCTTCCTCCAGTGCAGGTCCACTTCCCTTAGGTGAGTTTAAACTGTCTCTTTTCTTTTTCTTATAAAAATCTTATCAATTGTTTTGTTTTTTTTAAAATTGTGGTTGTGACACTGCACAGCAGAGACTCTGAAAGCGATAGCGATTAAAAATTAATTTGATAAAATTTTTAAAATATTGATCAGATGGCATTGTCTAAAAAATGCAGGCCTGAAATTATTAAAGAAATAAAGGAGATGAAATTATCCTCAATCACTATAATGCAGACTTACAGATGCAGCCATTCAAAACAAGCGGGGTACGCTGCAGTAGACCTTGGTGGGCTCGTTGCATCAAAACACGTCTTAAAGCATCATACCGCGCTTTACCGTATGCAAATTATACTATGTTAATAGTATCCGGAATCATCTTGTAAAAGCACCAGGTGGAGCTAGTAAAGCTTAACCTCTCATGTACAGCATTTGAGCTGTCACCAGAAAACACCCGTTTCGAATCCCAATCAATGCTGAGGGACAATCTTTATTCAATTAAGAATTTAAGTTGTATGCTCTTTAGACTTTTAAATTTAAACTGTGTATTACAGTATGTTAATCATTATACATGAAAAAGTTGGTATATTTTATGAAAGCAAGATTGCTCAGTTGGACAAAAGTACACAACCTACCACCTTTATCAAAAATATTTTAATTATGCAGAAATATTTTATGCATCAAAGTCTTTACCGAAGATATTACTAATACTATTATTAATGAATGAGCTGTAAACTCAAATTATTACCCTGGTCCACATTCTTTGTAATCGTCTTTGTAAATGAAAATACTTTATTTTTTCATTGACAAAAAGTAACACCACAGCATTTCGTTGATCCGATCACGTATTCGTTTCCAATCATACAAAATAAGTCTTGAGAATCTCCGATTCACCATGCCTTTCACATGCTCATAAACTATATTAATTTAGGAACATAAACATATTATGTAAACTGTACTGTATATTGCTGGTCTTGGTAGTTTAAAGAAAAAATACACACCAGTATTCCATTTCTCCCTAAACATTTTCAGCATCAAAGTCTTACATGTGGTTATATCAGAAACGTTTTTACGTGCTCCTTCTGACCATATTATTGTACGTTTATATACTTTGTGAAAAGTGATCATTTTAACCTTATCTGCGAATATGCTCGTTATCAGAGTAAACAAAAGCATACTTTTAGAATTAATAGGAAATATAATATTGATTTGCGTATCTAAATAAATTAATAATGGTATAACTATATTCATATAGTGTTGCATTGATATGTGTATGGCTGTCACATGACTGCATTGGTGGTGAGATAGCTTACATGACTGACTTGAACCCTGAGCTCGGGTGTTCAAATCCATCTGTTGCCATGCGTTTTCTTTTAACAAATAAACATTTCTTTGAAAACTAAAATAACAAATATTTTTGGCATTATATTGACATTTTTTATATTTCTAAATATCACAACATGTTCATACTGTATGTACACAGCAGTACCGCAGGGTGTAGGGCACAAACCAACGTGAGCCCAAAAGCCCTACATTAATGTTGTGCATTCACCTGGCGCTGCGTGACTTTCACACCCCTGTGTCCTCTCTGCAGGAGTGCTGGCTGTGCTGAATTACACTCCACAAAGGCTCTGTGTCTACATTGTTTTTGTAAACAAACCAGTTTCACAAGTACTTTCTCAGCTTCATCATTTTCAAAGTAGAATAGGGCAAGTCTTCCAATGAAAGACAGTCCACCTTCCCCCCACGGACAGACTGACACATGTTTTCTTGTGTCAGTCTTCTGTGTAAAAAAAAATCGGTTTGAATACCATGGGTACTGTTTTTAATAAGCTGCTAAAGAGTAAAGAATTGGAATTTTCCTGCTGTCAGCAGTATTGTGTATATAGTTTTAAGTACAGGCTGCGAAAAGTTTCACAAGTAGAGGTCTTTAAAATTAGGCTGGGCAAACGATTTTTTTCATTCTTAAAAAATAAATCAAAAACTAGATATAATGATGTATTCCTGCTTAGAAATTGCACGACTTTAAAAGGTATAAAAACAGGTTTGTATAATTAATAACCACTTTTTATGCGCAAAAAATGGGTGATTTTTCTTCCTCAAGTTCAGTTTAGAATCTCTGTGTTTGCTGTAAGGTTTTTACTTATTAATTCAACATTTAAAGAACACAAATTTCATCAAAACAACACACGTTTCAAATAGAAAAAATCATATTCTGTTGTCTTCCTCCTATATATATATTTCATTTATACATACACCACAAAACATTTCTAATTTTTTTGTCAGAATGCTATGTTACACTGTTTTAAATACATCTAATTAAGAAAGTTAGGTGTTAGCATAAATGATTAGTAATCAATAATATTAAATTTAACGCTGTAATAAATTGTAAAATATAATTCAAAATATTATATTTTGCTAACAACGTTAACTGTTTTTAAAAATAAAATGTATTAACTAAGGAATAGGATGGCACAGTTGTTAGTATGCTTTTGCTATGTTTTTTTCATAAATACAACAGAAGTACCAAATGTCTCAGTAGCCATCAAAATTAAATTATGCACGCAAACCTCTGAACAAGAAATATAAGATATCCATCCATTTCTAATGGTGGCAAAGTGGTTAGCATTGCTACCTTGCAGTACTGGGGCCCTAGGTTCAATTCTTGCCATCCTGTGTGTGGAGTGTGTGTGCATGTTCTTTCCGGGTTCCATGGTTTTTCTCCTTATGTGTGACATGATTCCCTCTCGCAATCCAAAACATACTGGTAGGTTAATTGGCTTATGGGAAATCTGGCCCTGTTGTGTGTATGTTTGTGTCTGTTTGCCTGTCCTGTGATGTACAACATCCACAGTGCTGCAACCAAGTGTTTTACACACCAGACAGCCCCCCTCACCTTTTACAACCTTGCTTTGGGTTGTGAAACTTTTCTTTATTTTTTCTATACAGCACCATTAGAGAAGCAGTACATGGGGATAGGGGGGTGCTCTTCACATGTCAATAGCTTTTCAAGCACAACATTCACAATATTGCAACCAAGTGTTTTACACACAAGGCAGACCCCCTCACCTTATACAACCTTGCTTTGGGTTGTGAAACTTTTTCTTATTTTTTATTAAGAAATTTTATTAATAAAAATTGTATTTTTATTTTTCCAATACGGCACCATTAGACAGGCAGTACATGGGGAAAGGGGGGTGCTCTTCACAAGTCAATAGCTTTTGCACTGCCATACACATTATGCTGTAACTGTCATGAATGACCCGCTGAGCAAACGGGAAGATGAACCCTATGCAGTACCTTAGGGGGTCTAGAGATGAGGGTGAAGTTCCCGAAGGGAATGAGGGCAAGGCGAGAGGCGAGGTCCGAGTTTAGTTCCGAGGTTAGTAACAAAAGGTAGGCGAGTAGGTTCCTCTTATCATACATGGTATGCTATAAAGATCTCTGCCAGGATATAATTCACACAAAAATCTCTCTTACTGTATCTCTCACACCTACTGTAGCTGAAAACAAAGTGCCATTAAGAAGTTGATGATTTTATTAGCAAAATGTATGATTCCAACTTAGAAAGCTATATAATCAAATTACATTTGCTTAAAATACTGATAAGATTGTATAAGCTCAAGTTCCAAGGGTTGTATTCTGAATCACTTTAAGTGTTACTTAGTGAATAGCTTAACAGTCTAAATGCACTGCACATACAATAACATGGAAGAATAATGATAAAACAGAATTATTTTTTTAGGGACAATTTTAAAGCTTCTTCAATGTTTATAATTGACCCTTTTTGGATTATTCAGGTGTTTTCTCAAAAGATGAATCAATAAATAACTTACAATGACAAAAATTATTTATTTCTTGAATTCAATAACTTCAACACAGAACTTACCACCCTCTGTCGATGAACGACTATGTACATCAAAGTATTAAATGCTTGACACTGACTTCCGCTAAGCATTGCTTTGAAGTTCCTTTCTATCTCTCAGATCCTGGGCTATTGCCAGAAATACTCAGAGATACTAGACTAGGTTTTCTAAATAAAGTTCACAACAGGCTAAGAAAATGTAATTGGCACACAGTTTACATCAGCTTTCCTATGAGGAATGGCTTTTCTTGGTTAAACACAATCAAAAGGCCTACTTGAAATGGACACATTCACCAAATCAGAAATGATGTTTCTGTTTAAAAGCATGGGCATTTCATACTTCAGGTGTTTATAATTAGATACAGTATAATGAAATATAAAAATGATGAATGACTACATAGTTTTCAACATTTCTGAAGTTGGTATTTGGAATTTCAGTATTTATAGTATGAGTTGTTGTTTATACATCAAGAACAACTGAATAGTTGTGTCGTGTTAAGAAATCCTGTATTCTATGTTCTATGTTTCAAAGTAGACAGGATAGGAGCTGTGAAAGTCTGGCTTGCAGATATACAATAGTTTAGGCTACAAACGGATATTGCTGAGCATGATAATCTCACTGCCCAGGCTAAAAAGACAGCACATTGCAACCAGCCTTCATTCCAATATTACTGCAGCTTGTCAGAGACATAGTCATTTTACAGTACAACAAAGCTACACAGCACCACATACAGTAGCTAGAGATACATAGACTGGACTTCATGGCCCCTGTTATGGCTAAATACTTGTGGGACATGGTGGGTTATCATGTTCAGCATAAATGTACTGAATCACAGAGAATTACACCATTGGAAGTTCTTCCATAAAGAACTTGTAAAATGTAAAGTGTCAGTTTCAGACAGTGCCTTGTAGACTAGAGGGTACAAGCTGAGCACATCAGTTACTCATCATCAGTGAACACAGTGTGTTTTTATGATATCTGTTCTGCCTCTTGAAGGGATGCTGCTGTTTCAGGGTCTAATGGAGGAATGTCACCTTGCAATCACACAACCTCCTTTTCCTGGGCTGTGTGTGTCCCCTGCACTCAGTCCCGGGCCGATGGGATCTCTCCTCGAGCCTCTTGCTTCAGAGGAGAGGTCTGTAGCTGGTGTTGGGGGGGAATGTCTGTATAGACTACAGTACTTGTAATGTCTAGACACCAGGCCCAGCTGTCTGCGCTCCCTGACACTCCCTGGTCCCTGGTCTTGGATGTTCCTCTGGGGTGCAGGATGATGTCCAACCTGCCTGGGGTAGCCTGTACAGATTTCCCCTCAGTGGTGATCTGCAGCAGGGGGTCCTGCACACCATCCTGGGGGTCAAATTCGTGTCAGTTCTGGATCCAGCGGTGTCTAACACCTGTCCCTTCTGCACCCAGAGGGAGATGCTGTTCCACTGATACAGTGCCTGCCGCCACCTGTCGCCCATGTTTGCTTTGCTGGTCCGGCTCTTCATCGACCTCGGCCTTGCCTTCAGTGACCCCTTTGTGTTTGGGGTGGGTTAAACAAAAAAAATAGAATATTCAGACCGTCCTCACTAGCTTTCTGCTGGGCCAGGCTAAACTTGCAATCTACAAGACTTGGAAGAATACAATCTCTGGTTCCAGGGCTGTAGTCTTGTTGAGGATGTTTGAGGGGTTGGTGAAGAACAGGGTCACATTAGAATTGACGTTCTGTAAATTGCACAACAATCTTGGTGATTTTGAAAACTTTTCGTGCTTCAAGAACATACTGTATTGTGTAAAATTATGAACTGTTTGGTGTTTCAACTATGAATACCTTTTTTTGGGGGTGAGATGTAAATACAAGTTAATTTTTTCTTGTTTTTGTTTTTCTGTCAATAAAGTCTAATTGAACTCTTATCTGAGCTGAGATCAGTATTACCTTTGATAATCTTTAGAAATGTGACATAATTTAATAAAAATTGGTAATACTAATAAGCATCTCAGTTAAGCACACTGATTACTCAAGTTTGTATAAAAAAGATTTAAAATAAGCTCTTTTTTTCTTGTATTTTATTCTGCTCTAGCGATGTCACCAGTCACTGCTGTATTCAACGTAAACTGTATTGGATTAAACAGAGCATTTTACAGGTCCACTATACAGTATGTTAATTGGCATTGGCAGTAATACATATAAAACAGTAATTAATTTTTTAGGTGATAAAATTATATTTTAATACAACTCAAAATCATAGTTCTTGCTTCAGATATCCGATTGAGAACAGATCTCTCCGAGAGTTGGGTATCCTGATTTTCAACAAGAGGAACATTTGACTCAACATTATTGAGATATGTTGTGTTTCTTTTCTTCTCTTTTCAGTGTGGAATAAGCCTTTACTTGTTCCTTTGCAGCCTACTCATGCTGACACAGCTCCCCACTTGATACTTCATAGATGACAATTTAAAGAAGATCTTGAGAAGACATGGAAATACTCAGTTGTTGCAAATTAACCACAGTAACCATTTGATTCCAAAGATATTCAAACAATACCTCAGTCATATCCAGATGCTGTCATCTAGGAGGTGTCTGTTAGGAGGTGTACCTCCAAATTGAGCTGCTGGTCAAGGGCAATTCTGGATAGGGATGTAACTGTGAGGTCATTGGCTACTCTTACAGTTTAATAATGTGTTCTGCAAACAAATCAGACTTTATTCTCCCAAATTGTTTTATATCTTTGAAGTGCAATATGGTTTATCAGCTAACAGTGATAAACTACTGCCAACATAGACAAGACATATATATTTTAATCATGTGCACCTTAACTCACTTCAGGATTCTTCTGAATTAAAATTTCCCTGAAATCCTGCAAAATAC
Source organism: Lepisosteus oculatus (assembly GCF_040954835.1). Taxonomy (NCBI): domain Eukaryota; kingdom Metazoa; phylum Chordata; class Actinopteri; order Semionotiformes; family Lepisosteidae; genus Lepisosteus; species Lepisosteus oculatus. The sequence goes on from NC_090713.1 coordinate 18,844,887, forward strand.
TTCCAGAAATGTGATCTAGCACTGTGTTACTTGAGTCAATATTTAACACTTAGTATGTTAAGTGTCATACTAAGGGTGCACATACTTTACATGAATAGTTGCACATTGCAAAAAAACAACAACTTTGAAACAGACATTATTAAGCACCCAATTTATGCCATATCTTTATTGCTTCTGATTTCCAAGGTGATTCATCACTGAGTTAAAGTACAGACAGTACAGTTGTGTAGATGGCAGAGTGGATATAGTGGACATTTATGTAACTGATAGCTCAAGTGGCACAAAAGAATAGGTTGGTCTTGTGGGAATTGAGTCTGAAACTCCTCACTCTGAATGTATATCTCCATCAAAAGATGGATAGTCATCTTATCTGCCCATATCTGTTAATCAGAGCTGGTAACTTGACTGTGACACTACTCAGCTCATGAAAGGAATGTAAGATTGAAAGAGGCCATACCAACAGCCGCGTGTTGCCATCAAGGTCTAGCTGTCAGCAATGACAGCAATGACCACTGTGGCTTTCCAAACACCTGATAGCCTGTTCAGAGCCACAGTCTTCCTCCCTCTGATGATCACCTGGCTGGGGCACTTCAGAGTTCACAGTGTGAAAAAAGCAGATGGGTCCTACAGTGCACATGTTCTTAATAGCAGTGGTAGGGTGAATTGAAAATTAGTGTTAAAGGAAAAAAAAATACTTTTGGCCATGGACACCGTCTGTAATCAAAAGAGGTTTAACCACAGTAGACTTCATGATAAATGCATCTGTCTCTTTCAGTTCCCTTTAAAGACTTTAGAGTTCTGAACTCACTTATTACTTCACAAAAATTTCACATCTCACTTATCGCACAGTCATATGACAAAGACTCTTGTGTTTGAGAACAAAGAGCTCTCAAAACAAATTGGCAGCACAGTGGTACAAAGGCCCAGATCATGAGAAAGCAACTTCACTTTTTGCATACAGTCACATCCATCATTAAGAAGTGGAATGTGTGTCATAGCTCCCAGACCTCATCTGCTGTAGATCAGGCCAAATTCACAAATGAGCAAAGGGACCAACAGAAAATGTACCATTAAAAACAGCAATAATTTTGAGAAATTTGTACATTTCTGTTGCTAAGGTGGTGAAATATTCACATAGTCCTAATAACTCAGTGCAAGGGAAATTGTCCATTCCGTACCACGCATAAAACAATAGATTGATAGATTGCATTCAGAATAAAATCACAGCCTTTTTTGAAGAAAACATTTCATACTGTACTGAACAGAGATGGTAAAACTGTAGAAGAGACTGTAAAAGAACAGAGATAGCCAATGGCAGTCTGGGTTAAGGTGCTCTTCTGGATTAAAATGCTTAACAAGCAGTAATAAAATACTAATCTAAATTTAATAACTACAAAGCAGGTAGTTCCCTGGAAGAATAAATTAGAAAAAAATATTGTCCCCAATAGCACATAAAACATGTTTGTACTTCAATCTCCTTAAAGATTAAAGGGAATCAGTTCTGCAAAAAGATACTGAGTAATGAATTTCCATTAACACAAGGTCTGCCTGTTCCTTCTGTGAAAAAATGTAATGTGGTAGAAATGTCAACATTTTTATGCGGAACAAATCTTTAGGTACTGTAGGTGGCTTGACTTATCTGAGGTAGGAGTAAAAAGTTAGAAGTATAGATAACTGCAGAAGAAGTCTGATATAGATACGATGCTGTAGGTACAAGATACGACATGACTCCTTTGATCTATCGGGGAGAATAAAATCTGATTTGTTTGCAGAACACATGATTAAACTGTAAGAGTAGCCAATGACCTCACAGTTGCATCCCTATCCAGAATTGCCCTTGACCAGCAGCTCAATTTGGAGGTACACCTCCTAACAGACACCTCCTAGATGACAGCATTTCCATGTCTTCTCAAGATCTTCTTTAAATTTTCATCTATGAAGTATCAAGTGGGGAGCTGTGTCAGCATGAGTAGGCTGCAAAGGAACAAGTAAAGGCTTATTCCACACTGAAAAGAGAAGAAAAGAAACACAACATATCTCAATAATGTTGAGTCAAATGTTCCTCTTGTTGAAAATCAGGATACCCAACTCTCGGAGAGATCTGTTCTCAATCGGAAATCTGAAGCAAGAACTATGATTTTGAGTTGTATTAAAATATAATTTTATCACCTAAAAAAATAATTACTGTTTTATATGTATTACTGCCAATGCCAATTAACTTTTCTATTGCATTAACGTACCTACTGTATAGTGGACAGGTAATGTGCTCTGTTTAATCCAAATACAGTTTACGTTGAATACAGCAGTGACTGGTGACATCGCTAGAGCAGAAGAAGATACACGAAATTAAATATAGCTTATTTTAATTTCTTTACACAAACTGGATTAATCAGTGTGCTTAACTGAGTTGCTTATTAGTATTACCAATTTTTATTAAACATGTCACATTTCTAAAGATTATCAAAGGTGATACTGAACTCAGCTCAGATAAGAGTTCAATTAGACTTTATTGACAGAAAAACAAAAACAAGAAAAAATTAACTTGTATTTACACCCCCCCCCCCCAAAAAAAAAAGGTATTCATAGTTGAAACACCAAACTTAAATAGTTCATAATTTTGCACAATATGTTCTTGAAGCACGGAAAGTTTTCAAAAGGGTGTAATTCTCTGTGATTCAGTATGTTTATGCTGAACATGATAACCCACCATGTTTCACAAGTATTTAGCCATAACAGGGGCCATGAAGTCGAGTCTATGTATCTCTAGCTATTTGGTGCTGTTTAGCTTTGTTGTAAAATGACTTTTATGTCTCTGACAAGCTGCAATTGTAACGAACAGTTCTTTCCGGACCCTATGAGGACGACACAGTCCGACGGAGTGGGGAAACACTGGGGAAACGTCATGCAGGAAAACGGGGTTGAAGACAGGGGGGCGTGTCCAAGGTGCGCTGGTGCACGGGGGAGGTGTGGCCGAGGCGAACAATCCCAAAGAGTAATCCATAGAGTATCCAAAACACGAAGGTAAGTCCAAAACCAGGAGATCCATCTAAACACGACGTTAAAACCACGAAGGCCGGGTCGGAACCGGCGGACATGGAACAGGAACAGAGGTTAAAACCTTAACGGGACCAGGCGCTTCCAGGTCCCGGACTCGCACGATACAGAAATCAGATGCAGAGCCCGGATGAGCGTCAGCGCCTGGCTTTTAAGGGGGAACGGGAATAGGGATCAGGTGCAAACAATAGGAGGGAACGAAGAAGAGCTGGAGCTCCCTTAAGAGGAGGGGTTAGCGATCGTGACAGCAATAATATTGGAATGAAGGCTGGGTTGCAATGTGCTTCCTTTTAGCCTCGGCAGTGAGATTATCATGCTCAGCAAGATCCATTTGGAGCCTGAGCTATTGTAGATCTCCAGGCCAGACTTTCACAGCTCCTATCCTGTCTACTTAGAAACATAGAACATAGAATACAGGATTTCTTAACACGACACAACTATTCAGTTGTTCATGATGTATAAACAACAACTCATACTATAAATACTGAAATTCCAAATATCAACTTAAAAAAGTAAAAAACTATGTAGTCATTCATCATTTTTATATCTCATTATATTGTGTCTAATTATAAACACCTGAAGTTTGAAATGTCCATGCTTTTAAACAGAAAATTCATTTCTGATTTGGTGAATGTGTCCATTTCAAATAGGCCTTTTGATTGTGTTTAACCAACAAAAGTCAGTCCTCATGGGAAAGCTGATATAAACCGTGTGCCAATGATATTTTCTAAACCTGTTGTGAAATTTATTTAGAAAACCTAGTATAGTATCTCTAAGTATTTCTGGCAATAGCCCAGGATCTAAGATCTAAGATAGAAAGGAACTTCAAAGCAATTCTTATCAGAAGTCAGTGTCAAGCATTTATTACTTTGATGTACAGTATATAGTTGTTCAGTGACAGAGGGCGGTAAGTTCTGTGTTGAAGTTATTGAATTCAATAAAGAAATACTGTTTGTCATCGTAAGTTATTTATTGATTCATTTATCTTTTGAGAAAACACCTGAATAGACTGCAGATGAGAAGCTTTAAAATTGTCCCTTAGAAAATAATTTTCTTTTATCATTATTCCTCCAATGTTAGTCTATGTGCAGAGCATTTAGACTATTAAGCAATTCACTAAGTAACATTTAAAGCGATTCAGAATACAACCCTTGGAACTTGAGCTTACACAATCTTATCAGTATTTTAAGCAAATGTAATTTGATTATACAGCTTTCTAAGTTGGAATCATACATTTTGCTAATAAAATCATAAACCTGTTAATGGCATTTTGTTTTCAGCTACAGTAGGTGTGAGAGATACAGTAAGAGAGATTGTTTTTGTGAATTATATCCTGGCAGAGATCTTTATAGCACACCTTGTATGAAAAGAGGAAGATTTTCAGAGCCAATCTCAGGACACAAATATTTTTTTTCTCCTCGTTAACCTATGCATTTCTAATTAAATTATTATTCATTATTGTTTAGATCTCCAAACAATTTGTGTTTATATGTTATGTTTAAATTATGTATTGATAGACATGGATATTTCTTAGCAAGTCAGGAAAAATATATCACCGAAACCAGAAGAAACATTTCAGTATGGTGATGTGAGGGCCGGTCATTCATTTACTGAAATGATCTGAAATTGAAACAGTAAATTTCTGGAGTGCTTTAGGAACTGTTAGTGATCAATCAAACACAACAATTTACAGTCTTATACAGTACATGGAATCTGAATACTATGTGGAGCAATATACTACAGTATGTGGAATCTTTTTTGCATGTTTTGTTTCCTTACTGTGGAAAAGGAATATCATTGTACAGTATAAGAGTGTTATTTGGAGGTCTACCTGTTGTTCTCTATTTTTATTGAAGATTCAGCTTTAGTGAAGAAAAGTTAACTCCAAAGTGAGCTACTCATGTTTACGGGAGAACCATTCTTGAAAGATAGTGTATGTAATGGCCGTAATACCTACGACAGAGCTAAGCAGATACAACATGATTTAATGTGTTCATATGGAAAATTTGGGAAAAGTGCCATCTATAAAAATACCACAAAACTTGTATTTCTGAATGTTTTCTGAATGTCACACTTATTTTAATGTTTTATATACAGTACATCTAAATAAGAATGTCAGGTGTTTGCATATAGTATTAGAAGTCAATAATTAAGATTAAAATTGGCAATGAAATAAAGTGTTGAACTTTTTTCACATTTTGTAAAAATATTAATTGACAATACATTTTCAAATATATGATTAGTCTGACTATCATAAAATAAGTAAAAGACAAAATTATAAAATATCAAAAAGGGTAAAATATAATTTAAAATATTTTACTAACTAAACCATCAACAATTAATAACAACGTAACTGTTCATAAAAATTAAATGGTTTACCTGAATAGGGTGGCACACTGGTTAGCATGCTTTTGTATCTTTGTCATAAATTCAACAGTAACACTAGATGGCTCAGTGGCTTTCAAAATTAAATAATGCATGCAAAAATTTGAACAAGAAAGATGACTATCTATCCATTCATTTCTAATGGTGGCACAGAGGTTAGCATTGCTATCTTCCAGTGCTGTGGTTCAATACCTGGAGTACTGTATGTGTGGAGTTCATAAAACTGCACATTCATAAAAATTGCACTTCTCTCTGGGTTCACATGGGTTTTCTCCAGGTGATCTGATTTCCTCAAGTTTATTCCTCAGTTTGCAGAGTGAGCAGAACCCCTGATATACATGACTAGGCAGTCCACCCCGAAGGTGGTTGCATTGAAACAGTGTGGAATTTCTGGCTGCCTTTTTGCCGGCAGAGGTTCGATACCTCAGGTTGAGGTAAAGAACCAATGTGCAGTCACTTTGAGTTGCGTTCTTTCAGCCCACAGGAAATACTGAATAGCAAGAAGCGAGAAGGAAAAAGGGCTTCTGTAGCCTTTCAGCTGGTGCCGTAGATCACCTGAGAATGTAATATAGGGTTTCTAATGATGACACCAGGTGGTGGGGATATACATTCTCATCTGGAATTAGATAGAGAGGGAGCAGTTAGAGGGCCCTCTAGTGGTGCACCACACATCCTTCCCCCCAGCTTAGAGTGGCGATTCTATAGCCCACTTTACGACCAGACATTCCTATTCGACCACGGTTTATTTTTGTTCTCTCGGGAGTAGTTTCCTGCTCAGGAACATAAGAGGATGCTCCACTACATCAAATTCCTGAGACAGAACGCTGTCCAATTCCCTTCTCTGAGGTGTGAGTCAGTAGGAGGAACAGCTTCCCGAATCCTGCATCATAAGAACGGGCTCCTGACAGCGGGCATCTTTCAGGTCAATGAAGACTTTGGCTGATTCTGGGGTCCAGTGTACAATCTTTGGAGCAGAGGTAAACGTCAGGCCATTCAGCAAGCTGGGGAATAGAATGCTGATAATAATAAAGTAAGCCCAGGAATGATTTTACTTGTGTCTTTGTTGTGGGGACCGGCCAGTCTTGGATATCCTGGACTTTATCTAGTTGAGGCCGTATTTGTCCTTCACCCACCTTTTCTTTACTTTTCATCTATGGTATTTGTAATATATACACAGACCTACACTGCTTATTTATGTAAAATGTACATTTTTTTAAAGAGCTCATTTCTAAAACAATGTAGATTAAGCCTTATTGGTTTTGAACTAATCGAGTTGTGGCTGTCGCCAAGCTTTTTACTCAAGGCTCCTCCATTTCCTGCAGCGGGTCATCCCCATCTTCCTCTCAAGACCTCGAGACTTGAGAGGGCTGGGGATGTTTTTTCATAACAGTCTGTAATTCTGTTGACCAGTAAGATACAAACCTTAACGAAGAGTCAGATAAAGTTTAAGCGAGGTGTTGAAAACCCCCCTTTTGTCACCGACATCCAAAGGGACTAACCGTGGGGAGCAGGAGAGCGGAAAAAGACCCATATGCGTAGCGGCGAGACGGGAAAAAGGCCCGGGCTCATTAGTGCAAAGAGTTCAGGAATGCCGTATAGAAACCTATGCCCTCAGGGAGCGGACGTGGGGCGCCCTGGTGCTAGGTGGGTCTCAGGACATCCGAACGTCAATGCTGAGCGAGGACAGAGTGCAAGACCCATAAATATATAGCCCAAGGGAAAGAGAGGGACCGGAAGGACAGCAGACCGGAAACTAGGGACAGGACAGAGAAGGAGCGCGTGACACCTTTTCAGACAGTAAATGGGTTGATATGATCAACAAATTAAGTTGCATTTATTTTCTGTTACTCAGTGTAATGTCTGTAATCAGTCATTCACCAACATGAGGACAATGATTTTGCCTGCTAACAGACAAGCCTCCCTATCCAGAGAAGTGGTGCTCTATGTGGCAGCGGAGGTGTCGTCCTTGCGCTCGCAAAATTTGGATTATTTCACAAGTGTGACTCCTCCACAGAAGACAAGCAGTGTCGCCAGGTCCACAGAAAAAAACTGCATGTTTTTCTTAGTCTTTTTTTTGGAGTGTATATTCTTTTTCTTTATACAGTCTACTCACAACGTATGCAGGGGTTAGAATTTAAGTAGCACTCAAAACCAAATTTGCACATAGTTCAATTTTACTCTATAACCTTTTTACCCTTTTACTCTATAACTCTATAAGATCACAGTGCTGATGCTGGGATATTGGGTCACTGAGTCAGTGAGTGGGAGGGATGGGGGTAGGCTTCATGGGAGATGACTATACTGTATACTGTAGGCTCAATAAATAGCTCTAATAGGTTTGTTTGTCAATTTTTTAAATAAAGTATTTATTTTATTATTATCCAGACTGGACCTCTTTAATATAAATACGCTTTATTAATATCAGGGTTTTCAGCAGCCTTTTCAATATTTAACTAAGGTTTATGTTAATGCTGCTTCACTGAGATGTCGGGTCCAGCTCTTTGTTGTGGAGAGCCACACTGTGTCTCACAATGGGTTCAGCTTGGAGCATGCTTGACATGGAGTTTACATGTTCTCCTCATGTCCACATGGGTAAACTGGGGTGCAAGCTGAAATAAATATAACTATGGTACAACTATGACTATTAATGTAATTATACTAGCTTTTGTGTAGAATAATAATTTGAATGACACAGTAAAATGTTTTATTTTGGATATACTGTACACACAATAAATGCAGGATATAGAGATCAGACAGCCATGATCTCAGCTCTGTCTTACATTTAGGGTTTTGATTCTTTCCACAAGATTTCTCAATTAACATCATAAACCATTTTTGTTTTGTCAGAAATGTTGACTAGTTTTTGTTGTATTTGTTGTATATGTGTGTTATAGAGCTCACGCTCATTTTATTTTATTTTAGATGAGGCCATTCAGAATGTGGGGCAGAAATCTTTCCTGTGACAAACTCGCTGCAGCAGACTACAATATCATTCAGGACACCAAACTTACCTTTTCACTGGCTGAAGATGATTAATAGGTGGCACTTGTAGTGTCTTAGATGTTAGTGAAACAATTGCTTCATTTACAGTAAGTTTCCCTATTGTACTTCTTTAAATTAACTTAATATGGAATATTAATATGGAATCATGTAACTAAAGGATAGTTTTGATCACTAAAAATAAAACTAACCAAAGTTAACATCTCTGAATGTCATTAACAATATTAATTAATGATTGATAAATGAAAAATAATATACACAGATAGCTGTAAACAGTAGCTAAACATTAAAAAACAAGTTATACAACAGTATTCCAACTTCTACATATAGCTGTACATTTTCTACAGCAATGTCTTTAACTCAGTCACTTGTTGTGATTGTTTTGGAAATATTTAATGTGCTTGTTTTAACTGCTCTTTAACTACATTTGTTGTAAATAAAAATCAAAAGCGAATGAGAATGATGCATTGGTGACTCAGTGGTGGAATTCTCACCTTTCACGTGAAAGGGTCATCGGTTAAGCCCAGCCAAAATGCTAGTTTTACTTTCAACAAAGTATCCCTTGAGCATAATAAAGACTTCCTCTAATAATACAATAATATGTAAACTTTATTCACATTTATTTTATTTTTATATATCACAGTATGTTAAATATTCAAATAATATTAAGAGTTTGAAAAACTCGCCCTATGATGCACCTGGACATCAGTGATGTTATCTAGGGTCACACGGTTTTCATGGTCTCTCAAAATCAGAAACTCTCGCCCAGGTGACCCAGCCAAGGTTGATCAAGCCCTGGCTTGATGGTGGCTTTGATACCCACGGATCACTCCTCTTGATCCATAGCCATCCTGAGGTTCTTTTTGCAACCACTATATTAGTTTGTTTTGACTTTCCTCTTCCTCATCACTGTATTGTCCAAAGGACTGTAGGCTCTACAGAGTGATTGGCCACCAAATCCTCTGCAGCCCACCTCAATGGACTCACACTGTGCTCCTCCACACATTCAAATGGGACTGGTTAACCAATTCTTCATACTTGGCTCTCTTCCTTTCATTGGCCTCCTCCATCCAGTCTTCCCAGGGAACTGTTAGCTCTAGCATGACCAACTGCAATCATAAGCTTAAAGTAATGACAAAAATTAACATCCAGACCAACAGTTTCCAGGATGCTGAGAAAGAGCAAGGGAATTTAACAACACCTTTTCATCACTTCTCAAAATATTGCAAAATTGCAAGCAATGATCAATATCCTCTAAACATGACCATTAAGTTGGTTTCCAATGCAGTGAAACTATTTAGTTATACCAGCACTTTAGTGACATCTGCACATGGATTAATATTAATGTACACATTTATTCCAGTGGAATCAAAACAAAATACTATGGATTATATGTCATACAACACAAGGTCATCACAAGATAAATCACAAATCTGAGCTTTTCAGACCTGGATTTTGTAACTAGATACATCAGTATAAAGCAAATGACCTTTTAATAGGAATATTCATCTTGGTTTATAGTTTTAAGAAGCACCAAAGTACAGTATATCAATAATTAATCAGTTTTCCAGCAAAATGCAAGCGCAAAAGAAAAAAATCACTAAAATATATAAAGATCATTTTCTCTTACCTTGGAAAAGGTGTTTTCAATGTACTCTTTTACAATTTAAATAAGATAAGATTTTATTGTCCCCTGAGGGAATTTTTTTATGGACACACAGCACTCTGGTACATTTAAATAGAATACAAACAAAAAAAAAAGAAGAAAAGAAAACATTACACGTTATTCTATTACAAAAGATAAAAAAAACATTGCACATCACTCTATTGCACATGTACAGTATAACACATAACAACATGTAACATTTATAACACATCACAAAAACATATTGCAATCAAGTGGGTTGTAAGAGTCAAAATTGTGTTTATCCTTGACATTTACGTTGACAGCTTTAATGGATAGCGGAACAAAGGAAATTTTGTAAATAGAACGCAATCATAAATTTATTATTTTCATTATTTTTACTTTATCATTTATTTTACATTTTGTGAAAGGCTTAGAAATCCAACCCGATTCCCTGCCTTCATTAAAAAAACATGCAGAGTTTTTTAAACCAGTTTCAAATTTTTATCTAAGGTAGTAGACATTTTAGAAAAGACAATTTTAAATCCTGGTTGTTCCTGTTGTTATTCTGGAAATGTATTTCTATTGTGTGTACTAATATATATATAAAAATGTGAAGGTTCAAACTGGATGTCCAAGGGGTTCTCTTGCATTCAAGACCCGAACCAGGCCTGTACTTTCCAAAATCATTCCAAATATTAAAGGGTATATCCATTCCAGGACATTGATTTTGACTTTCATTTGAGGGAGGTATGGATGAGGTTTAATATGTATGCTATATTGTCATTTTTATTTAATGTACATATCACTGTATGTTAAATATTCACTTTACTTTCACAATCTCTTAAACCCATAGCAACTACTACTGTATGTACTGGGGACATATCAAGTATTAAACTTAGGAGACATTTACTTCAGCCCCACCTCCAACCCCTTGACAGACAAAGAAAGCAATTTGGAGACATTAAATATCCAGTCATTGCAAAGGAATCAGTGTGACAGATTAATGCATTTACAAGATAATCCAAAGGTATGAACTGCAGCAGCCATGAGTCCTGGTGCCACAAGGAATAAAAATAAAGCTTTGTTCCCTCCTATTGGACACAGAATAAATTGCTTTAATTAATTTAATTAATTCCTAACCATAACAAGTTATGTCAATTTTAACTGATGTAATCATCATGAAGTTTAAGAAAAATGAAACCTCTTCTTAAAATATTTGTTATCCCATTAAAATATTTTTCATAAACCACTTTAGATTTAAAATAAAATTAGAAGTGTGGAGGCATCAACATAATCAATTTAAAGATCAAATAGTGTCATAATAATTGTAATACAGCATTCATAACATAATAATATAGCAACATCACTGACGCCACACCCCGAAAAATAAGACACTGTAACTCTGGAATGAAATCCGGTAGGAATCATTGTTTGTGCCATGTGTAGTGCAGGAAAAACTTTATGTGCTGGATGGGGCCACTTTGCAGAGCTGCCCTTGTGTTCAATTCTTGGGGTGCAATCTGTGTGTAGTTTGCACATTCTTGCCATGTTCATGTGGCTTTCCTCACAAAGTTAAAAACTATCCCAGTAAGTTAATTAGCTTCTGGGAAAAGTGGAGTGTGAGTGTGTGCTACTGTAAGTTTGTATCTGTCTGTGTCCTGTGATGGACCAAAGTGGTAAATGAAAGCAAAAGAAAAGGGAAAGTGAGATATTCTTTTTATTGTTAGACAGTTAACAGCTTCTCCTTCGATTTTTCTATGTCACCATGGAAGCCTCACATTTCCCCCAGAGATATAGTTAACTTCCTACCAGTATGTCTCCAAAATGCCGGGTGAGGAAACAGTGACTGCTACAATATTGTAAAACAAAAATCAGGACAAGCACTCAAAGTTGGAAACAAACCTCTTTCTGAGTCTGCTACTGTATACACAAAGGGTGTAGAAAGTATTGACCCAACTGGAAAACTCCATAAACTCAAGTTATTTTCAATTTGATCCATGCAACATCCTCTATAATATCAATGTGTTTACCAGTTTAAAGCTAAAAATTAATTAAAAATAAAAGCCCTAAAAAATCTTTATTAGAAATGATTCACCTCCTTTCACACCCTTAGAATTTACATTTATTATGCCCTACTTCAACCAGTTGCCTTCAGAATTTGCTCAATATGTTGATAGTTATCCACTTGTGAGCAAGTAAAGTGGTTAACCATTCAGATTGCACACACGTGTCTTTGTAAGGTTAAATACCCCCACCCGTGTGTATTCCCACTGTCAGAGTTGTGGACAGACACGAATCAGGTGAGGGGATATAAAAAGACATTGACTAGTTCATGGAGCACTGTTAAATCAATATTCAGGAAGTAGAAGACAAAACATCAGCCAGGCAAGAAGGACATAGGTCAGAGAAGCAGTCAAGAGGCCAAAAACGAGCCTCAAAAACCTACAATGTCTCACAACTGACAAACTGTAAGCAAGTCAACAATAGCTGAGGCAGTCCACAAATCTGGGCTGTGTGGTAGAGTGGCGAGGAGTTAGTCATTTTGGAAAAAAAAATTATGCACCATCATTACTTCCAAGCATGGCGGTGACAACAGAATGTTAAGGATCTGTTTCTCATTAGCAGGGATGCTCGTCAAAACTGAATGGGAAATGTATAGTACAAGAGTTGCAAGCTAGCATTGCTGCCTCAGACAGCCGGGGCCTTGAATTCAATTCCTGGGGTGCTATATGCATGGACTTTTGTACTTCCAAAGACATGCTGGCAGGTTAATTGGCTTATGGGAAACTTGGCTCTGGAGTAAGTATCTGTGTTTGTGTCTGCATGTGATCTCTGAAGGACTATTGTCCCATACAGGATGATTCCTACCTTGCTCCCAATGCTTCCTGGGATATGTTTTTAGTTAATGACCTAAAACTGGAAAGAAGATTTACCTTTCAAAGGAAAATGCCTTAAAAGACAACAGGAAAACACTAGAATGATTTAAGAATAAGAAAGTGAATGTCTTTGCGTGACATAAAATTTTTAAAAGACTTGAGTAGACTCATGAAAATTGGTGGCAAGAATTGAATATTGCAGCTGATTAACTTGACAGAGCTAAAGTAAGTTAATAATAAGAATGTGTATTATTTAATTCTTCAAAACCTCTTCCATGGAATAAGGTAACAATTTTCATTCATGTCTCACCATGCCGCCTTTAGTTGGCTTCTGATTTATTCTGGGAACAGGTATAGGTGACATAAACTAAAAACCTACAATTTACCTACAATACTATTTATGTTAATTAGATGTCATTAGCACCAACATGAAAGAATAGACTCTGTCTGATGGAGTGGCTGTTCAATGTGTACTGTATGTATTGCAATGTATAAATATTGGACAAAGTCGATAGACAAATATTCGCAATACAAGTGGATTTTGTGAGTGCCATTTATTAATTTTACATTTATAAAATAAATGTTCCATTTTGTAATGTTCTATTAAAAACAGGAACAGGAAATACCAAGAAAACCATGTACTATACCACAGTCTTTAATGAGGCACATGGGCCAAATACCTGGACATTGTTGCACACCGAGTTATAAAGAACTCAAAGCAGGTCTTCCAAATGAGCCCGAAGGGCTACGAGTCCGAGAAGGGTGAGGCAGAAGAGTAGTCGGTAGTTCCAGGTTAGGTGGTCGAGTCCAGGTAGTGAAAACAGAGAGGCAAACAAATCAGAGAGGGGCGAGACGAAAGAGAAGTCGAAAGGGTCCGAGGCGAGAAGAGTCTTCATTGTAGTTGTCAAAGGCAGAGGTGAGCTCAGGAGGCGGAAGAATTCCTAATACCGGGCAAGGACTAGGAGGGTTTAAATAGTGAAGGAAGAGGAGATGAATAATGAGGATCAATTGATGCCAGTTGTGCTCGTAATGGACATCCAAAACTACATTTTCCAACATCCCACACGAGTTAAAGAATTCTGTGAATTTGCAAATTGAAATATTAAAATTACTTCATTCAATTACTACATAAAGACATATGATCATTAGACTAAGAAAAGCACAGATTAAATGAAGCTGCGCACTGTCCAAAACTGTAGTATGCTTATTGTTAAAGTGAAATCTGATGTTCTTTCTAGATGACTGCTTCTGTAATGCAAAATGTTCCAGCACGCATTCTTTCTGGCAGAAATGGCTTCTACATGGCTGGAAGTGGAAACCCACCAGTGTGCTTATGTTGAAGCTCCTCTATACATTGAAACATCTTAGTGACCATGTTTAAGTGTTGAGCGAGTGTTGCGTGGGTTTGAATGATACAGATGCAGCCATTCAAAATGCGCGGTACAAACCCGCGGTACGGTAATCTACCCACAAGCCACCGCGGGGCACCGTAGGGCACCGCGGTAAGTGATTGGCTGGCCAAAATGACCGACAGGGACACTCGTGGTGCATTGGTTGGTAGTGAAAAGATTGAATCATTTAATGTCTTTACTGTGCACATTTTAATCCGCTTAGATTTGAATATTTATATGGAATTTTACCACTAAAGGGAAATTTTAGTAGCGGAGCATAAAAAGAAGAGGAGCATAACGCATCTGAAGGTCATAAACAATATTAATTTAGGAACATAAACATTACTGTATGTACGTAAACTGTACTGTGTATGGCTGGTCTTGATAGTTTAAAGAAAAAATACACACCAGCCTTCCATTTCTCCTTAAACATTTTAAGCATGAAAGTTTTATGAAACAGTACCCAAATATGCGATTGCTGTATAGAATGAATTTTAATTTTAAAAAATTATTTAACACGAAAATTAAGCTGTTTACATCTTCCGCCTGAGAACAGTCACCCGTTGCTCCCCAACGCAGAAACACAGCCACTAACTAGCAAAGAGAGGACATTAGCTAGCCAATATGATAAAGAAATAAATGATTATTTTGTTTATTTCTTTTGCACATTTATTTGAACATTTCCATCGATTGTACAAGCACTTGGAAACTGTCCAATCCCTAGTTCATCAGGCATTTTCTTTTATGCTGTGGGCATTCTCCCAGTCTGGCGCAGGTCTGTGTCTTCTAGGATATAATGCCAGCGAACTCTAGTTTTTATGTCCACTATAACAGACAATCTCCTTTGCTTTTAACCGAGCGTCTAACCCCTCTGATTGGAGAAAAAAGACGTGCTGGTTTGCTATACATACTGTACCAGGAAGATGTTTTCTTTCTATTCGAAACGTGTATTTTAAAAGTTTAAGAAGTAAAAACCTTACAGTGTACACAGATTTCTAAACTGATCAGGATCGTTATCTTTGTCTTATCCATGATAATGTTCAAATTAATAAATAAAATAAAATAAACTTTATTTTATATAGCGATTTAAACGAATAAGTAATTAGATTGCTCATAAACCTAATCACTTTTTCTACATAAACACCGGTGAAACCGGTTTAATTCGTCACAGCCAGCACTCCCGCAGAGAGGGGGGTTGTACTCGTTAATGTCTTAGCCGGAACACATCATTATATCTCATTTTGTATTTCTATAAAAAAATCGTTTGCCCAGCTTAACACTATTGTTGTTATTGTTTTTATTCTGTAAAGTGCTTTGAGGAGCACAGCTTTCTCAACACTTAGATTACATTTTGATACCACCCTTACACAAAGCAGAAACTGCTTGTATTTTCCGATGACATACAAGTGGAAAGATTACAGATTTTAATCGTCTTTTTTCTGAACCAGGGAAAATCTGATCATGTTTCTCTATAACAATAATAAAAAACTTTATTTTACATATCACCTTTAAAAGTGGCATCTCAAAGCAATACAGTAGATGTAAACCACAGATTACAAAGTAAATACCCAGACAAACGCAAACGCATTTTTTAATAAAATGCTTTTATTCATTCAGCAGAGAGAGAGCGTAAAACCTGGGCGTAACAGCTGTTCCTTTTTCTGATCACTCGCTCTCTGGATAAACATCTCACCTGTCCTGTTCTTTGTTTTTCTAATTTGCTGATTATGCCTTCTGCAATCCACTCCTGCCCTCACACCTAAAGAAGACTATTTTAAATTTCTTTGCGTTGTCCATTGTGCAATTAAGCCTTGTATGTGCTGTCCTTAAGGTGATATCACATAAAGGTGATATATAAAATCATGTTTTTTTATTATTGTTATAGAGAAACATGATCAGATTTTCCCCGGTTCAGAAAAAACTTTTAATACAGTCTTTGCTGTGCTTTAGAGGATCCTTGTGATATTTCGAGCTCTGGTTGAATGATAAGTGTCGCAGTTTAAATAAATTTCGTAGTTGGAAATTATGAAACGCTCTGTTAAAAGCAAGGGAGTTTTTATGTCCGTTGCAGTTTTTTTGAATCCCCGGCGGAACACATTCCATAAGAATCAACGCTTTTATATATCGCCTTTAAAGGTGGCTTCTCAAAATGCTAAAGGATAAAAACAACAATAACAGCAACAACAACAATATTGTATTTCATTGCACTTTGACAGGTCGTCCTTAAATCAATTGTTGACTTTTCTCTCTTTACTACTGAACTTGTTTGGATTGACTGAGCTCCGTTCTGTACCACACAATGATCCCCCCAGAGTCTCTGCCCCGGGTGATTTGGTTTTTTTTGACAGAGTGTAAAAAACTCTCTCTCTTGCTTGCCCTCCACCCTCCTGTGTATTGTCTGTTTTTTTTGTGCTGTCCTTTGACAAAACAAGGCTCGCCAGATAATGTGAATCGAAACCTGTTTTTCTAGCTTTTAAAGTAATGCGATGTCTAAGCGGGAACACATCATTATATCTTACATATGAAAAATACATAATATAGCTCCCAAACAAACGCAAACGTGTTTTTAATAAGATGCTTTTATTGACTCATAATCTGACAATTTCAGGTAGACTAAGGGAGGACTAAGGGAATTGTCATCTGTTGTTGAAGCTCTGACTTTGAGACCACTTGTTATCCCAGGTTCTTTGAATCGCTACAATTCAAATAGAGAAAAAAGAGCTGACTGACAAGATTTAAGATCTGGCTGTTAATGTTGGATTAAAAAAAAAACACTTTGCCTGACGTTTGTTGCATTGCTTGAAAAATAACTTTATTTCGAGAGACTGGATAAGTAATTCAAGTGTTTTTTTTAACTTCCTGAGAAACAACTAATAATTTAACTATATGTGTAAACGTTTTATGATATGTCGCTGTTGTAAATGTCTGTGGACATGTGCTGGCTGGACAGGAAGCTCTAATGTACACAGAGAGGGGCGGGAGGGGGGGACATGACGAGACATACTCTTAGAGTCTGATTAATAGGGAATATAATATAAAAATATAGTACTAAAAATAAGATTTAAAAAAAAATAAGAACACTCTACAGACATTCACAACAGCGACTGTCAGAAGATAGGACACAGCGGCTCAGACACCCGCTGAATGGAAAGGGGCACTTTAATGTTCTGTATGGCTAATACTAAAGCCAATACTTTAATATTCTTTTCTGTATGTTTAACAATAAGGTGTTAATGTGTTGTTGTTAAGTGTGAATTTGTACCTGTTTCCTTGAGGTCTGGCTTTTTTTCTGGAAAACCATAACTCTGGTCTTGTCCAGATTGACTGTCAGTGCCCAGGTCTGACAGTGCTGCTCCAGCAGTGCCAGGTTCTGCCGCAGCCCCTATTCTGTGGGCGACAGCAGGACCAGGTCGTCTGCAAAGAGCAGGAACTTGATTTCTGTAATTAATGCAGATCAGTAAATCAAGGGACAAAACAATTATTGCGCCCGGCTACTCAATGGGCTTTGACGTACTAATGCGTTGGTTTAACAGTCCGGGTGTGGCAATGTTTTTTATTATTGTTATAGAGAAACATGATCAGATTTTCCCCGGTTCAGAAAAAAAGATCTAAAGTATACTAGTTTGTCACTCTTCTCATCCCCTCTTTGCTAAATGGCTTTTGAATAGAGTCACATGAAGAGAGAGGCGAAACAGCCCTACACAGCCCTGTCACAGTACACGAATATAATTATATCTTATTAATTTCTTTAGATACACAATTCTTTTAATACAGTCTTTGCTGTGCTCTTGGGGATCCTTGTGATATTTCGAGTTCTGGTTGAATGATAAGTGTCGCAGTTTAAATAATTTTCGTAGTTAGAAATTATGAAACGCTCTGTTAAAAGCAAGGGAGTTTTTATGTCTGTTGCAGTAAAAGAAAATGCCTGACAAAGTAGGGCTTGGACTGATTCCAAGTGCATTTTTGCAATTTACGTTGCATTGTCCATTGTGCTGCTGTAATACAGTTTAAAATAATTCAAAGTCTAAACAGTATCAGCTTTATTTATGGGTTGCAATTTAAAAAAAGCCAAAAACCGCACTCAAAATGCAATTTAGAGCTTTCTGGCAAGAGGAGACACCCAAATTAATAATGTAACATGCCACTGTTTGTGGATGAACAAGGTTATACTGCTATTTTCTTAGATACGCGTAAAAAAATAATAATTTTTGAATCCCCGGCGGAACACATTCCTATAAGAATCAACGCTTTTATATATCGCCTTTAAAGGTGGCTTCTCAAAACGCCGTACAGGATAAAAACAGCAATAACAGCAACAACAACAATATTGTAATATTGTAAGTAATAACTTAACTATATGTGCAAACGGTTTATGATATGTCGCTGTTGTGAATGTCTGTGGAGTGTATCTTATTTGCCTGTCGGTCCTGGCTCTCTCGCTCGCCCTCCCCCCCTCTCTCCCTCAATTCAATTCAATTCAAGGTGCTTTATTAGCATGACAGATGGGTACAATCAGTGTTGGGTACTTACTTTGCTGTGAGATGCCACTTTTAAAGGTGATATATAAAATCAAGGCTTTAACTTGCTTTAACTCCGCAAGTCTGAGTTCTCGAGTCTGTCCTATCCGAACTCGAAAGTATTAAAATATGTATCTTTATAGCAGGTGGTGTACAGCTTTTTAGTATAGATTACACTTTCCTAAAATGTATTTAAAAAATAAAAATGATTACAATCTAATCTTTCCACGTTCGATCCCAAGATCCCAAGAAAAATAAATCTAAACGGGGAGAAAGCTATGCTGAAAGTTTATTAAGATACTTAGAAGACAAAGATATCAATTTATGTTGCATATGTCTGATTGTGAATCAAAAAACACATATATTTAAACCCGTGTTTTGATTTAAATTAATATAAATGTTTATATTGTAACTCCTAGGTGACTATTCATTGTTATCAAAATGACTTAAATTCGATCATGTTGTGATATTTAGAAATATAAATTTGTTTGGTGTGAGTGAGGTTTTATTTAATCTCTGACTCAGGGAAACATTTAATTTTTTCAAAGAAATGTTTGTTAAAGAAAATCCATGGCTCCAGCAGGATTTGATCACAGACTGTGTGACATGGGAGTCAGGAACCTAACCCACTGTGCCACCAGCAAGGTTACATACAGGGTCCTGAAAAAGCACTACAGAAACATTATCAACAGACAATGTACAGCGTGTACTATTCTTGTGTTGCGGTACATGAATATAATTATATTGTTATTAATTTCTTTAGATACGCGATTCCATGTTATATTCCCTTTTAATCAAATTCTAAAAGTATGCTTGTTGTCTCCGGTATCATGTTAGTTAAAGACTTCAATGCTTAAAATGTTTAGGGAGAAATGGAATACTGGTGTGTATGTTTTCTTTCAAGTACCGAGACCAGCCATATACTGTATGTTTAAGTTCCAAAATTAATATTGTTTATGGCCTTCACACGCGTTACAGTATGCTCCTATTCTTTTTATGCTCAGGTGATAAGATTTCCCTTCAGTGGTAAAATTCCATATAAATATTCAATACTTAAACGGGCATAGTTAAGACATTAAATATACATATACATATACATACTGTATACAGTACAGTTTGCATACGGTAATATGTTTATGTTCCTAAATCAATCTCTTTAATGAGCATGTGAAAGGCACGGTGAATCAATTCTCAAAAATTACTGTACTTTGCATGATTGGAAACAAATGCGTGATTGCAAAATGCTGTGGTGTTACTTTTACAAAGACGGTCAATGAAAAAAAGAATGTGGACCAGGCCAATACTTTGACTTTACAGCTTGTCCAAGGTCATTCATTATTAATACTATTAGCAATATCTTCGTTAAAGACTTTGATGGCGACAGCTCAAACATGAGAGGTTGAGCTTTATTAGCTCCACCTTGCGGAAATTCCGGATACTATTAATTTGCTTGCGGTATTATAGGAGAATTCACGGTAACTCGCGGTATTTACCGGTAACTCGCGGTAGACTGCATAAGCGCACCGCAAAATAATGTGGTATCGCCCCCGCATTTTGAATGGCTGCATCTGTAAGTCCTTTCATTGTTGCTACCACAGCTGTTCACCCAATTAAAAGAACATGGTAACATGCACTTTGGCAATGTTGCACTGTGGCTATCTGAAACACACAGCTGCAGCTGCTGACAGGCAGAGATCCTGATTTTCAGAGGGTGGCATGAATGCCAGTGTGGAGGATGAAAGCTCACCAGAGAAAGCTAAGAGAGAGGAGAAATGGCGAATGGAATCTAGTTCTTTTGATAGCATTGGTTATCTGCATAGCAATGGAGCTATAAAGGTACTGGATAGGCTTTGGTGTTTCTGGGAGATGATAATAATAATTATAATGATAATAATAATTGCTTACACTTATATAGCGCTTTTCTGGACACTCCACTCAAAGCGCTTTACACGAAATGCGGACTCCCCATAGTGCGCCAGAACGCTCACCACACATCAGCTATCAGTGGAGAGGAGAGCAAAGAGTAATGAAGCCAATTCATAGATGGGGAGATGTCAGGATCCAGGTCAGGAGTTTCAGGTGTTTAGCTTTCTGGTTTCTGGCAGATTAATACAGGAAACACCCAGACAATAGAATCAAGAGTCCTCTATAATTCTAGGGGGTATGTTTGAATTAACTTTCCTCCATTTTACTCGTTATACTGTAGCTATGACATTACTGCAAAAGAAATATGTAAAATATATTCTAAACGAGTTCAGAATTTCAAAATTTTATATTGAAACTCAAGTTATAACATTACTATAATTACATTTATTGAAGATAATTTTATGTAAGTTCGGTCTAGAGCACAAGGCAAATGCAAATCGCTTATTCCCTTAGGAAGTACACAGATTACAAATGTTTGGTGTGTTCCTATTGCTTGTTTTTGGATATTGGGGAAGATTATCACTTGATAATTGAAGATTGTGTTGTATGAGATCCAGACTTTGGAGATGATCTGACATTTTTCAAGAGTGCAGGTACATCTGTTGAAGACTAGAGATGGTGGGCAGCATATAAACTTTGCTTCCTTGGTTCAACAGAGCTATTCTCTACTACCTCTTGTTTCTTGGATTCGTCTCTTGCTGAGTTGCTTATTTCCCGTTTTTGGTTTATTTTCCGTGATATTCATTAGCTGCAGACAAACACAATTTTTGCTTGGCTAGTTTAAATTTTACATTAAAATATACTGCCTCCAGGATGGACTGGATGAAATGTTGAAAAGTTCCCATGCATTTGTTAGAACATTAAACTTTTTATATGTGATTGGAACAGGTATGATATTCGGATTTCTGAACAACTTGTTGTTTCTTTCTTTTACTTGTTAACAAACACAGCATAATTCTTTCTATTCTATCTTAAAGATAGATAGACTTTATTGACCAAAGGGAAATTAAGGTTAATTAAAGCCTCAATTAATTTGAAGGAAATTAAAGCCATACTGTATGTTATGCAATATTATAGTAAGCATACATTTTTTTGTTGGAATGTCACCACATCGAGCACCTCATTCAATCTTTTACCAAAAGAAGCAGTCACAATTCTATTTTCTTGGTGTGAATTTCACATTTTCAAGACCCTTAATCCATGTGGCTTGGATTATTCCCTCAATTCAAAACTTTTTGATCATTGCTTTTTGCAAAGTGAACTGTTTCATTTAGTATATTGTAAATACGTCTTTAAGACCAATTAAGTGATATTAACGAGAGTTCACTACAATGTTTTGTTTCTTGGAATCCAGTAGAGTTGGTTACAATGTTTCTGGATCTTCCCACGTTATTGCTTTATTATCAACAAAATGAAAAAGAAATGTACTTCTGAGACATGTGGATAATTATTAGGAACATTTCCACAGTTATAAAAGAATTTAATCTTTTGGAAGGAATTCTTGCACGCCTTCCCATCTTTCTGAACCTTCTACTCTGTTACTGGAACAGGAGATATCCTCTTCTTGACTGGAGAGGTGCCATGTGTAGCGGCAATGCTTGTTAATAAGACAGAATTAAGCTTTGGTAAACATCCTAAATGAGGCCCCATCTCACCCTCCATCTCTGTGGTGCAGCCACAGAGAACGTATTCATGCAGGCTGATTTAAGATGTTTTCTTTTGATAAGGAACAAGCTCCCAGACGGGGGTGCACTTAGCTAAGCCTGGCTATCATGATCAATGGTCATCCATTGGCGCCTATCTGTCTAGGGAGTGCCAGATGGACATCTGGACTGCATTCCTAAGTATCAGGAGTAAGTGACTCATATCTCACCTTGATCAACCAATCAGGGACTGGTAGGGCCGAGTAACCCAGATGGGACTCTGATGCCCATGGAACTTTCAGCCAATCAATGAGCTGAACTTCCTCCAGGTAAAAACAGGCAACACAGAGGGCCTGAGAGATTCAGTAGGATTTCAGAGGAGGATTCTGTGGACTTTTCTAAAGGGAATTCAAAGGAGAATTCCAGGGCAGGACGGCCCAGGAGCAGAAGGCTCCCAAGGGCAGGACATTCTCGCAGCGTGCCTCCTGACCATCCTGAGACTCAGCCCGGACAACCACGGAACGGCCAGTGTGTCCGAGTGCCAGAACTTTCCTTTGTTCTAAGAGTCTAGAGCGGAGGTTGCCAGAGAGTAACCAGAGGATCCACCTGAGGTTAGCACCAGCAGCAGGCCTCGTGAACAGGTCAGAACTGTGGACAGCTGAATCACTATTCAGAACTAGCTCTTCACCAGGAACGAACTGGTCCTCTTCCTGACTTGCTGGGACCCACAGTCATCTTTTCTCCTGTGCAAAAACTTTGCTAGTTAAAGCAAACACTAACTAGCCGGTCAATGAGCATCAGCAGCGCACTGTCGCAAACCGCACAGCACAGCCTGGCACCTAGCCAGACAGCGCGGATTGGACAGCAACAAGCCTGCAACTGTTTCTTTGTGCCCCGCAGGAGATCTGAATCCCCAAAGATTGGATGAGTATTCAACTTCACTGCATTACTGCTCGAGAATTCAATTGTTATCCCAACCAGTTGATATCAATTTAATTCCTAAGAGTTATGTACTTGTTTTGAGTATCTAATGTAGAAGTTATAACCAAGTTCATTTACGAAACGGTCTAAATGAATGATATACTGAACGTATGTCCTCTTGTTATATGTAACTCTTTGTAACTGACTGAATATATACCTTTTGTATTCTGATAACCCTCTCGATAAGATCTGTTAGGTTTACATGCATATTCTATGTATTAATAAATGTATCCTCGTGTATTAGTACCTGTGTGTGTGCGTTGTTTGAGCTATATCGCATGGTTGGATTCTAAAGCCATCAAAAGAATCAATTTTGTGATTTACTGCTACAATTAATAATTGTCCCAGTAAATGCCCAAACCCTACAGAACTGGTGCCTTCAGAGAGCACACTACATTACACATGCTTAATTAGCATTCCTACATGGCAGGAGCTTTTATAATGTTGTCTCTTATATTTCCTTGATAAGTAGGTTTATAGTACTTATTGCCTTGTGAAGAAGAGCAGACTTTATTCGGAGATGTCACCTAAGTGGGAAAAGTATACAGACTTGTCTGTTGGCAGCCCCTGAACCCATTACCCTATAAGCAGAGTATGTCTTACAGAGTAGTGGGAAAATAATTAAGGAAAATAGAGAAAATAGCTTGGCTGCAGATAACAAGAAGAACACAAAAGTACAGAGGAGGCAGCAGGAACAGAAGGACAAGACACATCTGTAGGCTCAGTAAATGGAGTCTTGGGCAGCTCAGGGGTTCTTGCAGCCGACTGGAGAGCTGAACCATGAATGACATTATCAGGCAATGTAGACGTATGCTGGGGCACCAAGCATTGAAGATCTTGAAGTATAGTGAGAAGCACTTTCCTTAGGTATTTTTTTTAAGTTCATGTTTCTGGAAATTGTACTGGAGTGTGGTACAGTCCAGCAGTCTTGATTGAATGGAAAAATAGTTGCCAGTGTTCTGAAACACATGTGTTTCTCCAGAGCCAGGGTATGCAGGAGAAACTGCTTGTGTTTCATTTCTATCCTAATATTCTGTTTGCCTATACAAACCCACATTGTCTAGAAAACATAAATAATGTGTCAACAGAAACACCCAATTATTTTTGGTCACAAGACTATATGTATGTTAGTACTCTCTTTTTTGTAATTATGCTTCATGCTACTATGTGTATGTGAAACCCTGCACGTATCGATATTAAGCGTCCCCTGCCAAGCGATTACAGTCTCAAATCTGATCAAACTCATCTTTTCATTTGCTGATTATGGAGTATTATGCTGATAATGGGGTTAATCTTACTGATTGGATATCATATGCAAATAAGCCTAGTTTAACTAGATTAACTATTGAATCTTGATCTTTGACAGAAATTAAGAAATGCAAGGATTCTTGCACAGATCTCTGTATTGCTCCAGTTGACCAGAGTCAAAGGAGTTTCAAGTAATTGTGTTGACTGAGAGTTTGTGTTCCTGTTGAACTTTGGAAGATTGCCAAATCACATGAAGATTAGGAACATTTCCATGGAAGTGTTGAATAGGAATACTTTTGTAACAGTATGGGTGTGTGACAGGTGAATTACCTTGAACCTGCACCCTGCTGTATCCATGTTAATCCACACCCACATAACTGATAGTTATTTGGCCTTTTGAGTATCAGATGAATATGAAGCTACACAAATTAAAAAGTAAACTGTTTTAGGTTACCAGAAATATTACAAATGATCAGAGGTCATTTATAGCACATCTAAACCATATGTTGAGAAATGATTCAGGGGTATTATTTAGGTTGTTAGTTTTAAATACCAGCTTCAACAAAGTGGTTGGGTAGCTCATTCCATACTTTCACAATCCTTTTGGATAAAGATGTGCCTCCTGTTCACAGCTTTTACAGTTTTAAGAGCACTTCAACATAGTTTGCACTCGTGTCCTCTAGTTGGGTCCAACTGTTGACTTTTTCAATGCATTTAATTGTTTGAATACTTGTATCAGATCCCCTCCATATTCTTGTCTGTCCAAGGCTTAAAAGTTCAGTGTCTTCAGCCTATCGGTGTAGGACATTGCTTTAAGCCCCGGAATGGAGTTTTTGAAGCCAAGTCTTCACATCTCACAAAACATCCTATTTTCTCTCAGTCTTCGGCTGCTGTCATTCCTCATGTATTCAGTTGCTCTTGAAGTAAGACACAAGATGTAAAAAGGGTTAACTTAAGTCAGTTCTGCCTGAAAATTAGACTTCTAATCAACAGGGGTTTATGGCAGGAAAGGGGGTTAACTGATAAGGATTCCAGATGCGAGCTAGGAACCCCCTGTGGGCGTAATCTTAAACTGACCATTTGGCCAAATACCATGACCCCCCCTCTTTACCATAACACAGAATGACATCCGAAGCAGTAGTACTGTTTATTTCATATATATGGAATATAATGAATGACCTATTGATATATTGTACAGTATGTGAAATAAAACGTCCGATTGCCATATATTTGACTCGCAAGTTCTCAATTTAAATTATATGTCTCAAAATTTATAGAGATGCAGTCATTCAAAGTGTGCAGTACAAACCAGGAGTGAAGTGGCATAAATATCAATGTCACGAGTAGAGACTGACCAGGTCTTAAATATCCCAGAGAACCTGCTGCAGTGTGTCTTCTCACTACAGCCAGGTGCTCTGCAGTTTCCTGTCTCTTCAGCGATCCAATCAAAGTGGAGATGTGGCCGCTGTTTGTTGTAGATGTACAGTAACACGCTCTGCTGGTGCAGCTGGCCAGACAAAATAAGAATAATTCAAGAGGTTAATGTCACCAGTCAAGTCAAAACAACTTGCACTGCAATCTTCTCACTCAATGGAAAGTCGTGTCACTGCCTCTGATCGCTGATCTAAGGAATCTGTTGGATATTTGGTTGCTTAATCAAAACTATCCACCTTGTTTCCCAAACAAAAGAACTGCTTCTGAAGCGCTAGTTGCTGCAGTGGTTAGGGCTCTGGAATTCTTTAAGGGAGAGTGGGAGTTCAGATCCTACAGTAGTTGAGTCACTGCAGCTACAGTATGCCCTTAAGTGAGATAATTTACTCAGTTTGCTTCAGTTCAGTTAAATCGCCTGCTGTATTAGGACAACATGTTATGGATCAACAATTAAAAGAAATTAATGTACTATTGCTGTTACTTCTTGCTGCTATTATTGTTGCTTTGATATCTGCTTATACATCTTGTAATACAATAATCAGATTATATAATTATGGTCTCTACAGCAAACATCTGAAATGAGAGTCTTTCCTTTCTTGTGTTTTTCCTTTTTCATCTGTGACTGGTCAATAACTGTGCAGATGGGGTAAGGGTTGGTCATGTCCTCATCTCCCTCTATTGAAACTGAGTCTCACAGCACGGTGCTGCAGGTGTAGGCCTGGACTGGGCACAGATTCAATGAGGTGAAGGACAAGGACAGTGAGGTTGAAGAGAATCTTAACATGTTAATTGCAGTAATTACAAGAAATGCAGCTCAAAATGAACAGTAAGAATTATTGAATGTTACAGCTTATAAATATGTGATTTAACACAATTAACAAATTGTGTTTCTTAATATAATATTATTGAAATCTTTAGCAGTTTCAATAAATGTGTTTAACAAACGCTGAATTTTGTAATTTCTTCTTTTTTGTTGATCTGCATTAATAAGAATATACATTTTTACCAGTATTCCCAGTTGTGTATTTTGTGATCAATACCTACTACTGCAGCAGATAGTATTGTATGGGAAACCTAACTTCACTGTTACTTTTGACAATCAGTGGATAATTATCTGCTGTGGAAGATTTCTCATATCTGTACGGTAGCCAGGATTCTCATACTTCAAATTCAGCTTGTCAGAACTAAGTAACCTGTTGAAGGTTAACTGAAATGTGTAGAATTTTACAATACTGTCAATTTATTTTGATACCAAGAGTTAAAACCTTGTCTGAGAACTTGGGACTTCAGTTCCCCTATTAGATCTGAGTGAGGTGTGGATCAATATTGCAGGTGGGGTCATGATTTTGATTGGGAGCAAGTGGGAATTAAATAGAAAGAAAAGTTCCACTCAGTGCTCTATATTCAGACACATCTTTCTACAGTCTTCTTCATCCTACTGTGTCTTACCTTCCCCGTAATAAAACTGTGATGAGAAATATAAGATGCCTGATCTTGTGAGAAAAGCTTCCCCTCTCATTTCCGTGTCTCGCAGGTTTAAACTTGCTCCTCACTTCTTTCTCTTGTCTGTTCTCCATCTGTCTCAATCACTGTCTTCACAGCAGTAATGCCAGCTAGACCCTTTTCTGTAGTGCTGCTCAGTCAGTATAGAAGTGGCTATTCAGAATGAGACCCAGAGCTCCATGTCCCAGGTAACCCCATAAAAACACACAACAGAGGGAAGTAACAAAGAATGAAAAATTTTGTATATTATCCCTAACAATGGCAGATGCAAATGTTATTTCCCTTATTCAACAATTGAAGAAAAAGAAACCGGCATCCATCAGATAAAATACAAGTTTTTATGAAAAACTGGACAGTGTGAGCCCCGTGTAGTTTTATTTTAATATGTCTTTCCACTAGGCGCCACACTGTAAATGGGTATAAAACAATGGGGTTTAATTGTCATTGTTTAAAAGTCAATTTTTTAAAGTTGTAGCTCATGAAAAAACCCAGATTTTTTTTCCAGTGCTTTTCCAGTGCTACTCCAGTGTCTTCTGCTGAAACTGGGGAACAAAGACAGCACATCCTGAATGAAGGTTTTATGAAGCCAGGTCCATGGGTCTCAAAACCTTTTCAAAATCTAAAATTATACAGATACTTATGGGCAGTTATAGGCACACAGTCATAGTTTTATAAGCAAATAGTAAAAGAGATGTTATCTTCTGGCAGCTCAGTTATAAATTTCTTAAAGATCAGAGTTTGCAATCCACTTTTTTCTTTGTAGTCCACAATTTCTTCCAACATGTGGCCTTTTTGAGAGGTTTGAGGTGCCTGAAATGTATGAGCAATAAGTAGGCATAGCACGAACCCTCATTTCATACACCACTGCTGTCACACACCTCTCTCACTTTTTCTGTAAACTTAGTAGCCTTGATATGTATTTCCATCAGTACAACTAGTGACGTTACTGACCTGACACAATTTTCTTAGCCTTTCAAAATAAAAAATAAAATTAAAATACAATTATGAAAATGTCCATTATTATTATCAGTGAGCTACTGGGAGTGACACTGACAAGCCAGACCTGTGCAGCGTATACACAGAGTGGCATCAGAGTGAGGAGCCAGGGAGGTTGTGTATTTGTTTTTTTATAACGGAAAGTGTGTTGAGTCTCAGCACGAGTGGGATGTGATGAAGAGAGACTCGGGGTTGTTAATGTGAGAGGTCTGAGTGCGGGAGTGAGTCTCTGGAGACTCTGTGTGTGAGACTTAGTCTGGTGGCTTCAAGTGAGGATGTCAGAGGCTCGAGGCAGACCTGGAAGTTGGAGCGCTGACTGGCCATGAGGGGACCAGTGAGTGTCATGTGGGAGCAGGAGGCTCCAGATCAGGGAAAGAGCAGGAAGCTGCTTGTGGTGACTAGGAGCAGAGGGTGCCATCTCCCTGAAAGGGACCAGTCGGAGGGCATGTGAGAGGTGAGGCTCAGTGAGTCCAGGAATCTGCAACAGAAGGGCTTGGCTCGGTGAGGGACCTACATTATGATCTCAGAGGACATCAGATAGAAAGGCCAGTGGAGTCAGTGAGCTGGAGACTCAGGGCCTGAGAGTCTGTGAGCCAGGGACCCAGAGGTCTCTGAGGATGTGTGCCCCATGTTTGGTGCCATGATGAGGGGCTGAGTACATCACCACTCTTGAAGGAGTGGGCTTGCAAAAAATGTGGAAACGTTCTCCAGCAGGCTGTGAGGAGTGTGTCTGGAGTGGTGGACACACCTGTTTGTGGGGGTCACTACCACTGTGACATCACAGTATCATGGAGAAACGTGGTTAGTTTTCTAACTAACCTGGAATCTATATCAATGGCTGTTATGGTCCTTAGGTAGAGAGTTATTATTTTTTCCCTAATTGTTTTCTCCTTTTTCTCTGGGTGCTGCCAATTAAGATACTGTATTAAGCAAATGAGGCACAAGCATTCAAAAGGGGGAACACTGAGAGACTTTGTTTTGGTATGGCCTCATTGTAAGGCACGACCACCTTTCCGGTTCTAGCCTGTCTAGTTGTTTTTTTAGTCAGTTAGTTTGTCGGGGTGGGGGGGGGTCTTTTCTTTGTCTTTCCCCTCCCAATTGGAATACAAATGTGCACCTCTGCCTCCCTGTGTTTTTTGGTATAATACAGTTTATTTGTTTTCTCAAACATAATTGCTTCTCTCTCACACATTATAATAGTAACTTTAACAGAACTAATGTACAGTACTCTATTGAAAATGGAGTCCAACTGTATTAATATTAATGGTATTCAAGTGAAATGTACAGATGGATCCCAAGTCTAAAGATTTCCCCTGTGGCAGACAAAGTCTGAGGCAGAATTCTGGTTCATATAGACTTGCTCTCTCTTTTCTGACTCGTACAAAGTGGATGCAGTCACACGGTCGATTCCTCTGCCAAATTATGATTGAGATTGTTTATTGCTTCACATTTTGATTATGTGTTGTTATAGTTATAACCTTGCTTGTTTTTGTTTAAATTGTTTATTTTCTTCAAAAGAGAATGTTGTTTTCCTCAACACATCTACAAATAACAATCAAAATCTCCAGTTCTCTTTATCTAGTGTTGTTAATTTACTTTTTGTATTAATTCAACCATGTGATTAATTCAACCAAAGCTATAACTTTAACAAAACGCCATAAAATGTGAAGCAATTTCTATTATGGTTAAAAGTTAAAGTCTCTCTCATTCTATTTCCCTATTCCAACCATTGTAGCTTCATGTGTCACCCTGTTTCCCACTGTCTCCCTTCCTGACAGTTTTTTCTAATCTTTCTTCTTCTTTCTGGATCCCAAAATTTGATGCAGCTGTTATCTTCATCATCCCCATCCACAGACACTCTGAGATGGATAATGCCATAATGTTTTATATTACTGCTGAACTGAATGTTGTAGTGAAGACTTGGAAAGAAGGATGTGGATGAGCTGTGCAGATGTTCAGCTGTGCTCCTGTCTTTTTGTCTGCAGGATGAGGAGCTGTGAACTAACAGAGAGATGTTGTGAAGATCTGGCCTCTGTTCTTCAGTCTCAACACTCCAGTCTGAGAGAGCTGGATCTGAGTAAGAATAACCTGGGGGATTCAGGAGTGAAACTGCTGTCTGCAGCTCAGAGGGATCCCAACTGTAAATTAACAACACTGCAGTAAGTGAACACTGGTGATTTATTTGTATTGTTTTATTTAGATATGTTAAGACTCACAGCATTCCATTTTTCACATGCATCAAAATGTAACACCTAGAAAATACAAAACAAAAAAGAAGGGTGACATATAAAAGTATCCTTTGTCTAATTTTATACAAGTTCTTGTCTTTGGGCTCTTTGTAAACATATGATTACTGAGAGGCTCAAAACACAACCTTTCCCATTTGTTAAAATATATACTGTATATGTTGTAGATTTTTAATTCTGTAGGTAATTTTCTTCTTGAAAGTGATTCTAGATTTGAACACTAGGTCTGTCCAGCTTTAACCAGTTTCTAGTGATTCTCTCCAGGAAGGTGAATTAGTGGATTTATGCAGATTTTAATGTTTTTAGATTCTTCAGTTGCTATGGGAGTGCCAGCCTCCCTTTCCATTTGAATCTTACCCTTATCTCTTATATTCCTCCCTTTTTTATGATATTTTATATACATCTGAAAGGAAGTAGCTATGGAAGTGAGTTAGATTTGCAATACTTATCAATTTGTTAATCTCAAGGTTCTTCCGGATGCTATTATCATATTTTAATTTGCATGCAGTATGATGCGCCACGCCCACCATGTTTTGACGCAACATACTCTGCGCTTTTTAATGGCTGGATCTGTTTATTAAAGTGGAACTGTGATGCTTTTTTTACATTTTGGGATTATAATGAATCTGCAATGATGAGTGCATTTCAAATCATAAGGAAACTACCAAGTACAAGATACCGTATCATAACAATCTCCAATTTATATCACAAAACAGATGAAGTGTCAATGTATGTGTAGTGCCATATTGCCATCATTGTCTGTGATTCAGAATAAGGCATGCTTTAGACCAAGTAAATTTTGCTACTATGTTAATTCTAAATATTTTAATGAGACTGACACATACAAGACAACACGTTTTAGATTCTTTTAAGTATTGCAAAAAAGGAAACCTGCCAATCAACTAAAACATACTCATTTATTTTCATTTCATTTCTTGTTCACTTGCAGCGACTAGTGAGCAGGAAGGGCTGGGTTTATGGTGCAATTTGCACAAAATCTTGCTCTCGCCCTTGGTGAGACCAGCTGATTCTCATCTGCCTTCAACAACATGGCAACCACGCAGTATTTCCACAGAGTTCATGATTGTGTACTTAATTTGAAATGATAAATTTTGAGATACTATCAGTTTATTTTGTTACGGATATTTAAAACCCAGTCTAAGAATTTAGGACTGCAGTTCCCCTTTTAGATCCGAGTGAGGTGTGGACCAATACTGCAGGTGGGATCATGATTTTGATTGGGAGCAAGTGGGATTTAGTTCCACACAGAGCTACACACTCAGACACATCTTTCTAAAGTCCTCCTCATCTCAGTGTGTCTCACCTTGCCCAGTAATAAAACCGTGATGAGAAATATAAGATACTCGTTCTTGTAAGAAAAGCTTCCCTTCTCATTTCCTTGTCTGACATGTTTAATCTTGCTCCTCACTCTATTGCTCATATTTTACTTTGTCCCTTTCTTTCTCTTGTCTATTGTCCATCTGGCTCAATCATTCTTTTCACAACAGTATCTGCCAAACATAACAACAAACAAACACAATCTGCCAGGTGTTTGTCAATTAATTTCTATATAATGTTTTTTTTTTTTAATTTTGTTTGATTATTCCACAGTGTTTGCTAATCCAACTAATTTGGTACAGTATGTAGTTCTCTAGTTTAGTTTTTATAATTTGACCTTCCATGTAATAAAAGTCAGACTGTATTGGTCTATAATTGCTTGGTTCAGTTTTGTTATCCATCACGTGGATTGGCACTACATTTCCATTTCTCCAGTCCCTGGCTTTAGTGTCCGTTGGAAGAATTGTGACAATGGCTTCTGAATACATGTAATCTGACATAATATAATATGATTTAAGCATTAATATTATTAGCCATAAACACTGTCATGCACAAATCTCCAGTCACACACAACTAGACTCCAAAATAGCTTCTTCCCCAGAGTTGTCAAGTTGGTGACGCCCCCACTCCCTCCCACCATACTATGATCTCTCCTAACGCCCATAAAACTGTACCGGTCGTAATAATATTTAATATTTATTAATTAACCATACTATTTTTAACCATACTATTTTTGCACTGTTCCAAGAATTACCTTGCACTGTTTTTGTCCTGTTATATTTTCTCTGTTTGCGGAATTTTGCACAGTTTTGATTACTTGATTACATGTTATTTATGTTATGTTATTACATGTTACTGTTATTGGTATTGTGTTACTGTCTATTGTCTTATCTTCTGTCCTATTTATATAATGCACCTTAGTGACTAATGAGAAACACTTTTCATTATACTATGCACCTGTGTAAGTTTAATGACAATAAAGTTTGAATTGAATTGAATCTTTAAATAAATAACAATAATAATAAAACAATGACAATTTGCAAGAGTTCAATTTTTAGATCCCCTCATTGTGTTTTTTTGTTCTTACAGAACATGGGGATGTACCAGCTAAACATTGAAGACGATTCCTTAATGGAGCAAGGTGGCAAAATTCCTTGTCTTTAAAGAGACAGAACAAACTCCTCCAGATGTTCATCAAACACCACAGACTGCAGACCTGCTGATCAAACCCCTCTGAGCAGACTGTGTGAAGGGCTGTGTTTCCATTGTGCTCTAGTATATGTGGAAGGTAGAGACAGGTCTCTCTCCTGTTCTGGGTCTGGACAGTGTGTAATTGGATAAGTATGAGTTTGTTTCTAATCTCTAGAATTAAAAAAGATTGTCTCTTAAATATATAATTAGTTCTGTTGGTTTGCCATGCACATTTTGTCTTAATAAAATTGTATATTGCGTACATGCAAGTCTTAATTTTGTGTAGTTAATTCCTAGGAAGACGGCATGCTAGCACACTGGTTAGTATTGCTGCCCAACAGCACTGGGTCCCTGGATTCAGTTCTGGGATGCTACTGTATCTGCATGAGGTTTTTATATTCTCTTCATGTTTACATGTGTTTCCACCAGGTACTCCAGCTTCCTCCCACAATCATGTTGGTAGATTAATGGGCTTCTGGGAAAATTAAATCTGGTGTGAGTATGTGTCCTGTGATGGACTGGAGTCCCGTCCCGATTGTACCCTGTCTTGTGCCCATGGATTGCTGGGATAGGCTCTGCTCCCTCATACAATTTCAGTAATAAGTCTCTTTCTGTATGTAGAGTGGATGAATGTGTATGAACAGTTTGTCTATATGAAGGCATCACTGCAGGGATGTGGATTTAGACTGACTGTGTACACTGACTGTATAACCCGGGTTCACTCTGGGTTCAGCTGTTACTAATGGGGTTGAACATGTATTTTCAGTTTTTCCAGTAGAAAGGTACTGCTGGTTCTTCTGTATGTCCATGTTGCACCTGATCCAGACATACAGTAGCGCAGAAAAGGAATGCACAAACACTTGCAAAAGCTTAAATATATAAAACAATCACAGATAGCTGTGTGTTACAAAAGAACATTTGAACATGCATATTTTAATAATAAATTAATCAAAACGTGTTAAACATAAATATATTTTAGATTTTGTGTAGTA
Source organism: Lepisosteus oculatus (assembly GCF_040954835.1). Taxonomy (NCBI): domain Eukaryota; kingdom Metazoa; phylum Chordata; class Actinopteri; order Semionotiformes; family Lepisosteidae; genus Lepisosteus; species Lepisosteus oculatus. The sequence continues at coordinate 18,879,232 of NC_090713.1, forward strand.
CAGTAGCTAGCATTGAACTGTGTGTTAGATGCAAATGATCCACGGAGCCAGCATCTTAAGATGTTCATATTTAGAGGCAATTTGCTTAAATAACAAACTAACCTGTGGATACTGATGTGCAAGGGAGGTGGAAAAGTTATTTCCCTATGCCATCACTTTAAAATGTATCCTCAGTAACTGCTGCTATCTCATAGTGGGTTTCTAAAACTGTGTATAGTTACACAGTGCCTTTAGTTCCATCCATTTTCTAATCTCTTTATCCAGTAGAGGGGAGCTGGAGCCTATCCCAACAATAAGAGGCGCAAGGCAGGATACACCCTGGACATAACACCAGTCCATCACAGGGCAGACACACAACACAAACACACACATTCAAACCAGGGCCAATTTATCCAGAAGCCTATTAACCTGCCAGTATGTTTGGACTACGAGAGGAAATCAGGTCACCTGAGGAAACCCATGATCATTTAATTTTGAAAGCCACGGAGACTTCTGGTGCTCCTGTTGTATTTCTGAAAAAAGATACAAAAAGCATGCTAACCAGTGTCCATCCCTATTCTTTAGGTAATGCTAGGTAATTCTTTAGGTAATAATTAGAAAAATATTTTAAATTATATTTTACCGTATTATATTTTGTCCTCATTTTTCTTTATTTTTAAATTTTGTATTTTACATATTTTCTGATAGTCAGATTTAATGTATATTTGAACAAAGTCTTGTAAATTAATATTTTTTTCAAGATGTGGAAAAGGGGCAGCAATTTATTACATTGAAATTGTTCATATTAATTATTGATTACTAATAGTTCATGCTAACACCTGATGTTCTTATTTAGATGTATATGAAATATTGAACTGTGTGACATAACATTCAGAAATACAATCGAGAATCGCTTGTGGTATTTGTATAAATGAAACTGTTCTAAAATGTATTAAATTATATTTAAATGTATAGTTTTGCCATGTGTAATGTCACGAGGAAGTACAAAAAGCACCTTCTTTGTTTAACGATGGTTTCAAAAATAAAAATAAATGGTGAGAAAGCTATTTTAATGCCAATTAAAATTTTGAAGTTAAAAGAAATTATTTACGTTGCTTGATTAATTTTAGGCAGATGCACTCGGTGCTGTAAGCACTCCAGGCTGCAGATGGCTCATTCTGTCTCGCTGAGCTCCATACCTCCTCCCTCTCTCAGTGCCGCCTCTTCTCTGAAGGAGCTCAGTGGGCGGGGCGCTACTTTCTCCGCGACCTGCTGATCTGCTTCACACCACAGGAAGACAGGAGAAAGTGATTTTCCCGTACGTGTTATGTTAACAAAAATAAAGTGTTTAAAACATTTAAAAATTAAACAAAAACTTACAGCATACACAAAGATTCTAAGCTGATAACGAAGAAGTATTTTTTTAACTATCTAAACCAGGTGTGGGCAAACTTTTTTGGCCCAAGGGCCACATAAAATTTTGAAACTGTATAGCGGGCCACTTCACACTGCTGTTACAGATAGCCTGAGAGAAAAAAATATTTTAAATATAAAAAAATAAAAACTGAATAAAACTTGACATTCAACACAAAAGCCAAGTCTTCTCTTACTTTTTATTTTGATAAACTTATTTTCTCAAATTTGTTCTTGCTCTCTGGACAAAGAATATCTATGGTTTCTATCATACACTCTTTCAAAAGCTCCCCTTCAGAGAGCAGCTTGCTTTATTTAGCAATTTTATATGCACGCTCTTCATTCACTGTCAACTTTCTGCTTCTTCAATCCACTCATTTTTTCGCAGGTTCCCTCACAGTACGATGGACCCACTCTAACTGGTGAATCAAATTGGTAAAGCAGGGGTTCCCAAACGTTTTGGGTCAATGCCTCCCTTGACCTGTCATATTTTCAACATGCCTCCTCTGTGTCAAAGATAAGTTCTATGGCAGTGCAATACTTTACAACATTTTATACATTTGAAAAGGAAATGAAGGGTCAAAATAAAAACAAAGTTAATCCAATTTTTATTAGTTTTAATCATTTTCAAAACCAATAGACTTGATCAAAATAGTAAAAATACTTGGCAACACATTTTATTGAAATTATTTGAATGTGCAAGAAATTTGAAAAAAAAAATAGTCAACATCTTGGTAAAATGACTAAATAAAAATGTAAACATCTAACATCAATGTTTTTTTAAAAAAGGTGGAGAAATACAATGTATTTTTGTTTGTGCCTCTTAATGGCTAATTGGGCTTGTTAAATAAATTATGTTAACATAATTCACCAAAGAATTGGTAGCATACTGGGTAGCATTTTTGGAATGTCAACGTGTATCTCCTTCTCAACATTGACTCTTGATCTGAACTTGGATTTGATAACCGCAAATGCTGAAAACCCAGTCTCACAAAGACAGGATATTGCAAAGGGAAGCAGAATTCAAAGAGCTCTGTTGCTTATTCCTTGGTACTTTAATAGTATGAGATTTTTTGCATTGTGCTACTTGGTACGCTACTTTGTATGATGATAAAAGAACTTTCCTGGGGACTGTGGTTTGGTTAGAAAAAGCAGCTTTTTGTTCAGTCATTAAACTTGCACGAAAAATACTCATGAGGCTTCCTTATTAAACTATTGTGAATAGTTTCCAATTGATGCTTCAATTTATTGGGGAGCATGCTCTTAACAGCCAACACTTTAAGGCAGACAACACACTGAGGACATTCTTTAGTGTCCACAATTGTGCATGTGAAACCGAAATTCAAAAAAACTGTCGTCATACTTTCTGTACTTGCATTTCTGTTTCTCTTTAGAACTAGGCTTCATGTTCTTCACGTTTTTTACTCACAATTTAAAAATCTCTCAATTGTGATCATGTAACAAAAAACTCACTAAATGTCCACTCAGAAACATGAAACACTTGTGGCCAGTGTCATGTGACACAATCTAGCTAGATAGTGCGACTTGCACATTCTGTGTGCACGAGCAGCTGGTTTTGCTCGTAATAAAAGTTTTGTCTGGCGATACCTGAGATGCCCCTGACCGACAATGGCGTCTCCCCTAGGTGGCGCAATGCACAATTTGGAATCAGTGTGGTAAAACGTTTGTGCGCCATCTAACGGCATGAATAATGAAATGTAAGAAAAAACAGCACCAAACAAAATGGAATATGGCGAATATTGACTAATTTAGTTTTGACCTCAAGGGCCTGTTAAAACTGGCTGGCTGGCAGATCTGGCTGTGGGCCGTAGTTTGCCCACAGGTGATCTAAACTGTTATTTTTATAGCTCTTAAAGTCATGCAATGTCTGAATTAGGCAGGGACACCTAATCATGCTGTACAGTATTAGGTACATTTTTTATGTTTTCGAGAGACTTCTTTCGAGAGAACATCTTTCTTCCTGTCAAAAGAATTTCATATGTAGTTTATTATTATCTGAGTAAAAACAACAAAAAAAACAACACTTTGTTATTCTCGATTTTAATTTTAATATATACAGTACAATTTCATTGTAATACTTGTTGTTAAGGCTTGTATTAAATTGCGCCACTGGAAGAATAAAGTATTTTGAATTGAACTGAATTAAACCAGTTGAACTGTTTTTTTTTCTCCCACTGTTGACAGTATTCACCTTTGCTTATTCATGTTTCTATTGATATAATTTAACATTGAATACTTCGTGATATAAAACAATGAAAACATATGTACATAATATTTAGGATTTTATTTTTTAAATAGGAGTTTGTTTGTTAAAAGAAAAACTTGTACCATAAGCAAGAATAAAACACAGACCTCTGGGGAGAGAGGAGCTTTCCAAACCCATTGGTCCAACACACCACTTGGCAAATCAGCTGAAACAGACAGGTCAGAATGTTTCCAAAGTAATCACAAGTCAATGAGTCAATGCAGATTTTTACAAAGAAAGTGGAATATGGTAATACTACCAGCTATATAAATATATTGCATTTAAATCCTTAAATTAATATTGTTTTAATGTCTTTAGTTATGCGGCTTCATATTATATTAAGCAGACTCTAAAAAGTCCATGTTGAAATAAAGACAGCAAGTATTCATAGAACAGGTTAAAACATTATAGCTTTTTATAAAATATATAAACTTAATATACTGTAGTATATTGTCAGAACCTTTCCAAAATAACCACAGTAAGTAACTGAATTAAAATGTTGATGAAGAAAGTGCAATACTGTTGTAAATTTCTTTAATTTAAGCTACCGCTATCAGTCAAATACAGTATACAGATGTAGCCATTCAAAGTGCGCGGCACAAACACGTACCGTAGACATTTGGCTACGTCATCGCACGTCCAAACACATCATACCGCGGTACGTGATTGGTTGACCGACAGGGGCACTCGTGGTGCGTTGGTCGGTCATAGAAAGATTTAAATGTCTTTACTGTGCCCGTTTTAGTATTGAATATTCATATGGAATTTTACCACTGAAGGGAAATCTTAGTAGCTGAGCATAAAAAAAATAGGAGCATAACGCGTGTGAAGGCCATAAACGATATTAATTTTGGAACATAAACATACAGTATTACAGTACAGTATGTAAACTGTATATGGCTGGTCTCGGTACTTTAAAGAAAAAATACACACCAGTATTCCATTTCTCCCTAAACATTTTAAGCACCGAAGTCTTTAACTAACATGTGAAATAACGTATATAAAAAGTGGTAGTTTTAAGCTTTTCTGCGAATACGCTCGATACTGGAGTAAACAAGCATACTTTTAGAATTTGATTAATAGGGAATATAATATGGAATCGCGTATGTAAAGAAATTAATAACGATATAATTACATTCATATACTGCAACACAGTATATGCTGTACAATGTCTATTGATACTGTATGTGTAGGGCTGTTTCACCACACCTCATGTGAGTGGTGTGGGTGTCTAAGTGCTAGACCTGTAAGCAACAGGTCAGCTGTTTAAATCCAGCTGGTGCCATGACTTTTCTTTTAACAAATATTTCTTTGAAAAAATAAAATAGCAATAATATGGACAATTAATTGACTTTGTATATTTCTAAATATCACAACATGTTCGAATCAAAGTCATTTTTTAATAACAATGAAGAGTCACCTTCTTTCCTTCTGACAACCGTTCCTGCTTCTGCTTCCTGCTTCTATCGTGACCGGGGTAAAGTTAGCTTGAAGTTCGAAAATGATTTTTCACAAAACCTCTTAGAGTTACAAAAACACTTGCTTTCTGTATAAAATACATTGTGAATGCTTTCTGAGCCTTTACTTTTTTGTTTTTATGACATTATTTTTACCAAGCACGAATATTCTTTTGTCCATATCTTCGCAATGGAAGCACAGAACGCCTTCAAACCAAATGCATTTTAAAGAGCACGACTTGTGGAAATTTCCACAGCCTCTACATCAAACTATCAGTGGGCTAATTATCTTTTTTTAAACCTTTTCATCGATGCGTAATTAAGCACTAACTGGAACCCGGGGGAATACTATTCAATACAGCTTCTTGCCAAAAACCTGTATATGACCATAGGAAGCATAACAGCGCAGTCTCCAATTACCCAGACTGTAAGCACAGGAATAAAGCTTTGTTTGATTTCTGAAACCCTTCCTTTACATCCTGTTTTCATTCAGATAAGGGTCAACTATATTCACAATACTACTGACAGCAGGAAGATTCAAATATTCTTTACTCAGCAGCTTATTAAAAACAGCTCCCATGATGTTCAAACCAACTTTTTACACAGAACACTGACACAGGTTTGTGTTCTGAATCTCTTTTTCTCGTGCTTTTATTTAATGTGGCACAATGCACTTGGATAGGGGTATTCTATTCACAAACCAATAGCATTTAAACCACAGCACCCACAATGCTGCAAGTAAGTGTTTTGCACACTAAGCAGGTCCTCTGACTTTTCCCAGCTTTGTTTTGGGTTGTGGAGCCTTTCTTTATTTTTTTATGATTTTTTGAAGATAACACTACTGGGATAGGTGGGTCTTCTTCATGGCTCAATAACATTTCAAGTACAGCAGCCACACTGCTAAAACCAAGTGTTCTGCACACCAGACAGCCCCCCTAACCTTATACAACCTTGCTGTGGCCCCTTTTTTTATTATTTATGATTTTTTCAATATGGCACCATTAGACAGGCGGTGCATGGGGATAGGGGGGTGCTATTCACGAGTCAATAGCTCTTCAAGCACAACAGCCACAGTGCTGCAACCAGGTGTTTTACACACCAGACAGCTCCCCTAACCTTATACAACCTTGCTTTGAGTTGTGGAACATTTCTTTATTTTTTATGATTTTTTGACAGTAATCAAGTGTTGTGCTCCCTAGGCAGGCCTCCCGACCTTTCACAGTCATGCTTTGTTGTGTGAAACTTTAATTTTCTTTTTTGAACATGGCAACTTCCACCGAGATGGGTGGGGGGTGGGGGGGGTGCTCTTCAATAGCTTTTTCATCTATACACACAAATGGATGTAACCAAGACACTCATAACCAACAGAATCAACCTGAACTCATAGAAAAACAAGAATGCCTCCGAGACACCTGCACCCCCCTCCTGGACCACTCTGGTATCAACACCCCCAAACCCATCCATACCAGCTAACAAGACTCAGAATCGGTGCAACCCTCCAACCTGGACCAAGAGCAGGATGGGACAAGAACCTGCACCACACTACGTATACAGGTTTGTATTTTTGGCTGAGATGAAAATGTCTAACATAGATTTGTTTTGGTTCTAACAAACAATAATAATAGTTGTTAAAATCCAAACACACATAATGAGATCACTCTCTGTCAGTATGTGTAACATTCTGGGTCTGGGATCCTCTGTATATGGGCGGCCCAGTCTATACTGTCCCCCTGGTATCGTGAAGCTCATTGTCCCTTACCTTACCTGATTCTGGTTTTGGTAAGCTAAGGGACAATGAGATTCACCTCTCCTCTCTCTCTTTTCCACTCTATTCTTCCTCTCTCACACTCTTCCTCTCCTCTCTCTTTTCCACTCTATTCTTCCTCTCTCACACTTCCTCTCCTCTCTCTTTCTCACTCTATTCTTCCTCTCTCACACTCTTCCTCTCCTCTCTCTTTTCCACTCTATTCTTCCTCTCTCACACTCTTCCTTTCTCTTCCTCTCTCTTTTCCACTGTTCTTCCTCTCTCACACTCTTCCTCTCCTCTCTCTTTCCCACTCTGTTCTTCCTCTCTCACACTCTTCCTCTCCTCTCTCTTTCCCACTCTATTCTTCCTCTCTCACACTCTTCCTCTCCTCTCTCTTTCCCACTCTGTTCTTCCTCTCTCACACTCTTCCTCTCCTCTCTCTTTTCCACTCTGTTCTTCCTCTCTCACACTCTTCCTCTCCTCTATCTTTTCCAGTTTATTCTTCCTCTCTCACACTCCTCCTCTCCTCTCTGTTTTCCACTCTATTCTTCCTCTTTCACACTCTTCCTCTCCTCTCTCTTTTCCACTCTGTTCTTCCTCTCTCACAGTCTTCCTCTCCCACCTCGCTCTTTTCCACTCTATTCTTCCTCTCACACTCTTCCTCTCCTCTCTCTTTTCCACTCTGTTCTTCCACTCTCACACTCCTCCTCTCCTCTCTTTTCCACTCTATTCTTCCTCTCTCACACTCTTCCTCTCCTCTCTCTTTTCCACTCTGTTCTTCCACTCTCACACTCCTCCTCTCCTCTCTCTTTTCCACTCTATTCTTCCTCTCACACACTCTTCCTCTCTATTCTTCCTTTCTCACTTCCTCTCCTCTCTTTTCCACTCTAATCTTCCTCTCTCACACTCTTCCTCTCCTCTCTCTTTTCCACTCTATTCTTCCTCTCTCACACTCTTCTTCTCCTCTCTCTCTTGTCCACTCGGTTCTTCCTCTCTCACACTCTTCCTCTCCTCTGTATTCACCCCTCTCTCTCTGTGTGTGTGTGTTTCTCGCGAGACTGAGTGAGAGAGTGGGCGGAGCTTCGGTGTGTTTGAATCGTGTGGCAGTGTTTCTTCACTGGTTTTGTGTTTTTCTGTTTTTCTGTCTTTTTGGGGGAAATCATCATGGCCGGTTCTGGAGGCTCTGATCCTCCAGACCTCTCCTTTGAGAAATTAACTCGACGCCATGGTATGAAAATCTCCCCTGCTGAGTTCTGTCCCCTGGAGAGGTGCATTCTTGTGGTCGGGGAGGTCGTGGGCTGCAGGAACATCAGGTCCGCTTCCCGCATGAGTGGAGGGATAGTCGTTTTCCTGCAATCTACCGATCTGGCAAACACCCTGGTGGAGAAGGGGGTCGTCCTGGACGGCACCTTCACCCCGGTACTGCCTCTCACGGCCCCGGCTCGAAAGATCACCCTCTCCAACGTGCCTCCATTCATGAGGAACGAGCTGCTGGAGAGGGAGCTGTCCCGGTACGGACAGGTGGTCTCTCCGATCAGGAGGGTCCCTCTGGGCTGCAGGGCGCCGCAGCTGAAGCACGTCGTCTCTTTCCGGAGACAAGTCTACATCATCTTAAAAAAATCCCACAGAAGAGATCAATGTGGCCCTTAAATTTCGGATTGACAGCTGTGATTATGTTGTATTCGTGACTTCGGAATCCATTAAGTGCTTCAGGTGTGGGAGCGAGGGGAATGTAATAATAATAATTAATAATTGCTTTATACTTATATAGCGCTTCTCACTAGTCACTCCACTCAAAGCGCTTTACAGGTCATGGGGATCCCCCTCCACTCCCAGCAGTGTGCAGCCCCACCTGGATGAGGCGCCAGTCCGCTCCCCACACCCCAGCTCTCAGTGGGGAGGAGAGCAGAGTGATGGAGCCAGTTCAGAGAGGGGGGTTATTAGGAGGCCATGATGGGTAAAGGCCAGGGGGGAAATTTGGCCAGGACACTGGGGTAACACCCCTACTCTTCTCGAGAAACACCCTGGGATTTTTAATGACCACAGAGAGTCAGGACCTCGGTTTGACGTCTCATCCGAAGGACAGCGCCTGTTTACAGTCTAGTGTCCCCCGTCACTATACTGGGGCATCAGGACCCACACGGACCGCAGGGTGAGCGCCCCCTGCTGGCCCCACTAACACCTCTTCCAGCAGTAGCCTCAGCTTTCCCAGGAGTCTCCCCTCCAGGTACTGACCAGGCTCACACCTGCTGAGCTCCAGTGGGGCTGCCAGTGGGGAGCTGCAGGGTGATTTGTCAGTGAAACCGTCTGAGCAGTATTTCTACTGGATTAGAAGAGCTGGATCCACCAGCCTGCTTGTTTACAGGGTCACAGGGCCGCTCCATCTCACCGGAAGTCCTGCTGCCTCGTTCTGAAGCACAGACCTGTAGATTTCCTCTAGTTTGGGATGTGAATTGGAGGTTTTACAAGCCACTGTGTCCATTTGACCTTCATTGTGGTCTGAAATGCGCTCCTCAATGCCGATCCTTTTGATCCCTGACACTATACAAATAGCCTCGCACTGTGGATAATGGGTATTACCGATTGTTTTGTTTGGCAAGTGGTTGTTAAGGCTGGATTCGCACAACAAAGAGTTCCTCCAAGCCTCCTGGGTGATACCGCTTGCTGTAACCTATTCACTGTCCCTGAGCCCTGACCAGACTCCCACTTGGAGCGATGGCGCTGTGGCTGAGGATCTGCGCCTGTGGCTGGGAGGTTGCCAGTTCAAATCTCGCAGCTGGCAGAGGAATCCTACTCCCCTGGGCCCCTGAGCAAGGCCCTTCACCCCAGCTGCTCCAGGGGCGCCGTATAAATGTGCTCTGTCCCCCAGCTTCTCTCTCCCTGTCAGTGTGTCTCATGGAGAGCAAGCTGGGATATGTGAAAAGACGCATTCCTAATGTAAGAAATTGTATATGGCTGATAAAGTGATCTTATCTTGTCTTACACGAGGAAACTCCAGGGCAGTGATAACAACATTGGAGTTAAAGAGGAAATTAGGCACCCTCTCATAGCTTTTGCCAGAATTACAGGCAGCCCTGCCACACCTCAGAACAGAAGTTACATCTTTACACAAAGGGTGGTGGGGGTGGGGAACCAGCCATGTTGTTGAAGCCGATATCCTGGCTTCTTTCAAGAAACAGCAGGATGAGATCCTCAGATCATGACATGGGGGGGGGGGAGTTCTATACACAAAGAGTAGCGGGGGTGTGGAACATCCTAACCCAGCCATGCTGTTGAAGCCAATGCCCTGGCTTCTTTCAAGAAACAGAAAATGGCTCTTGATGTAATCTCAGGTGTGAAGGCCACTATCCACCCACCCATTTCCTCACTGCTCCCCCCAATTCAGGGTGCACAGGGAAGCCGGAGCCTATCCCAGCAAGCAACGGGCACAAGGCAGGGTACACCCTGGACAAGCTGCCAGTCCATCGCAGGGCACACACAGACACTCACATCAGGGCCAAATTTCACCTTTCAGTATGTCTGGACCGTGGGAGGAAACCGACATGAACACGAGGAGAACACGCAGACTCCACACAGACAGCACCCCAGTTCTAGAACTGAGACCAGGACCTCAGTGCTGTCAGTATCTTATATAAATAGTTGAAGGAGGGAGCTGGGTCAGCATGACTTGGTGGCAAAGGAACAAGTAAAGATTTATTCCACGCTGAAAAGATGAGGAAAAAAACAACGTTTCGGCTGTAGAGCCATCTTAGGGTGTACTGTTTCTTTTCTTCTGTTTTTCAGCATGGAATAAACCTTTAATTGTTCCTTTTATATAAATATACTTGTTTTCTTTACCTACAAGGATCAGAACTGAACTGTATATGATTAAGACACGGTGTCAGGTTTCATGCCACCTGCCCTGACCGCGGTTGGAGTTTATTGCAGGAAGGGTTTTTGCCATATCATTGCGGACGCAAGGGATCGGGGTGAAATTACCCGCATCCAGCAGAAACGTAGAACGAAAACAGGTATCCAGTAGAAGAGACGGTTACACGGTTAGGCAATAAGTACTGGGCTTTTCGAAATATTGTGTTTTCTTGCTGATACCCGGCGTTTTCAGAGATTTCCCAGACTTAGCTTTGTCGCTGCATTTAAAGACACATCGTTTTATGGTGTCCCCCTTTAAAAAATAAACTGTAAATGAACAGAGTACCAAGGGGAACCCTGTCTTTCCAGAAGCCACGCTTATTTGTGTTGAAAACAAAGTTCTGCCGTTTTCTAAAAAGTCATAATTAGGCTTGTCACGAATCCTTCGACTGTTGCTGGACACAAATGACCGTAAAACATCTACCGTTAAAATCAGAAGGAATTGTTAATCTCTTTATTTTTTACCTGTTCACGGGTTCAACCTGTAATATTTTAGCGGGTTAAAATGTGTGTTTATTACATTTAACAACATTCAATCGCAGCCGCGCCGCTTTAAGATGAAATATGTTCTTTTTTCCAGACGCGTCTCTCCCACTGTGACGAATGGAATGGTCTGAAACCCACTCACTTTTCTGAGTAAAATTGAAAGACGGGTCCAAGCACACCGAATAATCAACAGGCCTCCCTTTAACACGGCAAATGAACCAGCTCCAGGCGCACAGCGGTCTGAAAGTCGACTTTAACAGAAGTTAAATATTCTTTGTTATATTTTAGAGCGCAGGGTGCCTATTTTTACAGTACATCAGTGCACCTCAGGGCGGTGTTCATCAGGTACCTAAGCGATATTACCTCAGGGTGCCGCCGTAACCAGGAGCGCAGATCTTACGGTCACAGCCTGATGTAGCTCTACACTAACAACAATAATAATAATTGCTTACACTTATATAGCGCTTTTCTGGACACTCCACTCGGAGCTCTGTACAGGTCATGGGGATCCCCTCCACCCCCAGCAGTGTGTACCCCCACCTGGATGAGGCGCCAGTCCGCTCCCCTCACACCCCAGCTCTCAGTGGGGAGGAGAGCAGAGTGATGGAGCCAGTTCAGAGAGGGGGGGTTATTAGGAGGCCATGATGGGTAAAGGCCAGGGGGGAAATTTGGCCAGGACACCGGGGTAACACCCCTACTCTTCTCGAGAAACACCCTGGGATTTTTAATGACCACAGAGAGTCAGGACCTCGGTTTTATGTCTCATTTGAAGGACAGCGCCTGTTTACAGTCTAGTGTCCCCGTCACTATACTGGGGCATCAGGACCCACACAGACCGCATTACATGCACCAATATTCACATGTATTTTTTTATAGCGCCTTTCACAACAAGGTTGCCCCCCGGGGCGCCAACAAGCAGGGGATCGTTAGCAATGAAACACCGGAATGTATCTATACCGCTGCGCTGTATGAACTAGCGATGTTTTTTTTAAAACAAACTACTGCGTTGCGAGGAATTGCGATACGTCCCACCCCCTGCGTCCGCTGTGCTTTCCTGAGCTCCCAACCCAACCGGTAGCAGGAGTTTGCGTAGTTACCAGGGTTTCACAAGAGAGGGGAGTCCGCAGGGCATTTGGATGAGCAGCAACAAGTGAAAACGGCCAAGAGCCAGCTTTCACCGTCTCTCTATCTGCAAACACGGGCGCTGCTGGAGCTGAACCCGCCGCGGACGCGATGTCGGACCCAGGTTAGCCTCGCCCTGTTGGACGCCGGTGTCCTCATTTCGGACTTATCGGGGAGGGCGGGGAGTTTCACACATCCGAACCGCTGCTTCCCTTACTGCAGGCGGAAGCTAAGACAGCGATCGGTAGCGAAACGGAGGGGGGTTTCACCCCTGAAGTTGTGACAGACGGACCTGTATTCCACATATGCGCGAACAAGGCTGGGTTTTGGCCCGATCGCTTGAGGCAGTCGCTATAGGAGGCAACAAATCTTAAGCATTTTTGTGTCAACTTGGCCCGGAGTTGTGTATTTCCGCGATATAACTTGAGTTCTATGTTGCAGGAGGCGCCGGCTGTGAACACGGCTCGCTCGGACTATGATTTGATCTCATTCAAATTGAACAACCGCTGCCGATCGCCCGTTCAGACGTTTTCACCAAAAAATCACTACCACCCACCTTGACGTATATATGCATTTGTATGCTTAACGCCGCAGGTGAATCGGCCGTTTCGTTTTGCGGTTTAATACTCAAATTTTCCACCTGGGTCCAGAGCGGCTGTATTTCAGTTCTCTGCTAGTTCCGACGGTAGGCTGTTGAACTAATGTGCAGCTGGGAGAGACTGAGCACTTTTCTGACTTCAACACACGGTGTGGCACAGTAGCTCGGGTGGGGAGCCGCGTCAGCAGGCGTAGTCTGCAAAGGAACGAGTAATAGGTTTATTCCCGGCTGAAGGAGAAGACAGGAATCGCAACGTTTCGGCTGTGAAGTCTTCTTCAGGTGTAGTACAGTGTGGTGAAGTCTTGTGAATGGCAATCCTACCGCGAAACGTACTGCTCTCGTTCACCTTAACAATCACAGTCTTCATCGCCTTTCAGAGAAGAGCATCATTGTGGTCTTCATAAATTAGTGCTTATTAATAATGTTCGCATATCCCAGTAAGTCGAGGCGGAAGCTGCAAGGGTTATCAATCGTTGTTTTAAACCACCGCTCTGTCAGTGTGTCGTAGCATCACGCCCTCAAAGATTTAGGGACGGCAGTGATTTTTATACCCGAGACGAGCGCCCCCTGGTGTTCATTTTCCACCACAATGACGAGGGAAACGGACCCATCCAGTTTCGAACAGGTTCTGGCAAGTCAGGGGCGCCGGGGAAACCGGATCTTATCCCAGCAAGCAACGGGCACAAGGCGGGGTACACCCTGGACGGGACACCAGTCCATCACAGGACACACACAGACACTCGCACCAGGGCCAGTTTTCCCAGAAACTAATGAAACCACCAGCATGTCTTTGCACTGTGGGAGGAAACTAATGGAAAAATCGGCAGAACGTGCAAACTCCACCCAGACAGATGCCCACGAATGGAACCCAGGGCCCAGGTGCTGCAAGGCAACAAGACTAACCACTGCACCACTCTTTCTATTTAATTTGTAATAATTTAGTTTCGTAATAATAATAATAATAATCATAATAATTGCTCACACTTATATAGCAATTTTCTGGACACTCCACTCACAGCGCTTTACAGGTAATGGGGATCCCCTCCACCCCCAGCAGTGTGTACCCCCACCTGGATGAGGCGCCAGTCCGCTCCCCACACACCAGCTCTCAGTGGGGAGGAGAACAGAGTGATGGAGCCAGTTCAGAGAGGGGGGTTATTAGGAGGCCATGATGGGTAAAGGCCAGGGGGGAAATTTGGCCAGGACACTGGGGTAACACCCCTACTCTTCTCGAGAAACACCCTGGGATTTTTAATGACCACAGAGAGTCAGGACCTCGGTTTTACGTCTCATCCGAAGGACGGCGCCTGTTTTACAGTCTAGTGTCCCCCTCACTATACTGGGGCATTAGGACCCTCACAGACAGCAGGGTGAGCACCCCTGCTGGCCCCACTAACACCTCTTCCAGCAGCAACCTGAGCTTTCCCAGGAGTCTCCCCTCCAGGTACTGACCAGGCTCACACCTGCTGAGCTCCAGTGGGGCTGCCAGTTTTGAGTTGCAGGGTGATATGGCTGCTGTTCTGTGCATGAATAGAACAGAAATTGTTAGACGCAAATTATTATTTTTTCCATTCTACTCCACTCTTGCTGTTTAAGTGCTCACGGGGCGGAAGACAGCCTGTGCTGTTTTGGAATACACGTGAGGAGCTGGCCTGGCTGTTTTTGTCCGATATAGTTTGCCCTGAAAGGCGCAGTGATAACTACATTGGTCTCATGGGTCTGGGGTCCCTGCAGGCAAAGTGATCTCCTATTCCGAGCTCAAGGCCCTCCTGGGGAAGAGCCCGGACCTGCTGCTGGTTGACGTGCGCACCCAAGAGGAGGTGGACAAGGGGAAAATTCCGGGCTCTATCCACATTCCCGGTAAGCCTCTTACAGCCCGGCTCTTGAAAACACAAGGCAAGTCCTAACGAGAGGAGGGGGGGGGGGGGCATTCAGCCATATCGAGCCCATTCTTGAACAATAAACAGGGTGTCGGGTTCAACAGCCTGGCTGTGCAGCTTGTTCCATACCCCCCACCTCCGTCTGTGTAAAGAAGGACCTCCTGTCCTGATTGGAGGATCTCACCCAGCTGTGTCTTGAGAGCAGCCAGGGTAGGGGCTTCAACCACAGGGCTGGGCAGCTTGTTCCACACTCCCACCACCCTTTGTGTAAAGGGCTATTCCCTGCCCTGACTGGAGGATCTCACCCAGCTGGGTCTTGAAAGCAGCCAGAGTAGGGGCTTCAACCACAGGGCTGGGCAGCTTATTCCACACCCCCACCACCCTCTGTGTAAAGGGATGCCTCCTGTCTTGACCGATGGATGGCATCCAGCCATTTCTTAGAAAGCAGCCGGGACAGAGGAGTTTTAAAGCCCCCTCCCTGGTCGGATTTATGTTTTTTGATCTCTTTGTGTAAACAAAATGTGTAACATTCTGAGCCAGAAGACCGTGACTAACATCATCTGGGTTTCTCACAGGCTAGAGCACAGCTGGGTCTTTCATATATACTGTCAACTCCCTTCAAAGAAAGATCAAAGAAATCAATAACCAATAAAAAACTCAAACCTGAGTGATAATGTAAGTCCCGCACCTATCCCGCAGTTTTGCTCATTTTCCACTCAGAAGCCTGAGGAGTCTTAAGTATAAATGAGCAAAAACCTAGTGTTAAGGACTGTTTTTTTAAAAACGTTTAGGTTAGATACTAAAATTAAAAGTGAATTCATATTTAAGTGCCCACACTTAATTAATGATGTTGCTGAAGCTTCATCAGGGGATGCTGAATAATCATTTATCATTTTATTACTAATAAAATAAGTAATTGGAGCGGTGGCTAAGGATCTGTGCCACTGGCTGGAAGGTTGCCGGTTCGAATCCTGTGGCCGGCAGAGGAATCTACTCCGTTGGGCCCCTGAGCCAGCTGCTCCAGGGGTGCTGTATAAATGGCCGACCCTGCTCTCTGACCCCCAGCTTCTCTCTCCCTGTCTGTGTGTCTCATGGAGAGCAAGTTGGGGTCTGTGAAAAGACACATTCCTAATGCAAGAAATTGTATATGGCTGATAAAATGATCTGATCTTAAAATGATATATAAAGACAATGATTTAATTAATTAAATAAATGGAATCTGGTTTTGTTTGACTATATTTCCATTCCCTTATGATCGTACGTGACTTCCTTTCATGTTTTTATCACTGTGAAGGTGCCCTGAGCTTTTGCTCGGCCTCACTGCGTGTCCGCTTGCTTTAATCTCGTCTATCCGAAAAGGCCTCGAACCCGGAACCCCACCCTCATCCCCATTTCTTCCGGATACCAGGGACTGTACTGTACTGGGACTGTCTGACCTCCCAGCTCTGCAGTTCTGTTTGTAATGCAGTGGCGCGTTTCCTCTCCCGCCCTGTAGTGGGCGCTGTGGAGCGGGAGCTGGCCCTGGACCCGGCGGCCTTCCAGGACAAGTACGGCGTGCAGAAGCCCCCCCCGGACGCCCCCCGGCTCGTCTTCCACTGTCAGATGGGTCGCCGAGGAGCAACGGCCACAGAGACAGCACGCGCCCTCGGATTCGAGAAGTATGCTTTCCTGGCGATCCATTTCACCCTTTGCCTCTTAAAGCTATTTTAGTACAGGCCTTGCAGTCAGCTGCTGAGCCGCTAATTTGCTCCTTCTATCTGATTAATTAATCATGTTGGTTCAATTTGGTAATTAATTGATAAGCAAGCCACATCTGGGATGGATCACCCCGTCCGACAGCACCCTGTCACTGGATTAGAGGGTGTCGATGAGGAATTGCTGTCGTTGGTGATAGAGGGCGCCTCCTACTGGTCGACTCCAGGAAGTACTCCCGACAGCTTTGGTCTTTGAGTTGGAGCTGGGGTCTCCTTGGAGTTTCCCCTGGGAAAGATCAGGGTTCTCCCAGGGTGGGGATGACCAGTAGGTGTGTTGGGAAGAGCACCTCCTGGTGGAATACCGATCGGGTCAGTTCAAGCTTAGCTGCTGGGATGACTGAAAATTGTTATTGCAGTTATGTCATGTAAGTAGTGATGAAACTAATTCAGTTCATCTTCGGCAGGGAAACCAGGATATAATATTGAGAAGAAACGGTATTTGAAGTTTCTTAAGGGAAACTTGCTCTCCAGTACATCACAGTGCACGCCACCTGGTGTTTTTTCCTGCTGCTTCGTGGTCCTTCTTAACTGAGGGCGTTTTCTCTCTCTCTCTCTCTCTCTCGTTACTTTCAGGGCCCGGAATTATGCTGGCGGATATAAGGAGTGGGCAGAGAAGGAGAGGTGCTGAAGTTGCCCGCATCGCTATATAAACCCTGCCGGTTTTTGGATCTCTGTATTCCGAACTTGCAACCTAGCGAAAGTGATCAACACACACACTGCTGTGGAAATGCCTACACTTATATAGCGCTTTTCTGGACACTCCACTCAAAGCGCTTTACAGGTCATGGGGATCCCCTCCACCCCCAGCAGTGTGCAGCCCCACCTGGGTGAGGCGCCAGTCCGCTCCCCACACCCCAGCTCTCAGTGGGGAGGAGACCAGATGAAGCCAATTCATAGATTGATTCACAATAGCAGATGAACGTTTTCAGCGTCAAAAATGTACCTACTGTAACAGTTTCACTCGAGTTTTCTAGCATTTTGAACAGCTCTGATCTAGTACTGCTGCTCGGTGTGGGGAAAACTAGGTTTCAAATGTCATCATCGAGTTACATCTCAAATTCCCTCCGGCAAGACTGCTTAACGACGTGGTCACAAGATAAACTACTAATGAGCGGCCAGCAGAAAGTGTTGCAGTGGCTGATCTCACCGGCTTTAACCATCTGATTTAATTGGCTCGTAGGCGGGTGTCCTCATTAACAGCGTCCTCTCCTCTCTATACATACAGATGCAGCCATTCAAAATGCGCGGTAAAAACCCGCGGTACAGTAACCTACCCACAAGCCACCGCAGGGCACCGGAGGGCACCGTGGTAAGTGATTGGCTGGCCAAAATGACCGACAGGGGCACTCGTGGTGCATTGGTTGGTAGTGAAAAGATTTAATCATTTAATGTCTTTACTGTGCACATTTTAATCCGCTTAGTTTTGAATATTTATATGGATTTTACCCCTAAAGGGAAATTTTAGTAGCTGAGCATAAAAAGAAGAGAAGCATAACGCATCTGAAGGTCATAAATGATATTAATTTAAGAACATAAACATTACTGTATGTATGTAAACTGTACTGTGTATGGCTGGTCTTGGTAGTTTAAAGAAAAAATACACACCAGTCTTCCATTTCTCCCTAAACATTTTCAGCATGAAAGTTTTATGAAACGGTACCCAAATATGCGATTGCTGTATAGAATGAATTTTAATTTAAAAAAATTATTTAACACAAACATTAAGCTGTTTACATCTTCCGCCTGAGAACAGTCACCCGTTGCTACCCAATGCAGAAACACAGCCAGTAACTAGCAAAGAGAGGACATTAGCTACCCAATATGATAAAGAAATAAATGATTATTTTGTTTATTTCTTTTGCACATTTATTTGAACATTTCCATCGATTGTACAAGCACTTGGAAACTGTCCAATCCCTAGTTCATCAGGCATTTTACCGGTCTGGCGCCGGTCTGTGTCTTCCAGGATATAATGCCAGCGAACTCTTGTTTTTATGTCCACTATAACAGACAATCTCCTTTGCTTTTAACCGAGCGTTTAATAATTTCCTAAAATGAAAATGATTTACTTTATTTCCCTCACGGGATCAATAAAAGTATCTATTATCTGTCTAAACTATGGGACAGAATTCTGGGGTCTCCCCATACCAGAGATTATGGTAGGGCTTCAGAATGGTGATTGGCTGACACCATCTGACACCCCTCTGATTGGAGAAAAAAGACGTGCTGGTTTGCTATAAATACTGTACCAGGAAGAGGATTTCTTTCTATTCAAAACGTGTATTTTAAAAGTTTAAGAAGTAAAAACCTTACAGCGTACACAGATTTCTAAACTGATCAGGATCGTTATCTTTGTCTTATGCATAATAATGTTCACCGCTCTGTCCAGCAAATTAATTATAAACTTTATTTTATATAGCGTTTTAAATCGAATAAGTAATTAGATTGCTCATAAACCTAATCACTTGCTTTTTCTTTTTATTTAGGCTCAGATTTCAACTATAGATCGTATTATTAATAACCATAATAACAACCAACCAACAAAAACAACCATATAAACATAATACCAACCAAAAACATAGATAACAACCACAATACAAAATCAAATATATCAAACCATTTTACTCTCGCAAATTCCTCCAATTATCATAATCCCGCCCCTTATGCAAAACTAAACCTTCCTCCCATCCCAGTTTATCCTGTTTATCATAAACAAAATCCAATTTTCAACATAAAGCATTACACAAAATCAATACGTCAACACTCCATACTCAACAACGATAATTCACAAACAGCCAGAACATGTAACTACACATTCCCAAACAGACCTAATTTCCATAGCCCCGCCCCTTATGCAAAACCAACAGCCCTCCCCTGTTCTCTCTCTCCCCTGGCGGTTGTAATCGTTTTTATTTTCAAATAAATTTTAGCAAAGTCATGTATTTTAAAAATCTTAAGATTTTTATAT
Source organism: Lepisosteus oculatus (assembly GCF_040954835.1). Taxonomy (NCBI): domain Eukaryota; kingdom Metazoa; phylum Chordata; class Actinopteri; order Semionotiformes; family Lepisosteidae; genus Lepisosteus; species Lepisosteus oculatus. Next base: position 18,898,811 of record NC_090713.1, read on the forward strand.
TTATGTCTTTATTTAGTGGTTTCATTAGTGACAAAGGCTAAACTTTCTTGGAAAAATGTCTTTTATGTAAACCATGTTTGCTATTAATTCATTCAGGGCTAAAATATGTTCATTGTCTTCTAATGAAAGAAGGGTTCCTTTCGCCGTAGTCGGGTTGAAATTAGAAGCTTGCCACGCCCGGACTGTTACACCAATGCATTAGCATGTTAAAGCGATTTCATTGAGGAGCCTAGCCTTTAACTAGTAAGTACTGTACTTACTGGGTTTTTGAGGGGGGGGGAGGTGTCTTTCGCTGGAAATCTCGCCTCCTACTTTGAAAATACCCGTGAAACCGGTTCAATTCGTCACAGCCAGCACTCCTGCAGAGAGGGGGGTTGTACTTGCAGTGTATACAGTACACGCGTTATGCTCTTCGTTAATGTCTAAGCCGGAACATATCATTATATCTCATTTTGTATTTCTTAAAAAAAAAATCGTTTTCCCAGCCTAACAGTATTGTTTTTAACCTGTAAAGCGCTTTGAGGAGCCACCTTTAAAGGCGCCATATACAATAAAGTTCATTATTATTACTATTGTAAATTTGCTGGACAGAGAGGTGAACATTATTACACAGAAGACAAAGATAGCGATTTACGTTGCATTGTGTATCGTGCTGCTTTAATACAGTTTTAAATAATTAAAAGTCTAAACAGTATCAGCTTTATTTATGGGTTTTAAATAAAGGTGATTTAAACGCGATTTAAATCAATATAAATGTTTATATTGTAACGCATAGGTGACTATTCATTGTTATTAAAATGACTTAAATTCGATCATGTTGTGATATTTAGAAATAAACATTTGTTTGGTGCGAGTGAAGTTTTATTTAATCTCTGAGCCATACTGATTCTTCTGGAAGCCAGTTTCCGCCAGGGAGTAAAAAAAAAAAACACACTATGGTATTCTCTCCAATGCAGTGCAGTTAAAAACATACCTCTGATGCTGCTCCTAAATGAATATCGTTTATGACCATCAGAAGCTTTATGCTCCTTTTCTTTTTTCCAGTGGATTGAACAGGGAGAGGCATTTCATGATGTACTTTTCACTGATGAAACAACAGTGGCTCTGGAACAGTTTTCAACCAAGTCGTTTTATAAAAAGGGGAGATATGTACACGTTACTGAAGCTAAAAGTTTAGCCTTTGTCGCTAATGTAACCACTAAATAAAGACATATAGAAATCCCAACGTTACAGACTGTATATGGCTGGTATTGGTAGTTTAAAGAAAAAATACACACAAGTATTCCACTTTCTCCCTAAACATTTTAAGCATCAGAGTCTTACATGTGGTTATTTCGGAAACGTTTGTACGTGCTCCTTCTGACCATGTTACTGTTTACTGTTACTGACCATATTAAGTTTAAGTGCCTGTGGGCACTTTTCCTGTCCGTGGGGGGTGGACCGTCTTTCATTAGAAGGTTAGTCTGTTCTACTCTGAGAATGTAGAGGGGGTGAAAAGTGCCCGCGGTCATTTAATTAGTATTAAAATTCGCACTGATTCCCTTGCGAAGATACGGACATATGAATATTCGTGCGTGGTCAAAAAATGGCATAAAAACGACAAAGTGAAGGCTGTGAAAACATTCACAATGTACTTTATACACAAAGCAAATATACCCCCCCCCCCCCCCTCTCAATTCAATTCAAGTTGCTTTATTAGCATGACAGATGGGTACAATCAGTGTTGGGTATTTACTTTGCTTTGAGATGCCACTTTTAAAGGTGATATATAAAATCAAGGCTTTAACTTGCTTTAACTCCGCAAGTCTGAGTTCTTGTGTCTGTCCTATCCGAACCCGAAAGTATTACAATATGTATCTTTATAGCAGGTGGTGTACAGCTTTTTAGTATAGATTACACTTTTCTAAAATGTATTTAAAAAATAAAAAACGATTACAATCTAATCTTTCCACGTTTTATCCCAAAATAAATCTAAACGGGGAGAAAGTTATGCTGAAAGTTTATTAAGATACTTAGAAGACAAAGATATCAATTTATGTTGCATTTGTCTGATTGTGAATCAAAAAATACATATATTTAAACCCGCATTTGCGATTTAAATCAAAACGTTATTTAAATCAATATAAATGTTTATATTGTAACGCCTAGGTGACTATTCATTGTTATTAAAATGACTTAAATTCGATCATGTTGTGATATTTAGAAATATAAATTTGTTTGGTGCAAGTGAGGTTTTATTTAATCTCTGAGCCAGGGAAATGTTTCATTATTTCAAAGAAATGTTTGTTAAAAAAAATTCATGGCTCCAGCAGTATTCAATCACAGACCATGTGACATGGGAGTCAGGAACCTAACCCACAGCACCACCAGCAAGGTCACATGCAGAGTGCTGAAAAAGCACTACAGAAACATTATCGACAGACAACGTACAGCGTGTACTATTCTTGTGTTGCGGTACATGAATATAATTATATCGTTATTAATTTCTTTAGATACGCGATTCCATATTATATTCCCGTTTAATCAAATTCTTAAAGTATGCTTGTTGACTCCGGTATCACGTTAGTTAAAGACTTCGATGCTTAAAATGTTTAGGGAGAAATGGGATACTGGTGTGTATGTTTTCTTTAAAGTACTGAGACCAGCCATATGCTGTATTGTAACGCAACGGGGGCTCCGGCGGGCGCCCTCACCGCATCTGGTCGGCCCCATCCCGACTGGAGGCTCGAACCCGGGACTTCCGCGTCTCTCTGCAGCGACCTAGCCCCGTGAGCTAAAGAGAGATCTCTCCACAGCCCCGTAGCTGTGGTCCTGCTATCACAGGGAAAGGCGGTGACGTCACCCGCTGTAGTACGCCGGCTCTTACACACAGTGCTTGTCGGCCGTAAGCGTTACACTCTCCCCCGCTTAAATCGCCGTCCCCGGCGAAGGGCTATCCGGGGCTAGGTCTCTCTGCAGCGACCTAGCCCCGTGAGCTAAAGAGAGATCTCTCTTTAGCTCACGGGGCTAGGTCGCTGCAGAGAGACGTGAGCTAAAGATCTCTCTTTAGCTCACGGGGCTAGGTCGCTGCAGAGAGACGCGGAAGTCCCGGGTTCGAGCCTCCAGTCGGGATGGGGCCGACCAGTTGCGGCAAGGGCGCCTGCCTGAGCCCCCGTTGCATAACAGTATGTTTAAGTTCCAAAATTAATATCGTTTATGGCCTTCACACGCGTTACAGTATGTTCCTATTCATTTTATTCTCAGGTACTAAGATTTCCCTTCAGTGGTAAAATTCCATATAAATATTCAATACTTAAACGGGCACAGTTAAGACATTAAATATACATATACATACTGTATACAGTACAGTTTGCATACGGTAATATGTTTATGTTCCTAAATCAATCTATTTTATGAGCATGTGAAAAGCATGGTGAATCGATTCTCAAAAATTACTGTACTTTGCATGATTGGAAACAAATGCGTGATTGCGAAATGCTGTGGTGTTACTTTTACAAAGACGGTCAATGAAAAAAAGAATGTGGACCAGTGGACCAGACTTTGAGTTTACAGCTTGTCCAAGGTCATTCATTATTAATACTATTAGTAATATCTTCGTTAAAGACTTTGATGGCGACAGCACAAACATGAGAGGTTGAGCTTTATTAGCTTCACCTTGCGGAAATTCCGGATACTATTATTTTTATGCGGTATTATAGGAGAATTTACGGTAACTCGCGGTAGACTGCTTAAAGCGCACCGCAAAATAGTGCGGTATCGCCCGCTCGTTTTGAATGGCTGCATCTGTAGTTTAGAAAATGTAAAAGGCTTCTGGCTGGGAAACACAGGTCAGGACAGTTTGTTAGCATGAAGCATGAAATTGCAGTAAGCGATACCAGAGGCAGGGTGTAATCCGAATTCACGAGCGCATTCAGTAATTAACGAGAAACCGTAATTAACGAGCCCAGGACAGCTGCCCTAACAAGTAGAAGAACTTCCTGAGCGCCGTATCCGGAAGGAATAGGATGAAGATTCGTGTTGCTTTGACTACAGAGTCTTCCGATATTGCTAATCGGTCAACACTGTTGTCTTCAATTAGGCTGTGAAGCTCTTAGCTTCTAGCAGGAATGTCGCCTTTAAATTGTATCTATATGTAATATGATTCTTCACAGCAAAGAGAAACTAGATCCAAGACACGGTTTTAGTCTCTTTAAGCCTGAAATGACCAAATGCAAAATATCCCAGACATCTGCACAGCCGTGTGTATGTTCACGAGGTCTGGAGATGCTAAAACGTCCTTATTTTAGATTGTTAAACTGGAACTGAAATAAACCCATTTTCCGTTCTGGACATCTGGTCGGTTGTTTTTGTTCGACAGGCTTTTGTATTCCATACCGAAAAGAAACGAGACACCGTCGTGGTTGAGAAGGAGCCGGCCCTGTTTTCTGTTTTTCAAGGGTCTTTCTACTTTGGGCTTGGTGCGGTTTCTCTCTTTTAAAAAAAAAAAACACCTTCACCCTCTACCTCCTCTGGATCCCAATCCGGTGTTTCTCCGACGCTGCGCGGCGTGTCGGAAAGCCGAGCTGGTGGCTGCTGTCGGGGCGGATCTGTTGCGACGTTTTTTTTCTGTCTTTCTCTCCTGCTGGTTCTCTATAATCTTTTTTCCCCCCTGGTAGGTTTTCCCATCTTTGGATCTTTGAGTCCTGATGCGCTGTGTGCTTTCTCTTCCCGAGTTGTTTTTTCCTTCATTAGTCTGCTCGAGCCGTTTAGTATGGAAGCGACTTAATAATTCTTTAGCTCAGCTGGCAAGACCTGGGTTCGAGCCCCTGCAGTGAGGCACGAAGTAGGGTGGGAGAGGCGAGGGCACAAGCCCTAGAACCCGAATCCGTTACAATAACAAGAGGACAATGAAAATGGGTTTATAAAGTCGCAATTCTGAGTTACTAAGTCGCAATTCTGAGATACCATAGCGCGTTTTTTTTTTACTCCCTGGCGGAAAAGGGCTTCCATAGGTTTAGTCCAAACTTTTGGTCCGCTTGGACTTAAGCGTCTTGGGAGGGTGAATTTGTTTTGTTCCTTTACGGTTCTGCTTCTGAAGTACAGTATAACCTTCCTCCCCCCGTCTCTGCCCCCCTCGGTTCATCGCAAGCTCTGCCACCTTTCCTTTAACGTAGCGCTTTTCTAATATTTGAAACCCCCCTCTTTTAAATCACCTTTAGGCCTTGAACTGGGCTACATTTTTATTTTTTTGAAGAGTATTCTGTCATTAGAAATTGCAGTGTTGAACGGTGTTCTCCATGAGCATTGTTTCAGGGTTAAATAGGTTAAGAGTCAGGAATAGCCCATACATATTAGCTGTAACTGTTAAAAATGCCAGTGCATTACATGCCAAACGCAACAGTTTGAAAAGCTGAAGCCTTTTCTTTCAAACTTTTGCTTTTAAGTCATCATTCCCATTTAGGGCAAAGCAGTGCAGAGAGCCATATAGGCAAGAAACAAATTGTGAAGATGATATTGAAATATCACTTTTCCTAAAAATCCTTTCTGTTCTAGAACACAATCATGCCATCAAACATCCTCCATGTTTTCTAATTATCCTAACCCTAGCTAAGGGTTTGACTAAAATCCAATCAAGTCTGTTGCCTTCAGCAGTTGGTTGAAAGGGATAAGATGATCTCCTCTCCTCAGGATGAAATGTTTCCCTCCAACTTGCTCCTTTGCCACTCTGATGGTGCTGCAGCCTGCCTGCTCGGATGTCGTCCCTAGGGGGCGCTCTTACAGACGGGGGGGGGGGGGGGAGCTCGATTTCAGCTGTAGCACCCTCTTTCCTGACGCTTCCTCGGCCTACAGGCGTCTGGGTCGGTGTCAGGTGGTCTTCAGCCACACGCGGGAGGTAGCAGGTGGTCAGAGAGCTGTACCAGATCGCCATCATTATGGAAATAAGCTCTCTATAATGACAAGAAACACCTGCCTTTGCATTTAATAATAATGATGTTGCTTTATCGGCCCTATACAATTTCTTGCATTAGGAACGTGTCTTTTCACAGACCCCCGCTTGCTCTCCATGAGACACACAGACAGGGAGGGAAGCTGGGGGTCAGAGCGTAGGGTCAGTTATTTATACAGCACCCCTGGAGCAGCTGGGGTGAAGGGCCTTGCTCAGGGGCCCAACAGAGTAGGATTCCTCTGCCAGCTGCCGGATTTGAACCGGCAACCTTCCAGTCGCGGGCACAAATCCTTAACCACAGAGCCGTATAGCCAATTTGAACCGAGATCTTCGCCGACCACAGTCCGTTTGGGAGATGTGAACCCAGACTCTCGCTGACCGCAGACCAGCCCCCCTTCACAACAAGCCACAGTGCCACAATTGTCTCGCGTTTGCCCGCATTTGTCTCAGGCGGCCCTCCTCCAGCCTTGCAGGTGCCCCTGGGCTGATCCCTCCTGGGTGGGGTTCAAGCCTCCAATGGCCAGGAGGGCTGCCCGTTAACCAAGCAGGTTAAGCCAGTCGCACAGTGTCGCACCAAGAATTCCACGCGCTCACTCCTTGGATGTTGGTGTCCCCGGTGAGCTATCGACGACACCTCGACACTTCAGCGTTCCCAGCTTGATTTTAAAAGCCGGCATCCTTATGCTCCAGTGCTACAGCTTGAAGGCTATCGGGATGTGAGATTGAGTCCCGCACGTCACCATTAACGTTCGCCCATTAATTCTTTTTTATAATCATCTTCTTCATTTTACACTTCTATAGCGCCTTTCGGGACCCTCCACTCGGAGCTCTTTCCAGGTCATGGGGATCCCCCTCCACCCCCCAGCAGTGTGCAGCCCCATCCGGATGAGGCGCCAGTCCGCTCCCCACACCCCAGCTCTCAGTGGGGAGGAGAGCAGAGTGATGGAGCCAGTTCAGAGAGGGGGGTTATTAGGAGGTCATGATGGGTAAAGGCCAGGGGGGAAATTTGGCCAGGACACAGGGGTAACACCCCTACTCTTTTAGAGAAACACCCTGGGGTTTTTAATGACCACAGAGAGTCAGGACCTCGGCTTGACGTCTCATCCGAAGGACGGCGCCTGTTTACAGTCTAGTGTCCCCGTCACTATACTGGGGCATTAGGACCCACATGGACCACAGGGTGAGCACCCCCTACTGGCCCCACTAACACCTCTTCCAGCAGCAGCCTCAGCTTTCCCAGGAGTCTCCCTTCCAGGTACTCACCAGGCTCACACCTGCTCTGTGGTCCCTGCAGGCAAAGTGATCTCCTATTCTGAGCTCAAGGCCCTCCTGGGGAAGAGCCCGGACCTGCTGCTGGTTGACGTGTGCACCCAAGAGGAGGTGGACAAGGGGAAAATTCCAGGCTCTATCCACATTCCCGGTAAGTCTCCTACAGCCCGGCTCTTGAAAACACAAGGCAGGTCCTAACGAGAGGAGGGGGGGGCATTCAGCCATATCGAGCCCATTCTTGAACAATAAACAGGGTGTCGGGTTCAACAGCCTGGCTGTGCAGCTTGTTCCATACTCCCAGCACCCTCTGTGTAAAGAAGGACCCCCTGTCCTGACTGGAGGATCTCACCCAGCTGTGTCTTGAGAGCAGCCAGGGTAGGGGCTTCAACCACAGGGCTGGGCAGCTTGTTCCACACTCCCACCACCCTTTGTGTAAAGGGGTATTCCCTGCCCTGACTGGAGGATCTCACCCAGCTGTGTCTTGAGAGCAGCCAGGGTAGGGGCTTCAACCACAGGGCTGGGAAGCTTATTCCACACCCCCACCACCCTCTGTGTAAAGAAGGGCCTCCTGTCCCGACTGGAGGATCTTATCCAGCTGTGTCTTGAGAGCAGCCAGGGTAGGGGCTTCAACCACAGGACTGGGCAGCTTGTTCCACACCCCCACCACACTTTGTGTAAAGGGATGCCTCCTGTCTTGACCGATGGATGGCATCCAGCCATTTCTTAGAAAGCAGCCGGGACAGAGGAGTTTTAAAGCCCCCTCCCTGGTCTGGATTTATGTTTTTTGACCTCTTTGTGTAAAAAAAATGTGTAACATTCTGAGCCAGAAGACAGTGACTAACATCATCTGGGTTTCTCACAGGCTAGAGCACAGCTGGGTCTTTCATATATCAATAACCAATAAAAAACTCAAATCTGGGCGATAATGTAAATTCCGTACCTATTGCAGTCTTTTGCTTACTTTCCACCCAGAAGCCAGAGGAGTCTTAAGTATAAATGAGCAAAAACCTAGTGTTAAGGACTGTTTTTTTAAAACTTTTAGGTTAGATACTGAAATTAAAAGTGAATTCATATTTAAGTGCTCACGCTTAATTTTTGATGTTACTGAAGCTTCATCAGGGGATGAATACTCATTTAACATTTGATTACTTATAAAATTAGTAATTGGGGTGGAGTGGTGGCTCTGTGGCTCAGGATCTGCACCTGCGGCTGGGAGGTTGCCAGTTCAAATCCCGTGGCCGGCAGAGGAATCCTACTCCGTTGGGCCCCTGAGCCAGGCCCTTCACCTCAGCTGCTCCAGGGGCACTGTATAAATGCCCGACCCTGCGCTCTGTCCCCCAGCTTCTCTCTCCCTGTCTGTGTGTCTCCTGGAGAGCAAGCTGGGGTCTGTGGAAAGACACATTCCTAATGCAAGGAATTGTATATGGCTGATAAAGTGATCTGATCTTAAAATTATATATAAAGACAATGATTTAATTAATTAAATAAATGGAATCTGGTTTTGTTTGACTATATTTCCATTCCCTTATGATCCTATGTGACTTCCTTTCAGCTTTTTATCACTGTGAAGGTGCCCTGAGCTTTTGCTCGGCCTCACTGCGTGCCCGCTTGCTTTAATCTCGTCTATCCGAAAAGGCCTCGTACCCGGAACCCCACCCTCGTCCCCGTTTCTTCCGGATACCAGGGACTGTACTGTACCGGGACTGTCTGACCTCCCAGCTCTGCAGTTCTGATTGTAACGCAGTGGCGCGTTTCCTCTCCCGCCCTGTAGTGGGCGCTGTGGAGCGGGAGCTGGCCCTGGACCCGGCAGCCTTCCAGGACAAGTACGGCGTGCAGAAGCCCCCCCCGGACGCCCCCCGGCTCGTCTTCCACTGTCAGATGGGTCGCCGAGGAGCAACGGCCACAGAGACAGCACGCGCCCTCGGATTCGAGAAGTATGCTTTCCTGGCGATCCATTTCGCCCTTTGCCTCTTAAAGCTATTTTAGTACAGGCCTTGCAGTCAGCTACTGAGCCGCTAATTTGCTCCTTCTGATTAATTAATCATGTTGGTTCAATTTGGTAATTAATTGATTAGCAAGCCACATCTGGGATGGATCACCCCGTCCGACAGCACCCTGTCACTGGATTAGAGGGTGTCGATGAGGAATTGCTGTGATAGAGGGCGCCTCCTACTGGTCGACGCCAGGAAGTACTCCCGACAGCTTTGGTCTATGAGTTGGAGCTGGGGTCTCCTCAGGAGTTTCCCCCGGGAAAGATCAGGGTTCTCCCAGGGTGGGGATGACCAGTAGGTGTGTTGGGAAGAGCGCCTCCTACTGGTGGACACTGAGAATACCGATCGGGTCAGTTCAGGCTTAGCTCCTGGGATGACTGAAAGTTGTAATTGCAGTTATGTCATGTAAGTAGTGATGAAACTAATTCAGTTCATCTTCAGCAGGGAAACCAGGACATAATCTTGAGAGGAAACGGTATTTGAAGTTTCTTAAGGGAAACTTGCTCTCCAGTGCATCACAGTGCACGCCACCTGGTGTTTTTTCCTG